>NC_067163.1:11013738-11366238 GCF_903995435.1 Acomys russatus | reverse complement strand
GAGCATCTGCTCATGTGTATCCTGGCCAGTATCACATGTATTTTAAATTCTTTTTTTTTTTTCTATTTATTTCTTGTGCGTTAATTTTATCTCTTGTGTGGAAGTTATATATGATTAAGATCTTACTAACACTGCAGAAATAAAATTAACCTTCTTTCAAACTGTGGATCTTGGATCTCTCCAAGTCTGTGTCTTCTCTGTACAAATACAGTTGTGCTGGCTTACCTAGTGCCTTAAATACAGGCAAGGGTGGTCGACCTGGAGAGGACAAGCCAGGTTTGCTGGAGAAGCTTCCTTTCATATAAGCTCCTTATCCTGAATCCAAGATCATCAGCACATTGGCTCAGTTATGACCCTCATGTCCAGATCTTTGCTGAGAAGAATACTACAGATATGAACACACTTTCAGCATCTCCAAATTCCTCCACACACGCACGTACGCATGCACGCACACATGCATGCACTCATGCACAGCCTTCTTGCCCTGCTTCCTCAGTGCTGGGACTACTGGTGCATACCCCAACACCTAGGTTTTACATGGTTCTTGGAGACTGTCATATGCTCTCACAGAAGGCACCGTACTGGCTGAACCATCTTCCTAGCTGATATTTTTGATATACTGTTAATAAAATATATATCAATAAATTTCTTTTCTTTTCTTTCGTTTTAATGTGGCTACTAGAAAAAGTTTCCAACACACACACACACACACACACACACTTATTTCTCCTGTGGGTTATTGTTCCCTAGCTCTGCAGTATCGGAGCTACAGCTTGCCCTGTTTATTGATGTCATAATAGGGTTCTATGTTAATTTTTCCTCATGTCACCTCCACTTTCTGATGCATGTTTACGGGTATGCTGTGCATGTGTAAATTACGGACAATTTATTCCTTATAGTGGCATTGCACTTTTAAAGGTTTGCCTTATTATTATGTGTAAGTCCATGTGTTCATGAGTGTAGTTTCCAGCAGAGGCCAGAAGAGGGCATCTGGTCCTCTGAAACTGAGTTACAGGTGGTTGTGAGACACCGTGTATGGGTGGTAGGAATTGCCTTATGAACTCTTAACACTGAGCAGAATATCCAGACCAGAGTCATGCTTTTAAATATGTGAGAATTGCTAATCTGTGTATTAACACTCAGGGGAAAAACATTACTTTTTAATGATGGGCTTGATGTAGATTAAAAAACAAACAAACAAAACATAGAAATATTGCACATACACTACAGTGTAATGGCCACTGTACATATCTGTGGCTGGAGGGTCTCACAGGGAGTTGCACTTTCTTGTCATCAGGGAACAATGAAGATAAAATAAAAGCAGAGAAACTCTCTCTGGGGAGGTTGAGGCAAGAGGCTGAGCAGAGGAACTGTGTTGAGTCCTAGAGAGCTAAAAGTGCTCATCTCAGGAAAAGGGAAAGCAGAGAGAAGCGCTGGCGGGTACAGTATGGGTGTCTCTCGGTTGAATAAAAATAATTTTGCAAACAATAGTGGCACTGGGTATGGCAGTTCAGGTTAAGGCAGGAGGGCTGCCATGTGCCAAGGCTGTCCTGTACTACAGAGTGAATTCCACACTACTTTGGTTTGCATAGTAAAACCAGATTCAAAACATGAAACACTAAACAAATAATAAGCAGATGTAGGATTAAAAGTTTAATGTGGATAAGCAGAGTACTTAGGACTTTGGTGGTGTTATCTAAAAACAGGAAGAAAAGAAAGATTTTTGACTTATGCTATTTACTTTCATCAATTTAAAATGTACAATGGTTTGAATTCTGTCCTATTTGTCATTTAAAACCAATTAAGTCACATAAGCCACTATAATCATGTTATATAGAGCGTAAAGTTTAGATTTCTCAAACTTTCTGGTGGTTTACATTCACAGTGGACAAAAGGAAAAGTTGACAGAGACTGCAGAAAATCCCCAGACAACCGATCTTGGAAAGCTTAACACTTCTCTCTAAATTATGGGAAATAATTGGACAGTTGCAATGGGATGTATTTGGAGTGGAGTGAGTATTGCAACCATCTTTCCCAGCGCATGTGTGAGTGTGCAACACACACACACACACACACACACACACACACACAAGGTTTGGCATCCAAAAACATCTATTTCAAAGTCTATGCTTTCCAAAGGCAAAAACTCATTGCATAAAATGAATGGAAACAGCAAAGAACATAGCTAGGATTCCTAATAAGCATTTTGGTTTTGATCTTGGTGCATACTGGCTGAAATGGTCGGTTGATTGTAAACTAATCATAACATCAGCACAAAGATAAACTCTGGATTTCAACGTGGTAACATCTGGAGTGGTTTCCTATTAGATCATACAAGCAGACAAAGACAAGGGATGGAGAGATCGAACAAGAGCAAAGAGCACATAAAGTTCCCACAGAGGACCTAAGCTGGTTTCCCAGTACCCACATGGCAGCACACCGCCACCTGTAACAGCAGCTGCAGGGACCCAAGGGCCTAGCCTCAGTGGCTACACGTGTGCAAAAGCACACACCCCCCTCCCACCACCACATCCACATCATTAAAAATAAAATAAAATCTTAGTAATTCAAGTGAAGAATATTGTTTTCTTTCTCAAGATTAATAGCCTTTTCTGACATTGCTTTTTAAAAGACTTTTAAAAACACACCTGATAATGACATTTGGGGGACAAAGGGTCATTTTCTTCAACGGTATGACCACTGATAAATTACTCTTTGCCATAGTATATAACCTTCCACTTACACTTCAGCAGGAACCCAATTAAACTTATTGGGTCACACACAAAATCAAGAAACAAAAGTAGAAGAGGGAAGTTTTTTTTCTTTTTTTCTTTTTTCTTTTTTTGAAGAAGGGTTTCAATGAGAGGTGTGTGATGAGACAAGAAAATGAGGTGAAACTGGCTAAAATTCAATGTATAAATATATTAAAATTTCAAGCAAATCGAAAATAGAGGAAAGACACTATGTCAATACCATCAAGCTGCACCTCACTTACAGAGGAGTGCACAGAGCAACAAAATGGCAGCAACAGGAGATAAAAGAAGCAGTGTTAAGGCTATGTCTCCCCACCCCCACCTCCTGGGTGTGTCATATCTTGGGAAGGTTACGATATAGAATGTGGTCCTGTTTCCTGTCCTGATGGCAGTTCCCCGCTGTTACCCGATTTCACTACCCTGAACATTTTCTGAGCAGGACTTGTGTAAATTTTACCTGGTTGATTGATCTTGAAGTGTGTTTGCTAACTTGCCCGTAGGAGAACGGGAACACCTTTGAAATCTAAGTGGGGAATTTATCTCTGACAGCCTAGGATGGAAGCACCAACAGACAGTGCTGACACTTAGAAGTCAGCTGACTCTAGGTCCATTCCAAGGCCAAAGAGGTCATGGCGGCAGGAGGTGCCTCCCAGCAGTGTGCACTGCCTCCTCCTGGCAGTGGCTGACAAGATGCTCTCAAGTTATCAGAATCAGAAATGCCCACTTCTCACATAATCGGAACAAGTCAGTCTGTCTGATGTAGCTGCACTTTCCCGCTTATTTCACATGTTTTGGAGTGTAATTGAATATAAGCTGATTAAAAGTCAACTGAGAGACCCTTAGAGTTTCCACTCAAAGGTGTTCACTGTCTTTACTTATCCTCCTTCAAATATCCTCTCACTGTGTTGGCCATGATAATCTTAATGCTAAAGTGGTTCTTCAAGCCCAGGCTTCAGACACCCACTGAGCTGTGCTTGCTGTTAGGGTTGAGACCCCTCTTCTACTATGGACCCAAGAGCTTCTGTGATGAGAAACCCTTCTTTGAGTCTCTCTTCTCCTGCTTCCTTTCTTCTACCATCCCCCTCCATCTTGGGACACAGCCACACAGGGTTCAGCTTCCTCAACTCTCTGCCACTCCTCCATTGAAAACTTTTGCGATTTTCCAGCCTTCGTGAGTCAATTATTTCTCATCAACAAATAATCGATTAACAGGGGAATTTCCTCAGCTCTAATCACTTTGGAAAACACTGAAAATCTATACATTATATCTTCTGTTCCCATACATATAATCACTACACAACACCACTCACTCCTCTTGGTAATTGTAACTTTGTGTCTTTTTGGCCAAATCATGACACTCTCTCCCAACCTGAGCCATCACCTCTCTTCTTGATTCTATGAGTTTAATTATTTAATCCACCTACTAATGACATAATATTTGCCTTACATGCCAGGCATATTTCATTTAATCTAATTTCCTTCATGTTAATCTACTTTGGCATGACCTGTGGGATTTCTTTCTTTTTAAATACTGACTAGTATTCCATTATGGAAATTTACTTCATTTTTATCCACCCACCCACAGATGGATTCCTAGCTTGACTCCACACCTTCTGCACTTTGGAAGGTGAGCTGCAGTGAAGAGCAGGGGGCAAGTAGAGCGTTAACATGGGGCTTTATTGTACCTGGCTATATACACAGCAGTAAGGTGCCTGGGTAACCTAGTTGTTCTACTTTTAATTTTTTTGGGGAGCTGCCATTCTGATTTGATAAGTGTAAGCTTACCATCAACAGTACATAAATGGCCCCCCTTTCCCAAAAAGCAGAGGTTTAAACAGGTACTAAATCAAACAAAGAAACTTCATGTAGCAAAGAAACCAATCCACAGGGCTTGGAGGCAGCCCCCAAGGAAGTGTTTACAAACTCTCCTAAAGACATCCATAGCTAATGTCTGTAAAAAAAAAAAAAAAAAAATGAACAGTGTAGTGTCAAAAAAGCAGAATCTAATTAAAATGGACAAACTCATGTGTACTTATCCAAAGGAGGCATATGAGTGGCCAGCAGCTGTGTGAGATGCTATTCTAACCTGTGGGTCAAAACCCACAGTGAGATAGTGTTTTCTACCCTCTAGAGTGTATGGTACGGGGACTGGGGATGTAACTTGTCCACTGAAGTGCCTTGCACAAGCTTAAGAACCCGAGTTGGGATCCTGAACATCTGTGGAGTAGATGGGTGTGGTGTTTCAGGTTTGTTATCCTAGTAAGGGGAGGGAGAGACAGGCAGATCCCTGGAGCTCATTGACCCACCATCCTAGAGGAACTGTCAGGCTCTATGTTCAGTGAAAGACTGTCTGAACAAATTAAAGTGGAGAACCACTAAGGAAGGCACCCAGTTTTAAGCTCTGTCCCTACTTATACATACACACCCCCCACTCCACACATGAGCATGCACAAATAAACCACTCGTGCGCATGCACACACGTGTGCACACACACACACACACACACACACACACACACACACACACACACACACATCCATCCAGAAGCTGCTATGAAAGGGGTGAACAATCTTTTGTTCTGGTTTTCTCTCAGAAAAAATGTTTTCTCTTCCTGGACACATCCTACCCACTTGCCAAAGTCTTTGCTTTCTCAAACTTTATTTTTCAGTCTCACCCCAAACTGGTCTTCCATTTTTCTGTAGCCCACTGGCATTAATCTGAAGTCCTGTGATCTAGCCCTGCTTGCAGCTATATTTGTGTATAGAGACCTGCCCCACCCCTGCCAACATGCATAGACACATACACATGCAGACACATACACTCATAGACACACAGACACATATACATACACACAGACACATATGCACACACACAGACACATAGACAAGCAAACACATACACATACAGACAGATACACACACATAGACACACACAGACGTACACAGACACAGACATGTGCACACACACACACACACAGGCACTGTAATGCTTGCTCTGAGTGCCAAGAATATCCATCTTATTCAACAAGGTGCCTGGGAAATCACCAAGCAACTGCATAATAAACTATTTTTCTGAGCATTTTCAGATTCATCTGTCTTATCAGAAAGCAAAGTAAGTTTGCATGTATCACTTGCTCATGGTAAATGGGTGCATTTCATGGACTTTTTTAGTGGTCCTATGATAATTGTACAAGGGAAGATTGTGAAGTTATTAAAATGTGTAATTCATTAGAATGTTGTACCTTTCTCCCCACCCCCTAATCTCTCAACCCATAAAGACTAGCAAAAATGGTCTTGAAAGCCACCAAAACCTCTTTTATAGCCCAATATTCACACAACTCTATTAGTAGCCAAAACCCATAATAATAATTCTGCTTGGTTTTACATTTCTCCGACATTCTGGTTGCTATGCTTTGGATGTTATCTTTCTATTATTATCCTAAATTATCTGTTGCTACTAACAGCCATGAAAGTTTAATTATTTGAAAATTTATAGGTTTTTGTTCAAATAATATTTTGAGTGTTTTATTATAGAAACAGCTCTGGGTAGAATGAATCACAGATGCCAGGAGAGCTACTTAAAAGGAGGCGGTGAAATAAATAAAAACAAGATTTTGAAGAGGAGATGGCTAGCTTTTGAAAATGAAAGAAAGCCCACACACAGTACTGCCTTTCTGCTATGGATGTCTTTTTTACATTAATTCACATTCTGGGTCTTTGTAGATGTGTGTGTGTGTGTGTGTGTGTGTGTGTGTGTGTGTGTGTGTGTGTGTGTGTGTGTGTGTGTGTGTGTGTGTTCGTAACAAACATCTTCCTGTAGGGAATATCACATTTGCCGCAAGTTGAGAAGTTATGACATTGTCCACACTTTCAAGGGCCAGTGTTCTGTTTGAGATGGGTGGAAATATCTGTGTTTTATTTTCTACTTCCTTCACAGACA
The DNA here is from genome assembly GCF_903995435.1 of Acomys russatus. Taxonomy (NCBI): domain Eukaryota; kingdom Metazoa; phylum Chordata; class Mammalia; order Rodentia; family Muridae; genus Acomys; species Acomys russatus. The sequence goes on along the minus strand of NC_067163.1, from coordinate 11,359,546 downwards.
TGACCACTGTCTAGATACAGAGAGGACAGTTTTTCTTTTTATTCTTGATCTTGTTGACACACAGAGGAATTTGGTGCAGTTGGGGACTAACCATCATATCTGTCTTTCTTTTGTGCCTTGTAAATCATCTTTATCCAGCTCATCGGAGCACTTCTGTCCCCACTACTGCTCACCAAAGAAAAATAAAACCTTTCATATGAGTGTTGCAACCTGTACAATTTTCCTTCAAAAAGTCACTGTATCAGAACCAAACAGACATCCCTTTAACTACTAAAATAACATTGAGAGGTAACTCCAAGATCTCATGAATATGAGGAACAAACATAGGCTGATATCACCAGATTTTTCTTTTGGCATTTAAGACAACATTAATAAAGTATGAAAGAGAGCACTTTGGGCACAAAAGACAATAATATTCATGCTGCATCTTCATGTGAATTTGTGTTTTTTAATCAATACATTTATTTTAATAAATAACTAGGACAAAAGTACATCTACCAAAACTGAGGTAATTTAAACCGTTAACACAAATATTAAATGTTGCACTTAAAACACTTTAAATTCCCATATTTAAACATGGATTTGGGAAAGGGTAATTATAACAAACATTTGGTACTTGAGGACAGTGAAAACAAATTGAGTCTTATAGTGATCAGGAATTATAGAAAACCAAATTTTCATCTACTTTATTATATAATTTCTTTCTATTAATTTGGGCATGTCTTCAGTTCATAAATGACATTTTTGTTGTGCATTATATCAGTCTTGAGAAGACTAATCCACTCTTGCAGTTTTTCCTGTCCCTGCTCATTTCTTTACATCCCTATGTATTCCTTTTAAGAATGAAAATCACAATATAAAGTCAACTATCTCATGTATAAAATCAATGAGTACATTGTACTGATCTCTGCCACATGGAGTACTAATGGATCTCCATCTCTGACTTCAAGGCACTTTGGGGTCAGGACACAACCAGGAAGATTTTGTACAGCAGTCTAGAAGCCATCTTTATAACTGTAATTACCTCTCCTGCCTGCTCATGATTATTTCAATTTCCCTCCACTGTTCCTTTGATTAAGCCTCCATTCCCTAATGCATTGTACTGTGGGCTTCCATTATTCCTAACAGTTTTTTGCAGCTTCATCCATGTAGTTTCTGCAAAGGCAGCATAAATGCCCTTACAGGAGTCATTTGCCACCCAAGTCTCCCTCCTGGGAGCAGACAGCTCAGCCCAGTGCCTCTTTCCACCTTTGGTCATCTTGTTGGTCAACCCTGAGCTAAGCACACACTCAGTGTCCTGTGCTGTTCTTCCTTCTTCCTAATCACGGAGCTCAGCTTTTGTTCTCTTCTACTCAATTACCTACAGTCCATTTTCAGTCTTATTTAACCAAGACATGAAAACCAGTGAGACTTACTTCTTTACTTTTATTGAAGATATCATGTGGAAATATTGACTTTGCACATTTGAATTCCAGAGCCAATGAGAAGAGGCTTATAGCTTTATTGCTTCAAATATTGAAATAAAGTAAAACTTTTTGCCATGTAGAGTTATAGTCATTCATTTATTCAGCACATATTTAGATATCTAACATAGAACAGGTACTGTTTTTCTGTTTGATTTATTGGATTCAGATTTAATTATTGTAGTTTCTTATTCCTAGTAATTTATAGCCATTCAAGGCAGCATAATGAAGCATGACTTACAGCCCAGAGTCATAGAACAAATACCATAAACAGCTGTTATGGTAAAAACTGGCTATTCGGGCAAAATGAAGACACCAGGGTTCTGGCAGTTATATGATTTAAAACACTGACCTATGAAAACCCTAATTGAGATGGCCTGTTCTTGGCCCAGGTCTGCCACGTGAACACTAACCGCAAAGTTTATTCCCTGTAAATGTTGAACCTGCCCTACCCAGGTGTCCCTGAAAGAGGCAAAGGAAGGCTAGGAATAGTTGTCAGTCTCTGTGTCCCAGGATGCTTGCTTCCCTTTCACAGGGACTCATCCAACACCCTAGGATGCAGGGCCTACCTGCAGGAAGCTGCCTGGGCTGCAACTCTCCAGAAGAATTTCCCTTCCTGTCTTGAAGCTGAGAGTGAGGGCTGGCATTTACTTACCTTCTGGGCTAACAGTTCTCTCCTTGTTGGTTTTGAATTTAATTTTCGCTATCTTGACACAAAGACCCAAAATATGAGGGTTTTTTTTCTTTGTTCCCACAGGAACAGGCGGTGAGGAGGCAGAGGCACTTACAATTTACCAAAAGGGGGGATACTATATTTAAACAGCATATTAATACACCATGATACAGCTGGGCAGACTGTGTTCCTCCCAGCGAAGGCCGCTGCTCTGCTCAAACTTACTAGTGCCATCCAAGCATGCAAAGTGAGAAAATGTGGCTCAGAGTACGCAAGCAAGGAAGGAGAGAGGGAAGGGAGGGAGAGGAAAAGAGGGTGGGAGGAGGAAGTACGGAGAGGACTGGAGGAAGAGGGAAAAAGGGGGAGAGGAAGTACAGAGGAAAAGGAGAGGGAGAAATAGGAAAGAAAAGAGTGAAAGTAGGGAGAAAGGAAAGGGAGGCAGGAAGCAGGGAAGGAAGGAGTAAATGGGTGATAAAGAAGGGAAAAGGGGAGAGAGATGAAAGAATTTGAAATGAAAGGAGGAAAGGAATCTGTGAAAGCCACACTGGCCTCCACACTGTCCACACAAGATTTAAACTGCTTGGGGCTCCCAGAAAAGCCTTTAACTAGATGTTGTCTTAGTGTGAAAGAGAAAATAAAAGGGTATCCTTGTCTTCACCACCACACAAGGGTATTTTTATTTTTATTTAGTTTGTAAGCTCCACCTTCAGTTCCTGAATTTTGCTAGTGCCACGGCAAGGATGTGGCTCCTGGGAAGTGACTTAGCATCTTACTGAGACTGTTATTGCTGTTTCAGAGACAGGAAGACACACAGGCAAGGGTCAGGGCTTGTGAGACAAGATCAGGGTGGATGCCTCTAACAAGTTTTTGGAACATGAGGTTGACATGATTTCAATCCTGTGTTATTTAAAAGATGACATGCAAAACTCTTCATGTCTGTGTCCAAAAGCCCTCACTGGCATCAATGGGATCAGATCCTGGAAACTCAGAAAAACACGCAGCACCTCCAAGGGGGTACATCATACACTGAGAGCTTGCTTTTCAATTTGAATTCAGCTAAATCCTTTCATTTATATTTATTTTAATTGATGAAGACCCTAATGAAGTGAAAGGGTTTTGTTGTTGTTTTGTTTTGTTTTAAAGACAAACTGCCAAAGAGATTTTGAAAGGCTGTGCCACGAGTCCTCAGAAGGAACAAACTAAGCTCATGGATATTACCGTCTCTGAGTTTCAACAATGTTACCTTTTATTTTCTAGAAATATGTTCAGTAGGTAGTTACTTGATACCAAATGTTACTCAAAAAAAAAAAAAAAAAAAAAACCCAAGTTTGTATAAAAGCTAGTCTTTTAACAAGAGACGCGTTATATCTAAGAGCCCTCTGAAAAGAAGGGAACACATTTAGTCTACAGTTTTAAATGTGGCAGAGATCTCACTATTGGCTAAACCGGTCTAGGTGGGAACAGCAGTGTTGAAAGTGAAGACTGGGCCTTTCCAGGTGTCACGGGACTTTGATGAATAATACATCCCTACCATTGTGGATCTTAGCAAGTTGCATTTATTCATTCATGCTCATATTATTTTCCCAAATTAGTTCTAATATCTAATATTTTAAAGATTTATCTCTATTCTGTATTTGTGTCAGTATATACCATGTCAGTGTAGGTGTCCACAGAGCCTGGGAGTGGGGGTGGGGTCAGATCCCTTGGAGCTGAAGTTACAGGCACCTGTGGGCTGCGATAACAGCGAGCACTCTGAACCACCCTAAGACCTCTCTCCAGCCTGGTAGTCTTTAATTTTTACCTTGGGTTTGTATTAGAAACACATGCTGTATAAATATTTGTTCCATAAGCATCCTGGTGTCGAAAAGGACATTTGTGAAGTATATGCGCCTATACAGCAACCAACAATTCCAGGGCTGGAAAACAAATAAAAACGATACCACATCCTACCTTGTTTATTAAGGCGAAGCCTATAAGTGGGTTTCTGAGCCTCATCTTATTTCACACTATGGGCACACTCTTCTACCCATCATTTGTATTATCAGAACATTCTGGAAACAGCCCAATCACTGCATGCCACCTAGTTTTGCTTTACACAGGTTTTTTTTTTTTTTTTTTTTTTTTTTTTTTTTTTTTGCTTTACACAGTCTTAAACAGAAACTTGCATTGAAATTCTTTGTCTGAGTGAGATGAGATTCGAAGGGTTGCTCTTTCCAGCTTGTGTGATAAATCCAGCTTATATTGAAGTTCCTAAACTGATCCTCAGTTTTCCAGGTGAAGTCAGAAGCAGATTAGGCAGTTCTCTCTGGACACTGTTCCCAGTTGGTTGAATCTGCATGGAATGCAATTTACCAGGGTGTGTCTCCATTAGGGCTGAATGCAAACCTGACAGTGGAAAATAAATGCACCAAGAAACAATAACAATGCCAGGTTCCCGGATATGATGTTGGTCAAAGGCAGAGTACATGTGCCTACCAGCAAAGGGATGGCAGGCCTGCCCCACACATTGAGGAGTAAAGGAGCTGTGCCCTCCATCAAAAGCACTTCTACCACAGGCTTGTTTAAAATAGAAGGCGAAAGGAAGTGAGTTACATGTCAATCTTCTGTTTCTACCCCAAATAACTTCACTATGTTTAACACAAAAGTGAACATTAACCCACTACAGTCATTCATACCACTCCAATAGAAAATCCTTATTTGTATAAGTACTGAGCTCAAGCCAATTTAGAACAGGCCATATTTGCCAGGCATGCTTAGTTGTAAACTTACCTTTGTATGACCTCCCATCAAAATGAAAGATATACATTTACTGTGTTTTTTATTTTAGCTCAGATCCCATTAGCATCTATAAGGCCAAAATTCAGTTAATGATGAACTGTATTGAATGATAGAAAAGACAAAGGTACAGGATGCTAGGCTCCCTCCTCTATGTTCTAAGGTGATTAGGCAACTAAATTTTTAAAATGCTGTTTAAATTTTTGCTTTCTGCATGAACATTCACATAGTCTATTACAGCCCAGTAACCTTCTTTTATTTCGGATTAAAAATTAGCTGCTAAAAAAATTAGCTGCTATTATCTGCAATATAAATGACCTAAAAAGTGATACCTGGGGTAGGGAATATTAATATTATAGGATTTGGCAGGAACTAGTCTGTGGGAAGACAGGTGATAAATGTAATTTTGTCGCTTTCCTTGCCAATCATAGCAGGGGGTATTAAAGCAGCTATAATGTGTGCTGGTGTGAGTTGTTGGCACTCTCAGCTGCACACTCCATGGCAGTGTCTCTGAGTTTCTGCTCAGCTGTGTAGTGTAAACTCATAAATCAGAAGAATGTCAAGTTACTCTTCCTGGGGTGGTTTCTTCCCTGCTAGTGTTTGTGTCTCACGGAGTTTGCTCAAGATTGAACAAATCTTTCTGAGACCCTACTGCGCACCAGTTCCAGTGATCAAAGATACATGCATGACAGAGATGGTCTCCTCTCTCTTTGGTCAGGGTCTTTAGTGACTAAACGATCATGGAAGTCTGTGCAGATGGCGGTAAGTGTACCCGTGGGTCGACAGATAAAGTTTTCTCTGCTAAGTGCTTTCATTGTGTGGAGTCCCTGGGAGTCATGGAGTGAGGGGTCTCCTGGCCTGTTGGAGGAAAGCCTCTAAGGCATGCAGATGGGTGAAGATGTGGGGTGTACTCTGCAGAACTGCGGCTGCAGCACAGCTACAGAAATGCAGCATAGATAGCTGAGGTGGGGATTCCAGGAGTGAAATTCAGAGAATGTGGTAGTCTGCTCCTACCTGTGAGGCGAATGAGAAGGGAAGCGTTATTTTGACACACAGTATCATGTATGTCAGTCAATGGTTATTTTGGGCCTGTCTGGAGGTAGGGAAATATAGAAGAGATCATGGAACAGCAGAGATGCTTGCCTCATGGTGGCCAGGAGGGAGAAATTACAAGAAAGAAGCAGAAGCCATCTTCTGATGATCTCCTTCAAGGTTATACTCCCAAAGTCTTAACTACCATGTCCTCACGACTGAGCGTTCTATTACTCAAGCTTATGGCAGGTTGCCTTTGACTTCAGACCTTTGGGAAATATTTGAAACTAGCCTTGTAGGGATGATGGGAATAGAGCCAAATTGAGTGTTGTGTACACGGTTGAAGGAATTCTACTTTTTCCTCTGGAGACTTGGTGACTGACTGGGGATTTTCTAGTATAGTTGCATTTGAGGGAACCACTGTAACTATTATCTGAGTAATGTCTAGCAGAGATTTCATCCTAATGAGAATATGATGACTGAAATGGATTGAAACTTCTGGGAAATTTCTGCCTGCTTCTAGGAATACCCTGACATTAGAGGTAAGAGGATTTGGTAGGAAGCATGATGAAAGCAAGAACCAGGTAGGAACTCATGGTGTTTATGGTGTTTAAAGAGACACATTTCTACCACATGTATCTCATCCACTACTAATTGCACTTTCATTTTCATGTCCCTGATCCCCATTGTCACTGCTCTTTACTGAGATCAACCAGGAATGGGCCTCGCTTGCTGCTTTTTCCTATACAGGACAGCCTGACTCAGATTCAGGATCATTTTTCTAAAGTGTAGCTCTATGTAACACTGCCAGTCTTCAATCGTTAAGTTGATATTTGGATAAAGGACTGTCATCACAGATGACTGGGCATTAGAGAAGACTCGATCCGAGTAGTTCAGATACTGAGGACCACATGAGAATTCTATACTATAAGCTGCTGACAGTTCTCTGTGCTCATGCTAGGGTTAAGTAAGTACTGCATTTAAAGAAAATGGTACAGACCCAATTGGGGCTTCACCAAAGGTTGTAATTAGGGGTAGGATGTGTATTTCCCGGTCCTGTAGGAAGAAAATAACATGTCTTGTTGCTGAAAATGTCCTCTGTTTTCAAACCTGTGTTTAGGGTCTAGGCAAATGGTTTATAATTCATTTTAAATGAATATTTGCTCATTAGGTCAAAAACAGGAAAAAAATTAAAAGTCCAATGATAACAAACTGTTTAAATAGATTTATAGATCTTTCTAGAGAGCAACATTAGGCAAAAACATGGGACTCTAGGAAGTAGATAGCACAGATGGAAAGTTGAACACACTGGGGATAAAACAAAGCTCAGTGTTGATTACAAGATCTTTTGGGTGTTGGTACTAGCTAAGACAAAATTAAAAAGCAGTATGCATTTAAGAATTGGGGGGTATATACGTTCCTGGTTCCCTTCAACATCCTCACCACTTCTTTTTACTATAGTGTGTGTGTGTGTGTGTGTGTGTGTGTGTGTGTGTGTGTGTGTGTGTGTGGTGTGAGCAGGTCACATGTCTGTACAATGCTCAGAACAGCAAAAAGAAGGTTGTGTGGTCCCCATGCACCAGATCTTGAGTTAGAGGTGGTTGTTATCTTTCCAACTAGGGTGCTAGGAATTGAACTCTTGGATCTTCTAACCACTCAGTCATCTCTATAGCCTGGCTATCATTTCTTTACCGAGGTAAAACATTTAACAAAAAACAAAGAAGGGGACTAGAGCTGATGCATCAAATATTATATGCAGTGTTGAGACTCCCAAGTTCCTAGGAGATGTGGCTGAAGCAATAAGCTGAGAGAATTGCCAAGTCAAATGTGTAGATTTTTTAAATAGAGAAAATATAGTAGAGATAAGGAACTTTTGACAGTCAGAGGGAGGGTTATTACAGCAAATGATGGTTGTTTATTACCCCTCTGCCAGGACTATAAAGCATTCATGTTTACATCTGATACATCCATTTATTCATTTTTCCACAAGAAAAAAATACACGTGATAGCAGTTTGTTTTCTTACCCTGCAATTTAAATATTTCAAACTTGATGTGCTGGGGCCTCCTTTGGAGTTATGACATGACAGTCTCATGAATATCAGCATTAATGTCATAAAACATCATTTAAGGAAAACTCATGAGCTGAAGTTCCTTTCCAAAATATGCATTCATTTGTTTGTTTGTTTATTCATCTAGCTGCATCTGTGATCTCTCTCTCTTTTTTGTGCCTGAGAGATCTTGACTGGAAAGACTAAACAGCTGAAAATGTGCTAGCACACAAATATGAACCTTTGGCTGTCAATGCATTAAATACAGAGAAATTAAGTGTATGATTATTTTATATATCTCTTCCCTATATAGAGAATATCAGAAAGAGCACAAAAGGAGATGTCACAGTTTACAGTAACATTGTAGTTGATTTTTGAATTATTGGAATTAACTTCTAAAGATATATACATATACATTTGTGTATGTATATCTATCTACCTATCATCTATGTGTCTATCTATCATCTATCTATAGTGTGTGTGTGTGTGTGTGTGTGTGTGTGTGTGTGTGTGTGTGTGTGTAAAGCCAGGGATAACCCTGAGCACCTGATGGTCCTCCTATTTCTCTCTTCCATGTGCCAGGCTCACAAGAACACACCACCTTTCCTGCTTTATGTGGCTTTATGTGTATCATGCCCAAGGATTTGTGTACCCTAGGTAAGCACTTTCCCAGCTGAGGTACATCTGAAGCCTAGAAGAATATATTTCAGATGTTTACCACTTTGGCTAAGTATTAATTCAATTACAAGTGCAATATCATCATAAACAGGAGTCTTATGAGTACATCTGACCATCTAATATGTGGTATACTTCCCACTAGAAATTAACCTTACTTTGACATGAGGCATTCTCACAACAAAATCAGGTCACACTGAATTACACACCTTAATCTGTCAGTGATGGTGTGTTTTGTTCTCTGAAGAAGGCATCTAGGAGCTTTTCTTCATGATTCAAAGTTCAGAGATTAAAGAACTGCAAACTGGCAAGTAAGTGTGCTGCTCAGGTCTAAACTCAGGGTTTTGGGTTAAAAGCAGGAGGTATTCCACAACATTTGAAAATAGTGAATGCACTTCCTGAACATAGTCACTTGCTACAACATGGTCTGGTGCTTTGTGTTTGACTGTTAATTATTTTGTTCCCCGAGGTTGGCTTGCTGTCTTTTATGATCAGACTATTATATACTCAAAATGGCATTTTTGAACCTTGCCTCTAAAATTATCCCTGATTGGCTAAATAAAATGCTTTAGCTGGGGTAGGGCAGAAGAAAGGTAGTCAGGACTAAGGTTCGACGGCTGAGAGGACAGAAAGATCAAGAGAGAGAGGGAGAGAGGATGAGAGAGGAGAGAGAGAGAGAGAGAGAGAGAGAGAGAGAGGAGAGAGAGAGAGAGAGAGAGAGAGAGAGAGAGAGAGAGAGAGAGAGAGAGGAGGGCCAGAGGGAGTGAGGGAGGGAGGGAGGGAGGGAGAGAAAGGAAGAACAGAGACAGGAGGGGAGGAGATGAGAGAAGAGTAGTGATGGGTTAGCATGAACAAATAGCAGGTGGCCAGGAGGAGGCTGGTCTGAGGATCAGTGATGGACAGAGGCAGCCCAGATGAGAAACACGTTTAGTATTTATGGGATAGGAAGTAGCCAAGCAATTGAGCAATTGGCATGGGATGTAGTGTTTGGAGATAAAACATAGCTTAGGTGCTTAGTTTCTACCCAGCTCCAGAGTTTAAGGCATAAAATCTAACAGGTGTTTGCATCTCTTATTGATATGAAATCAGGTTAGAAAATAACTGCCAATAACAACCACATATGATAAATAGTAGATATAGCCAATGTTCTATAACGGTCGCTCATGTCATTCATTACAGGAACATGTTCAAACAGTTTATCCAACATTCACAGTATGGTGGGTACAAAGATCATTGAATTCCACGATGCAGAGAAGGTGGGAATTTCAGAACAGAGCTGGCCTCATTTCTCTGCTCTGTATGTTGCTATGTGCGAAAACACGGGAGAAATTATATTATTATCTTTAAGAATCCCAGCATTGGGAAGATGTTCAGCTGATACAATACTTGCTACACATTTGATAATTTGAGATCACATTCTCATATCCACCTGAAAAGCCAGGTGTGGAGACCTGTGCCTATAATCCCAGCACCCAGGAGGGAGAGACAAGAAGATGCCAGCAGCTCACTAAACAGCCATCCTACCTGTATTGATAAACATTAGGTTCAGTGAGAATCTTTCTTTTTAGACATTTTTTACATATACATTTATATAATTACACATATATACAATAAACTACCTATAGCAAGAAGAACCATGGCACAATCAGAAAATAGATAAATGTTATATTCTTAGTGTTTTGGCTATTTGTATTTGACAGCCTTGAAGAAAACATCTTTCCTACCTTGGTGCATTTAAAATTCTGAGTGTAAATCAATCTCCAACACATCTTGTCATTATAAACTTAAAACATCTATCTAGACCTAAAATCAGGTGGCTTAGCTTTACAGTGAAGGTCAGTGTGAATCTTGAAAAGTAAGGTGGAGAGTGGTAGAGGCACACCTGATGACACCGACTTTTAAATTCTATATACTCTCATGTGTACACACATATGAGCACATCAACACATGTATATCATATGTACAAATCCTAAAATATGAAACATGGCGAACATAGTGGAAAATGAGTGTTTTTCAGGCAACATCAATTTGTGGAAGTTCTTTGTGGACTTCTCGTTTAACATGTCTGATGAGAAATCTTTTATTCAAAATTCCATATAAATTGATCTTTAGCAAATCAAAAATGGTATGGAAACTTCAAAATTTTTCATGGGAAAGCTCTTTTTACATAGATAGTTAAGATTTTTATACGAGATGAGATATTTTGATTAAATTACCTTATAAAATGTTTGCAATTATCTTAGTCACACAAAGAGAAATAAAACATATAAATCATAAAATAAATTAAGCCCCATATATGCATTAATGGAGCATGTTAAATCCTGCTAGGCATAGAAACTTCTGTATGCTTTAGCCTGTATAAGACGCTACTAGCTCAGCTCAGAATCACTTCGGCAAAAGTGGCTCCTGTCAGTAACACACAACACCTCCCATAGTGATGTCTGTTTCAAGTGAACTGTGATGCAGAAGGAGAAAGAAGCAAAGTCCATCTAAACCTCCCTAAAATTATCCTTGTTTTCAAGATTCAGTGCGGCTTGCTAGCTGCTGGAGTTCCAACCCCAAGGTTCCCGTGCAGGGTTCGTGCCTGGCACTATTGCTCCAGCCAAATGATTGTGAGAGAAATCCACTGCTTTAGTCACTGTCATCCCAGAGAATCAAGGCTGAGTGCTGCAGAATGGCTTCTCCCCTAGGGTAGCCACCTGAGCTCCTGTGATGGTCTGAACCCCAATCACTGATGGTCTTGTGGGAGCTTTTCCTTGATGTTTGCCTGGGTGCAGGAGCCTTACAGGGCGAAAGCCCACAGTCCACAGCCTTATCTTGTCCACGACCATATAAAAGGAGCTTCATTCTTACTAGCACACCTGTTTGTACTCATTATGTAAGGAGGATCGTTTGTTAATAGGCGACATCTAACTGTTCTGCAATGTGCATATGCTTCTAAATCACAAGGTTGAGCACTGTAAGACAAAAATATGTGGTCACTTAAAATAGTTTGTTGCTAAACAGAAGGAGGTGGGGTGGTAATGGAACGATAGAAATAGGATAAAGAGGAAGAGGATAAAAGGGAAGAAGAGAAGATGAGAAAGGGGAGGAAGATGAAGATGAAGAAGAGTAAAGGAGAAAGAGGATGGTGATGATGATGATGATGATGAGGATGAGGAGGAGGAGGGGGTGGAGGAAGGGCACTGTAAAGAGTTTCCATGCAGTTAAAACCCATTTTGAAATGCAGATCCCAATCCATGTCAATACAGCTAATGCTCTAACTCAGTTCCATCGTAGATATCCTCCCAAGTTCCAAGCCTCTTACAGTTGTGCCTCCACAGAAACTCTATGTTACCTTTGGGAAACAGTGAGGAGAGTTATGGATGTGGCTGTACTTTGATTCTAAACGGTGCTTGTTCCCATGCACAGGGGTATTTGGAACAAGAGGAATAGCAAAGGAAGGGAGACTCTCTTTGTGGGGAGGATTTGAGCAGCTAACAGCTCAAGTTGCTGCTATGTTGATAAGAAACTCTAACCTGGAGAGCCCCAGTGATGTTTGGCAGCCGTGCACAGACACCAGAACAAGCCTAGAACTGTCGAAGTGTTCATACTGCAGTGACTGCTATTTAAGGGTTTTTAGGTGTGTCTACGATGGTGTTCCCTGCACTCTGCAAAATGTGAGCAAAGAGGCCACTCCCGAAATGCACACAAAATACTATATATTGAGGAGATGGTATAGGCAGATCCTTGTATTTGTTTTAAGAATGAGTGTAAAGAAGATAGAAATAAACAGAGGAGTATCAAATGGCTGAGAAACACTTAAAGAAATGCTCAACCTCCTTAGTCATCAGGGAAATGCAAATCAAAACAACTCTGAGATTCCATCTTACACCCATCAGAATGGCTAAGATCAAAAACTCAAGCGACACCACATGCTGGCGAGGATGTGGGGAGAGAGAAACACTCCTTCATTGCTGGTGGGAATGCAAACTAGTACAGCCACTTTGGAAATCTATCTGGTGCTATCTCAGAAAAATGGGAATAGGGCTTCCTCAAGACCCAGCTATTCTACTCCTTGGAATATACCCAGAAGATGCTCCAGCACACAACAAGAAAATTTGCTCAACCATGTTCATAGCAGCCTTATTCATAATAGCCAGAACATGGAAACAGCCTAAGTGTCCCTCAGTAGAAGAGTGGATAAAGAAACTGTGGTACATATACACTATGGAATACTACTCAGCTACTAAAAACAAGGAATTCCCGAAATTTGTGGATAAATGGATTGAGCTAGAAATGATCATAATGAGTGAGTTAACCCAGAAGCAGAAAGAATCAAATGGTATATACTCACTTATATCTGCATACTAGCCCAAGGGGCATGTCCCACGAAAGCCTTCACTTACCAGGAAACTGGGACAGAGGGGAAGGCATCCTATTGGGACTCTAAATGAGAGATGCATGGGTGAATAACAAAATAAAAGGATACAGAGGGTCCTAGAAATCTACAAGTAGAACAATATGATAGGCAGATTTGGGCCCAGGGGTCCCGCTCAAACTAAGGCACCAGCCAAGGACAATACAGGAGGTAAACTTTAAACCCCTTCCCAGATCTAGCCAATGGTCAGAATATTCTGCACAGTTGAGTGGAGAGTGTGATATGACTTTCTCACGTACTCTGGTGCCTCACATTTGACCATGTCCCCTGGCAGTTGGAGACCTGGTGGCACTCAGAGAAAGGACAGCAGGTTGCCAAGAAGAGACTTGATACCCTATGAGAATATATAGGGGGAGGTAATCCCCCTCAGGAACAGTCATAGGGGAGGGGAATAATGGGAAAATGGGGGGGCGGGGGAGGAATGGGAGGATACAAGGGATGGGATAAACATTGATATGTAACAAGAATAAATTAATAAAAAAAAAGAAAAAAAAAGATAGAAATACTATAAAACCACATTCTGCATTACATTTCATGCAAAATAAGCATTACTTTTGAGGTAGTTTTGGGACACTGAAATAGATCTTAGGGTATAATTAAGTTTTTCCCCAGTATTTCCACACAATAGGACACTGTACTCCACAGTCCCTTTGTGGGGTGGGGACAGACAGTGCATTTATTTTTTGCAGTCCCAGATACCTCCATATGCATATGACATGAGACTGGCAGGGGACCTTGGAAGCTAGAAGGCTCCAGGCCTCAGCCACAAGCCAGTGTGTGAGAAGCAGCTACGAGAAACTCCATCCATGGCCATTATGCCAAATGGTCTCATGGAACAGAGCTACTTCTCTATGGAAAAATAATTTTAGCAGACTTAATTTTAAGACACAGTGTGTTTTATAGACATGTAGGTGAGCCTTTCTGATGTGCATTTCATTTCCTCTTTAAGACTTCATTATTCACTCTCCAATATTCTCAGTGAAGAAGACAAAATCTATCACTTGGGGAAGGTGGTTGAAACAAGCTCGAGAAGAATTATTTACAACAAATTTATTAAAGAGAGATATGGATATTTTGTCCAAAATGTTGTGATTCATTGACATAAACTGCTCAAGAACTACCCCATCCTACCTGACAAATACCTGCCAGCGCGTGTGTGTGGCTGGCGAACAGCCTTCGTTGTAGTCAATGGGTTTTGATTTATTTTTCCCTTTAGTTTATGTTGCTACATTTATTAGTTATAGGATGCATTAGAGGCTTGGGGAGAGGCCTGAGCCTTGAAAGTTGTTGGCCCACAAGCCTGAAGACCTGAGTTTGGATCCCCATCACCGTAGAAAAAAACAGGAATAGAGTCATGTGATTGCAACCCTTGAACTAGAGAGGTGGAAACCCTGTATAGGAAAGAGGCATGACATTGACAATGGCTGATGAACATCTCTAGGAATGAAATATCCTCAGAGTTCTGGAGAGTACATGACCCACTTTCAGTATTAGCTTAGAGCTGTGGTTCTCAACTTGTGGGTTGTAACCACCTTATGGGGGTGCTCAAATGATCCTTTCAAATAGGGTCATACATAATATATCCTGCCCATTACATATTTAAGTTATGATTCATAACAGTAGAAAAATTACAATTATGAAGTAGCAACAAAAATAATTTTATGGTTGGGGGTCAGCACAACTTGAGAAACCGTATTAAAGGGCCGCAGCATCAGGAGGGGTTGAGAACCACTGCCCTAGAGATTAGCTACAACCCAGGTTCAGGAAAGCCTTCCGTTTCACAAAATGTCCCAACAGCCACACTATCATAGAAGGTGTTCTTAAATAAAATCACCCTTAGAGACAATTCTCAGACTTCTTATACAAATAATTTGCAGCAGAGGTTACGAGTAAAGAGTTTCAAAATAGAGTCCGCTAGTTCAACTTCTGTACTTCCTGCCCTGTTCTGATGTGAGGAAAATGTTGATTACCACATGAATTAACAAGGTAGTTTCATTATGGTGTTTCTTTTTGTTTGTTTGTATTGTTAAACCAAATCTGTTTTTATCATTTTCCCCCTGCTATTCCTCACACCCCTCCCCATCCTGCCGTCTCCTCTCCAGAAGCCTCGCATTCGCTTTCATCTCGCGTGTGACATCAGCCCTTTGCTCCCCTTCCTGCCAGCTCTTTCTCTCTCCTAATTTGATGGGCTACAGCCTTCTCCGCAACTCTCCTTTACATATATACAAATGCCCAAGTCAGGATCAGCAGATGACAGGGAACATGTGACGTGTGTATCCTTCTAACACTGCAGCACCTCTCTCTTCTGCCACGGAGATGCTCACCATGGTTGGTCACTGCTCCACTGTTCACAACAAGGAAATGGAAACAGCCCAGATGTCCGCCAAAAGAAGAATGAGTATTTAAAAAAACGTGACCTATATACACGATGGGATTTAAGTCAGCTTCTAGGGAAAATGAAATTATGAAACTTTCAGAGCTCATGTGTGCATTTTCTATTCCTAGACAACTGCCTTCAGCTTCAGGATTTCAGTAAAACAAACAAACAAACAAACAAAAAACCCAGAAACAAGAACTCTGTGATCATAGACACATAATTGGCTCGAAGACTGGACAGTGCACTTGTGATTCCAAGGCATGCAGTTCTGTCACCAGAACGTGTTTTACAAAAGACTGTGCCTTATTTTTAAGTCACCCCTGAGCACTGCCAACAATATCTGCTGATGCTGAGAACAAGTCCTTAATTCAGAATTAGCCCATGTTCCTGCAACCCAAATGCGCTAACATTCGATTTAGCTCCATAATTGTGGCCATAGACAGGATGCCCTCAAAGTGTTCCTGTGGAGAGTACTCTACTTTCTTTTATAAAAACATTTTTATGCCCTGAGTTATCTTCCTGACTTCATCAGCTGCCTGCTGAACACCACCTGTCTTTTTGGCATTAGGACATCCTTTTGAAGTGCTGGCTTCGCCTTTCCAGGGCAAATGGAGCTCATTCTGTGCACAAGTGGCCACAGGTGTGCTTCATTTAAGACACTGGGGCAAGGATGGGTGGCACAAGAGAGGAGCCACCCATGGAAGCGATGGCACTTGATGTTCTATACTGACTCCCTGTGATGATCCACTCCCACACGGGCCCTAGAATTTGCTGAAAAGATTCAGGCAACTTTGAAATCGGCAGGATGCCACTGTGACAGATGGGTCTCCATGTGGCCACGGTGCCAAGTCTTCTATGCATCAAGTGTCTCTGCTGAAGGTCTGAGCCTCCGCCAGTCATACCCAAATGGATGTCTGTCTCCCGACCTGGAGACGGTGTGTAAAGCTTCGGGATCTTCCAGGTCCCACAGCCCAAGGCTCTAATTCTCCCCTCCCTTGGGTCTGCTCAGAGGCTGGGGAGCTCATAATTGAGAGTTAAACTGACGCAGGCATCATTCCTGCTTTCTGCTGCACCTTCTGCTACAGACAGCCCAGGAAACCTCAGTGCTGTCTCCTCTGCATGTACTGGTTTGTGGAAACTCTAGGAAGAAAACACCCGCTGGGACCAGGCGTGAGCAAGGAAGACAGCATGCAGATTCTCTGAAATTTGATGTTTCAGTGCAAACACTTCAGTGCCTAAATGTATATCAGAATCTGTGCTTGTTGGTCTACATGTAAATGTTTCTTTAAGACACATAGCTTTTCACAAGCATAATAAATCCATGAAGGAAACTCTGTTACTATGGTGTGACTGGAGTATGTTAATGAATAGCAGTGTTTGTGTTGCATTTTCTTTTATGTGTGCATATGCATTAACTACAAATACATATGCATATATAATATATAGATATGTGTATGCTTATACATATGCAGTATATATTTATATGTATGTAAATAATTCTTTTGTGTATGATGGCGAGCTTTTTGATCCCATGCCCTTCATTTGGCAGCCACAATCTGTAAGACCTAATTTAGCATGACCTTATTAGACACAAGGAGCTAAATAGCCTTCAGGATGTTTCTGAAAATGAATTACAGTGGCTCCTGCCCAGCTTTTTGACATTAGAGAGAACGCATCCCACTTCTTTGCACAAGGTAACTTCCATCTGTCTGCCGGAATACCCCTTTTCTTTGTTGTGATGTCAGTCAAGGCGGGTGGAATAACAGAGGGCCAAGTTATGATTGTCCATAGGTCTGCCCTCTAGAGTTTCTCTTATGCTACTATTGGTCATGAACTTTTTTTAAGTTTTTATATAAGCTGACAAAATCCACGGTGCTCTTGAGGATAAAACCATCTAATTCTTCATTACATTCTGCCTCTCTGGGCTTATTGGTATGAATTGAAGCCTAGCAGAAAATCTGCTGGGAACTTCAGAGGCAGAATGGAGACTCCACCCCTTTATCTTCCAAAGTGTGAGAATAAAGTGCCTCTGTGCCCCCTATAGTATGTTTACCTCACTTACAGTAAGTCCCTCCACACTTTCTTTTCATATCTGTAAACCTCGCAGTGTTACAGTTTTCTCTTTTGCCTTCAACATCTTCTGAAGAATAAACCATTCTCAGAATTGAATGTGAAGTTCAGTGTGTTAAATATAAGTGTATGTTTATATGTGCATATATATGCATATGCATTTGAATGCATTATACATTGACATATTTGTAAATAATTCTCATATTTGTGATAGTGAGCTTTCAGAACTATGACCTTTATTTGCCAGCCACAATCTTTAAGATCTAATTTAATATCCATAGGTTAAAAATCTTTCTTTCTGCTAATTTAGGTGTCAAATTGCCATTTGCCTTCCACAGAAGTATTTCTCATGAACTGCAATATCATACCTAATACATGAAATTATAATCACTAGATTTATAATCTTAAACCTTAATTGGATACAATTAATTAGAGTCCTATTTTTATAGATTCCTTTGATAATTACATTAATTAAGAAGGATGCACCATAATTGGGTTCTGTCGAAACAGTAATATCCCTGGCAGCTGCTGGCTAGAGAAACCTTCCTCATTATGATGCCCTGAAGAATATGGTGGAAGGGTTGGTGTGTGACTTGGCACTGTGTGCCCGATTCTGGAAACACGTGAACAATTCCCTTGTTTGCTGGTTTGTCAATGGTTCTTCCTAAGATTAATTATAGCCAGGAAAGGTCTGATAATGGAATGCTGATCTACAGCATGCATCTGGTGAGAATGAAGTTTTTCTGGGCACTGAAACCATGTGGGTAGAGAATAATGAAATGATCTGTAGACACATGTTGGAGACTTGCCCCTGTGCTGTCCTCTGATGGCATGGGTCGCGATGGGAAACGAAGCCCTGGGAATTCTCATGCTGATGAGTGATGGTTTGTTCCCATCCTCATCAGTGACATGATATTTATGGAACCTCTATCCAGGTACTGGCTTGGGATTATAAAGGCAAGGAGGCATACAGAGCCAAAGAACCATCTGTACTAAGAAGAGCTGGGTTGAGGTAAATGCTGATGGTGATCTCGGTGCTTGGTGTCAGGCACAACCACAAGGCTCGTGAGTCTTCAGATTCTGGACATGGAAACAAGGAAGCATCTGGAAACAGTCCTCATAGGAACATGCTCTACATCCCCACTGCCACAGTCCTATCTAAGTCTCCAGTTCTTTTCCTTTCCCCAACATTTCTCCTACAGAAGCTAGTGTGTACATCCTGGGCTTGTAAAACTTTGCCACTACTTGAAGTCTGCTGGCAGTTATTCTGCTTATATTGAAGGGGAACAAAAAAAAAATCACTAAAAGAAAGAAAAGACAATAGAAGTGTAGTACCTAAACGTAGTCAGCATTCATCAGGAAGCAAGAGAGTAGAGCTAACACAGCAGGAAGGGTTAGGAAAAGTTCAGGTCTAGGATGTTGAAGATGGGGCTAAGAAACACTCTGTCATCTGGTCTGATGGTTGTGACATTGAACTCATTGAATGAGAGTCTTGTTTCCTACCACCTTCCCTCTGACTGTCTTTCACCTTGGCATTAACTCCAAGCTAATGGTCTTCCTTCCCTTCAGCTTGAGTCCTGATGTCATTTTAATTCAGTCAGCTGCCTCCATGTGCTTTCCGCAGCGACGTCAGTGTTAGCTTGGAAAGCAGGCCTCCCCTTACTCAGTGAGAGAACACGCTAATTTTAAGCACCCTCTCTTTTTCTTCTCTGAGGCTGTGTTAAGCACTAGAAAAGCACAGGCTTTGTGATTGTACAGTGCTGGGATCCAGTCTTCTCTTACTAATTATCTCATTTTTGGCAAGCTTCATTAACTTTTTGGAAGCTCGATTTTCTCATCTAGAATCTATAGAGATTAAACTATTTTTGCTACTGGGTGGGAACTAGAGATCTCAGATGGCGTTGCTAAATGGAGGGCCTTGAACACTATAGAAGTACAAAAGTAGCATTACTTGTTCTTCCTGTCCGAGAGGATCATGGATTCTTCCTCATGCACGTTGTAAATTAAGGAGCTACTCTTATGACTTATTCAGCTCAGGCAAAGATGATCACCAAATACCTGTTGCAGTTAGTTGCCTTAATATAGAATCACTGGGCCTATAAGGCTTATTCACACATTTATTATGAGTAGCAATAATGGTGCTAACATGCCAGGAAGGGACAAGTGTCTGGAATTATATATATTATTATATTATGTATTATATGTAACATAATATATAATATATTCTAATATATATTCTATTCATCAATGACTGT
The DNA here is from genome assembly GCF_903995435.1 of Acomys russatus. Taxonomy (NCBI): domain Eukaryota; kingdom Metazoa; phylum Chordata; class Mammalia; order Rodentia; family Muridae; genus Acomys; species Acomys russatus. The sequence goes on along the minus strand of NC_067163.1, from coordinate 11,339,757 downwards.
CCTACCAAAACAATGAAGTAGTCATTACTTGTCTTGATCTATTTGTATTTTTACACAAAGTTGAAATCTGTGTTGTGCTCAAAATTCTGCAAAACACTTTAATAGAAAAAGCTGAGGTAAGAAACTGAGTCATGAACTATTCATTAGCCTTCCTATTTCTCAAACTGGACAAGACGGGGGAAGAATTTATTCATGTAGATAACTTATGGTCACTGTTTTCAAACACTAACTGATTTCAGAAGTACCTTCCACAACAGTGTTGGTATGGGGTGATTCTTCAAATAGTGATTCTTAAAAAAAAAAAAAAAAAAAAAAAAAAAAAAACCAAAAAAACCAAATTGACTTCTTTTCACATGTTGCGGTCAACCTATACAGATATTCATGTATACTTTTTCTTTTCTCTATAGAAGAGTTGATTCAGGACTTGATTAAAACTCACCTCCCCCCTCCAGGGTTGACTCAGCTTCAAGGTAGTTTGGGGATTTGCCAACTCAACCCACTTCTGGAGTTTGAAGAAGTTATTTATTCTAAGAATTATATAATCACTTCCCCACAGGAGCTCAAAATGCTTCCGTCAGGAGGCCTCTGCCATCCCTGGAGGCAGATAAGGGCAGGTGTTGGTTATAGATTTTTACGGCCTTGATGTTAAGGAAAATTACTATAGACTACTGGTAACAGTGACATAGGCCTAAATATTAATCTTGTAAAATTGTGGAGGACTATTTCTGGGAAAGAGATGCTTATGCTGTGTCTGAAGTCATCAAATTATCTAAAAAAAACCTGCAGAGCAGCCAGTAGGAGTCTCCCTGGTGACTTTCAGGAATAGCTGTCAACCACCTGCAGGTCTGTGTGGTCATTCCCCAGCACCTGGGATGTTATCCAGACATAAACCAAGGTTGACAGGGGTAGTTGGAGATGATATAAAGACAAGAGTTTGAGGATAAATTAAGTACTTTTTTTAATATGAGCTATCAATCAGATGGTTAGATTTTCCTATGTATAAAGAATGAATTTATTAATGTCCATAATGTTACATTTCAAATTACTCTTCAGAAAACCCTAAATGAATCTTCATTTCCTCCGCAAATCCACATGCTGCAATTTAGATTCCAAAGTGACAATATTTAGCAGAACACTGGGAAGCCGTTAGGGTGCAGCCTTCATGCATGGAAAACATGTCCGAAGAGAGAAGTTGAGGGAATCATTTGACCTATCCACTATGTAGGGTGTGGCAACACAAGGTGGTCTATAAACCAGGAAATGGTCCACCTTAGGCACAGAATTCCCCGCATCCTAAATTTGGACTTGCAGCTTCAGAAACTAAGATATAACTGTGTGCCGTGTTTAAGTGACCTGGTACTTGAAGATGTGCTTTCATTAAAAACCTACATAGACTAAGATGGATAATAATATATAAGCCTCCTAATATTTTACAAATTATAGTATAAATGATGATTTATTACTGCTGCCAGTTGGTTAATATAGTAAAATTTAAAATATTCATACTTTCAAAAATGAGTAAAACTTTCCAATATAATAGGGAGAATATTTATATAAATGTAATTACCCATAACATTACAGCTAGCACTGAAACATGGGAATTTGGGGATTCCATATTTAATATTAGTTCTTAAGTCATGCTTGAGTTTGTTGGTCATAGGAACTATTAGTTATCTCTCTATTGTAACTATTTTTAAAATTGGTAACAAAAGAGAATGTTGTCATCAAATTAAAAGCAACAATCTCAACCAAAATGTCATTATAGTTTGACAGTAAAAAACTAGATGAAGTAAAAACAAAATTCATGGCTTCTCCTCATCCATTAGAGAAATGGGTTCTCAGTAAAAAAAAGAAAAACAAAAAACAAAAAACAAAAACACTTGGAAAAGCAGAGAGAAATGACAGACTTACCAGGAGAATCAACCACAAATCACATGTGGAAGGGACAGTAAAATAAGAACTTCTCATTACTTGCTTAGGACAGTTTGAATGCATTAGAAGACCTTAAAGGCAAACCACCATTGCCTTTTCTTCCGGACATCCCTCCTGGTGCTAAATAGGGAAAGTACAGAGATCCCTTTCTTTGATTCATTAAGCACATGACTGGCCACAGCGAAGTGTTCTAGATCTCCATGAGAATCACAGTTTCCCTCATGGAAGGAAGTCAGGGGAAGAGGTCTTCCCCAAGAGGTAAGCTTGTCACTGGTTCTTCTGTCCAATTAGTGAAAAAGCCATAGGAAATAAATGCCAAGACTAATAGATAATAAAGACAAATAGACTAATAAATGGAAGCAGATTAAGACTATGGCAACCAAGAGAATAGTAGGAAAAAGGAGAAGAGCTAACTACTAGAAAAAAAATAAGTGATCACAGGCAGAGGAGAGAGAGAGAGTCACCAACACATTAACCTACTGGAATATGTAAAACCTCTGCTATGCTTCACTCCACACCAAGAGGCTCCTGTGAAGTGTGTATGAACCTCATGAAAATCTTAAGATGGCTTTCTCTCTGATGATTGAGTCAAAACACTGACACCCGTGCTTCTAGAGATCTCCAAATGATACACAAAAATCTCTACACCTAGGTCCTACTTACTTCAGTTCTCATTAACCAGTACAGGACAAGCTAAAATAATCAAGAAAAAAAACCAACAAAATGAAACAACAAAAGCCAAAGAAACAAAGTAGCAATATATCCTAACCCAGCAGATGTTGGCACTGCTGGATTGGGACTTTATAATGACTAGTTTACTAGACAAGACAAAAAGTAGTTATTGCTGATATATTAATAGTGAATATGTAGAGGGTAGAGGGTGCAGAAGACAGTCTGGTTGACATAGCAGAGTGATGGATTCTTTACAAAAAAGTATCACGGGAACATCCTCTGGAACCATATGACCACAGACTATCAGGTCTCACCCGGATAGCCTGCATTCTCTTTCTCTGTGTGCCTGCTGGGCCTCCCCACTAAGTGGAAGTGATCAAATTGGGAGTACCAGAGTTCATGTCAGAAGCAGTCTCTGCCCTCTCTAAAACCATGGAGAATGGGCTGTCCATTGGCTATATCTGAATACATCATAAAAAATTAAAATTAAAACAAGAAAAGTTAAAAAAAAGATTAAAAAAAATGAAACCATGAACTACAAACTAGAATAAAAGAGTCAAAAGATGCACTAGAATTAAAGTGTTGCCAATGAAATAAAAATATGTTTGTTGAGACTAACCAGTAGATTGTACATGGATGTAAATGAAGGCAGGAAGGAACTTGGTAGTTGTTGTCTGGAAATATCCAAAGCAGAAATACAAAGGAATGAAAAGAGGAAAAACAGAAGCAACTCCCCACCCCCCAACACCAAACTAACCAACCAAACAAACAAACAAAGATACTCAAAGAATGAATCATAATTTATATAGAATGAAGAAAAACTGAGTCATCCTGCATGCTCAACTAAAGGCACAGGTCAGAAAAGGCCAAGGGAAAAATAGGTATAATGACTTTAAAAGAATTACAAGTCCAGTAGCTAAGAATCCACCTAAACAAGCAATTCCATGTGAAGAGCAGAAATGAATTAAGCAGAAGACAGAGATTCCCAAAGTATATGAAGGAAACAGACTCTAAGAATGCATTGTACACAATAACACAGTGTTCAGGGTGAGTATTCAGGTTGAAGGCAAGAAAATGTGGAAAGATACATTGTACCATCATTAATTAAAGAAAGCCGAGTGAAGGTAAGTAGAGCCTGGCCATGAAGGGGTTAATACTTGGAGAAAAAGTAATAGCTTAGTATATGTGTATGAACCACGAAGTAGTGGATTATGTGAGATGGGAGACATGTATATGCACTGTAGAATCGAGAACTTGAAAGTGTTGGTAACTGATAGGTCAGCGAAATCCTCAAGGCTAGAGCTTGACTGAGTCTTAGCACTGGCTCTGTGTGCCCTCCTCTCCATTCTGGATTGTCATGGTCATGGTCAGCATCCTCAGTCACCTAAGCTCAGGGGGAATATTCATCAGGGAAGGCTCCCATTTAGGTCAAAACCAAGTATACAAACAAACAAACAACAACAACAAAACAGTACAAATAAAGAACATTCAGAGACCACAAAACAATTGATCTAGAGCCAGTGATGAGAGGACAGCTTCAAAAACAGCAAATCAATCAATCAATCAAACAAACAAGCAAAAACTCACACCCAAACGTCTGAGACATGGAATTTAGGAACAAAAATTCTAAGTGGCACATGGGGGAAACCTAGTCTTTATAGAGATTAGATTGCAAAACACGGAGATAATTGAAAATGAAATCCAAATAAACATTTGTAGGGTGCAGAAAAAATGTTCACAGAGAAACATATACGTTATGTATAACAAAAATAATCTAAAATCTATACCTGCCCCCTGCACTTTTGAATCCATAGAACAATAACTGAGGGTCAAGCAAGAGGAACAGAAGTGGCCATGATCAGAGCAGAAACTAGCAATGCTGAAAACTGAAAGTATTGAGAAATCTATGAAAGCCAATGTAGAGTTTGTGAGGAAGGATTTAAAATGGTATGATGCTAGCTAGGCTAATGAAGAAGAGGGGAAGGAACCGGCGATATCAGACATGCAAGGAATACCGTTTCCACCTCACAGGTACTGCAATGGTCTGTGCCTGCAAGACTTGGTAATGTGGGTGTAATAGGGCAGTTCTTGGAAAGGCTTAAAACAGCCACACACAAAGCGTATACAGACAGTCTCCGAAGTCCTCTTGGCAATATTGAATACTCAACCTTCCAATCTTACCCATAAAATTTAACATTTATATTAATAGTAATAAAATAAAAGTAATCTTAGGGAAATTTGAAAATTAACCCTGGCTGGAATAACTGCAATGTTAGTGCGTACAGAGGACTCACACAGATGCTGTTACACCGCATGTGTGACTTGGCATGGGAGCGTGTAGCATCTTACTTCTCAAAACTGAACCTAAGAAAAGGAGCTCAGGGATTCACCCATCCCGTCACTCACTGCAACCTTGAATTTTGACTTGTGGGACTTGAAACTCAGTTTGAAGACGAATTTCGGGGTATCTTTTCTTTAAGACACTTTGTTGTTTGTTCCAGGCATGTCAAGAAAAGAAGGAAAGATGTACTATTTGATTATATACCCAATGAGGGAGGAGCTTTGTTCCTGGAGAGTGCAGTTTACAGCAAAGAGCTAGCCTAGAGTTCACGTACCTGAAAACCACACACCCTTCACCTTAGTTCATAGGCTGCTGTTACAAATTCACAAAGAAAAGCAATTCCCAAATAGCATCCCATTGTTTTCCTAGACTATTGAGCAAATACACATATATATGATCTGTGGTATCCTTAACTTTGATTTTTTAAAGCAGATGTTTTCAACTCATTATTTTGGAAAAGAGTTATTGCTTTTGTTGGCTACAGATATAGTTTGAAAAAGCCAGGGGTAACCCCAATGTTGTAAGGGCATCAGTAGTATAGATTCTGGGTTTTTTTGTTGTTGTTTGATTTTGGTTTGTTTCTTTTTTTTTAACAGGTGAGGATGCTGAGAAACAGAGTCATTATATACTTGCTTGTATCGTATATACAGTAATTGGTGCAAGAAAGATTAGAACTTGAGACCTTCCAGTTTAAAACATAAAGTTCAATCATTTTGCTTGCCTTTTGCTCTCTGACTTTTGTAGCAGAAGTCAACATCAATGTCACATCAGGAGGTAGATGATAACCCATTCTTAAAAAAATAAAAAGAAATATTTTACTAGCAAGTTTCCAAAGCAGGGCTGTGGGCCAAAGCCAGGCATCCCAGGCAAGTGGTCTTAGGCACATCCTAAGGGGGTGGACCTTGCCATTGTGCCCACATCCTCCACACAGTGAGAGACAGTTGGATCTCAATGGCACGGTCTTATATACTAACCCTCAAACATGACATTATCTCACTCTTGTGCTAAATCTAGCCATCAGGAGAGGTGTGCAGATAACTGATGTCTTGAATAAATGCAACTGTGGCTTTGTTTAGCCCAAACGTCACTTAGGAAAGATGGGTAGGAAAATGCCTGCTGATAAAAATCAGTCTCACATTAACTTACTTGTGGACCTGAAAGTGCACTCAAAAAAGAAACCTCAAGAAGAAAAGTTACTCTAAAATGACAAGATTTATATAACATGTACAAGAGACTGGAAAATAACAGAAAACACATGAAACCATGTGAGAGGATGGTTAATAGGCTGATCAACATAATTCTGGGTTGGGGAGACAGTTTAGATCTTCAACTACACACAATAGGACATGCATGTAATCCCCAGCACTGGGATGGCAGAGAGTGCTAGCTAGCTAGTGCTTTTTGATGAAAGAACTGCAGGTTCAGTGAGAGAACCTGTCTAAAAACTAAGATGGAGAGTGGTAGAGGAAGACACCGCTGTCTGGAGTTCACACACACACACACACACACACACACACACACACACACACACACACACACCATATGAAACGATGCTTGGCCTATTAAGTCGCTGAGCCCATTTTATTGCTTTAGTTTCACAAAGATTTAAATAATAAAGCCCCAGTTAACCACAGTCCTAGGAAGAATGTATTTCCAATTAAAATAAACAAAACATAAGGAGCGTTCATGTGGTAAAAGGTATATTCTTCAACAGCATTCATCTGGAAACACATAGGAAACCTAGCATAACTGGCCGTGGTACCTACTACTGGGTTGTCCTACAGACACGTAGAATTCTGTGTGAAGTTTTCATCCAACAGATGAGTGCAGGTCGAATCTAGAAATCTCTCACATGAATTGCCACAGTTTGCTTGTAGGTTAAGCTGTGGGGAATGACCTCAGTATTTTCACAGGATAGGTTCTTAACTATTAGTGTTTTCATTTGCAAGCAAGACTTTTCAACAAGTGTTTTTGTTGTTTTTTCCTGAAACTGCTTAGATGGGATAAGTAAGGAAGCAGAGGGTGATCAGAAAGGGCAGCTCCGAGGGAGAGTGTTGGAGGGAGGCAGGACTAATAGAAAGGATGTGGGAGGCTTTCTTTGCAGAGTTTCGGGGACTGAAGAATATTTAGAAACAACCTGGACCTCATTTGGGGTATCTAAGTCAGAAAGTGGGAGCCCTTGATATCAGAGCCTTTATTTTTATCCCTCTCTGTCTTTCTCTGCCTCAGCCCCTCTCTCATAGCCACCTCAGTCTACGAACCAACAGAGTAGTAATAAAATGAGAAAAAAGTCACAGCCTTCATGGGTTTTATGGTTTTCTGAGCATTTTTATTAGCTGACTGCTTTGTTTCTGAAGCTGTGAAAAGCAAAGGCAGGAGGCCCGGTGGGCTAAACTCTTAACACACCACCTCTGACACAGGGTTACCCCAAACCTCAGGAAACATCCCTAATGTCTAGGTAATGTTACTTACTTGTATAATGAAGTCTGACCCACAGGCAGGGGTGAAATCAAATAGTACTTTTGTTTGAGGATGTATTGGGGTAGTAATCACAAAATATCATTGCTTATGACATTTAGAAGCTGAGTGTATAAGGCATTAAAAAAAAACACACAGGAACAATGGTATCGTAGCAGAAAACTATTTAAGATCTTCAAAAGGTCCTAACTATTTTTAATGTTCCTCTCTCACTAACGTAGAGTAAGTAATTCTTCACACATTCCTTGGTGTTGCTTGTAGTGGTAGGCAAGACTCAAGACCCAGGGGAACCCTGGGCAGCAACCTATGGTTCTTGCTCCTGGGAAGAATAAGATTGTCAGTTCAGTAAAGACATGTGATACAGATACAGACTTTCCTGCCAGATTCTCTGGCACATGACGGTGTAACCGTTCATAATAGCTATTGTGTACTTTATGCATAAAATTTTATTTTTTTCTTGAAATGTTCTTGAAGACTGTAGCACTTCATTCTAAGAGTTTCTACTATACTGGATGTGTGGCTGGACACATGTAGGCATTCAGTTACCTATTTTTCATGTTTGCAGATGCTCATAGGGTACTCTAGGGCCCCCAGGGAGGTGATGTGGTGTCAAGACAGACACTATTCTCTGCCCGGGACACCTAGGGTCTTTCACATGCTCCAATTTTGTGGTTTCTTTGTTTCAAGTAATCAAAGCCATGTGTATGGAATGCTTGTTTTACCTTCTGTGCAGTGTTGGTTCTGGGATAAAACTATAGAGCAAAAGGTTTTCTGCATGTCATGTCTCTGTGGTTATAACAAGCTATTGTCAGTGTTTTGTGGGAAGTATTTCTTGTACTTTCAGTGACTCTAAAACTAAAGACTCTGAAGCCTTTGGGATTGGTGCTTGGTACCCTGCCTAAATGTAATTGGCAGCTAATTGTCATTTGGCTAGAATTAGAGACTCAGAGTGTATGGAGATTACCCCACAAACAATTTGAGAGTATTTCACATCAAATTAGGGCTGATTCTCACAGCCTTTTCTCCTGTGAAGACTCTTTCCCTGTCTTCCAATCTTGCCAGTCCTCTGGGAGTTATCACAAAACAAGGCATCAAAGACTGAGGCCATGTGGTTTGATTATTTCTGTAACTATTCGCCTAGTTTTTAATGCAAATTCCTAGACTAGAGAAGTTCCTTGCCAGGCATTGACACAGCTGAAGGGGTCAGGGAAGGGCTGAGGGGAGCCCAGAAAGCCCATCTCATCCAAGGCACACTGCTGAGGCTCCATATTTCTTCTCATATTTTTCTGTCTGTTCTTGATGCATGTTGCCTCTTAGAGATGTAGGGACAAGTTGGCCCCCTCTCAAACAAATGTCTAGTCCTCTAAAACTTTTTCAGAAGTAAAGAACTTGCTATCAAAGGTTACCTCATAACGCAACATCCTTTGACCACCTGAGATGCACGCTGGCCATTTATTTGCCAGGGAGCAGAGTATGGGCTTCTAAATGTACCTCCTGTTGGGGGTATTTGTATTTAAGTTGTACTAAACAAAATGGTTTATGAATAATTAATGACATCCATCTCCACACTTGCTTGTGTGCTTTAGATTTCTATCATTCTCCAGAGGGAAGTGATCACCAGACTACACGCGCCTAAAACAGAAGCTTTAGAGTCTGGAACCACAGACGTGCACTTAAGGGGCTGAGTAGCAAAGACAGTTATCTCAGCTGTAAAGCAATAGCTAAATGGAAATCAAAACGTCAGCTGTGCGTCTCTGCAGGGAACCGAGCTGCTAGCTAAGCTGGGCTTCAGGTGCCTTGGCATAGGGAAAGGTGGTGTTTTGAAAACGGAAAGTTTGGGTTTTCCCTAGGAAACAAGCATCCTTGAGAGCGGTGGTTTTCAATCATCCTACTATGGAGAGCATCTGAGATCATATTGTGGAGACCCCCACCACCAACCATAAAATTACTTACTACTTAACAACTGTAACCTTGCTGTTGTTATGAATCATAACGTAAATCTCGGTTTTTTTTTTTTTTTTGGTGGTTTTAGGCTACCACTGTGAAAAGGTTGCTCCCCCCCAGAGGATTTGCAATGCACAAGCTAAGAACCACTGTCTTCACTAATATCACTAAATGGTTGAAATGGTATATAATACTCTGATAGACTGTATCTTTTAAAAATGTTTCTATTTAGTGAAGCTATAAATCCCAGTGCACTAGTGATGATAGTTAATGTGGAAGTTACATGGCTCTGGCTTTTAGTTTTCTTTTAAGGTGGCATTAGGACTTTGATTTCAATTTGCAAGCTTTGGGACACACACATACACACACCTCTCTCTTTCTCTTTCTTTCTCTCTCCCTCTTCCTATCCATATCTATCAATCTATCTATGTTCCAGCTGGGTTTGGTGTCACAGGACTATAATTTCAGCACCCCAGACAAAAGCAAAAGGTATCAGAATTTCAACATAAACCTAACCTACCTGTCAAGTTCAAGGCCACCTGAAAGTCTTAAAACTGAAATGAAATAGAAGAAAATAAGCATTGGGGAGCTACTATCAAATCACATTGTAGTTAGCTACCTAATTCCACGCAATGCATCATTTGACATTAATTTCCATCATAACATAAGCAAAACTCCAGATTATTGAATTTATACAGATTAAGATGGAGTTTTACAGATTAAATTTTTGATAGCTATGTTGTTCACTTATATTTTGTTTTAGCGGACAAGATTTCACACATGGTAAAGTAACTTTTTGGTTTAGATGTTATTTAATGCTTTTCTTCAGAAGAGGAAGGATTGTTTGGCTAGGTCACATCCAGGCTTGTCCTACGATTCGTAGTAAAATTTGAATATGTGTTGAAACCATATAAATGCCACTGAGGAGTTGCCAATATAGAACTTCTCTTGCGATGTGTATCTGTTACTAATGATGTACTTAAATCTCACTTCTTTAACAGTAACCAAGACTAAAATGATTGTTGTGATTATCTTTATTTTTCACGCTACTGCAAGTACTAAGAAGCTACTTTTTCCTGGGTCCTATCCCCTTGTCTTTCTTGTTTTCCCCCTCTGTGTCTGCATTTGCAACAATATCACTTTAATAAAATCCACATTTGTGGAATTCATTTTTACTGCTTCTAAGTTATCAGTGTAACTTATTTAGTGGCTGTAGTATCAACAAAAAATTGAATCATGTGCTTCCTCAAGTACTCAAGTAGCCTTATGTTTATCATCCTCAGAAAGTGGTAATATTGAAAAATAGCTGAAGGGGCCAGGGAGATGGCTCAGCACATGACTCCTTGTTATACAAGCAGGAGGAAGTGCATTCAAATTCCCAGAACACATGCAAAAAGTGTGCTATGGTCTGCATTGTCAGTCACCCCAGCATTCTCAGCCATGGGCACAGAAGGATTTGGGGACTTTCTCCATGACAGCTTAGTTTATGACTAAACGAGCTATTCTATCTCCAGGCCATAAGATAGAAGGTGATCAAGCCAGAACAAGCACCTTCCTCTGGATCTGGGTGGGCACAAGTGCGCACACACACACACACACACACACACACACACACACACACAGGTCCAGTTATCACACACATACATGGTGCAAATGCACAAAAAGAATGGGAAGCAAAATTTCTGTCTATGAAGAAAGCTAATTTAGATGCCTGCCCGTGGTGTTCTGTATGGCTCCTAAATCTCACTGAGAAGAAATTGAACTTCAACTATTAAATGTAAAGTAAAGCATGCTGAGCCTGTTTACTCTAGTCTGTTGCTTGCATGAAATGTATGTCTGATTGTGCATTCCTAAAATTTAAAATGCTAGTGATAATCAAAATATTGCACATTTGTGCCTACTGCATAGAGGATACAGAGGGTAAGTCACTGTCCAGGGAAATAATAGAATTCTGAGATGGACATATTATCCATTTGTATTTTACAATATGCTGAGTTTTTTTTTTTACCATGTACATATCCTGCTTATTTTCAAGTGGAATAATGTAAACATAAGATGAGAAAGAATTGAAAGAGGCTAGGTACCCAGCAAGGAACAAACGCATCATGACAATATTCACCCAAAAGGTAGATTCATACACAATTCCATAGCGTTTGCATTAGAGATCATGTTAATTTTTCTTACTAATTTCATCAGTGATAGTGGAAGAATTCCTTGGTAACACAATTTAATGTATAATTTCTACGCTTATGAAAACCAATACAAATTCAGTCATATGGATCCATCTTCTGGATTCAGAGCCACTGGCACAGCTGGGAAATATCTTCATGTTCCATCTTTGTTATTGGACTCATACCTCTGAAATGACGTCCAAAGTTGAAATTATGGCTTTGCTTTCGCCGACATTTGTGAAGACGATCCACATTTGATGGACTGACGAAGGTTTTGATATAGTCAGGCAAAATGTGAGCGTCGCCACAGGTAGTGAGAAGTGTGTATAGCACACAAAAAACGTATCTGATTTCTTTGAGAATATGGAGTCAACTAGCAGTTCATAGGGCAGGGGAGGGGAGGATAGTTCCTCTTATCATTCACCCGCTGCCTTCATTAAAATATGGCTGCCAACGTGTGTAGTGGCATTTTAAGAAAGTTCATGGAGTTCTGGAAAAAAAAAATCCTCCTTGTGAATTACAACAGTAGTGAAAGAGCTCGTGGAATTTTCCAGGAAGTTGAAGAGATAACTGATGTTTTCCCATCTTTTCCTATGGGGGAATCCTGAAATGGAGGGTGGTTGATGGCTAGACAGTACTTGCTCTGCTGCCTGGGTTCTACTAAAGGAGGTACGCATCCACCAAGCAGAGGGAAGAAGACATGTACCTGTTTCCCTGTCTTAATGTGGTGCCACCAGGGAAACTGATGAATCCTTGTCAAGGAATGTGACTTCTGACCTGAAACTAGAAAGATGCACTTGCTCTAGGAGGTGGATAGTCATATATTCTCATCTGTGATTGTTTGAACAAGTGAGCACTGGGTGGTATCAGGCTTGTACCCGGGAACACCATAGACCAGGGTGTCAGGATAGGGAAAGAAGAGAAATAATTAGAGTACTGCCTAGGAAGAAAGCTGCTAGGAGTTGGTGATGGATCTAAGGAGCTGTAGAATAAAAGACCAGTGCTGGAGCCCACATTTCTCACATAAACATCAGCAAGAAATATAAGTATTCAGAGTCATGGGTCAGGAATTGGAAGGTCTGCTTCCAATTATGTTAATGTCTAGAGGAGGTTACTAGTTGGTAGGCAGAGCTTAGAGGAAGCTGTGTGTCTTTATATGGGTAAATGGGATGCTTGGGCACTGTGAGATATGTCTGCCAGAAAAGAAGATGAGAAGAAACCACATAGTTGGTTGTAGAAGCAGAGGAGATTCAGAGATGTGCTGCAGATAGACAGGAGGGCTCTGAAGAGAGGAGGACATTGTAAGAGGAGAGTAGGGTTCCATAGAAAATATGTCTTATGTGTTTACCTGATGACAAATCTCCTGAAGGTTTGACTCTGACACTAGGTAACTTCTGGTGGGTGAGATTCCCCCAAGCTTGTCTCATAGGGATGATGGCATTGTCAGCGTCACATTAATTTACACATGTGATGACAACGTTTTTCTTCTTGAATACACTCATATGAGAAATTATAATGTGCACGTGTCTTTCTCTTACCTTGGAAGAGAAAGCTTCCCTCAGATGTGGTAGTGATGATAAAAATCATAGTTCTGTATGAAAATACATTCAAGACATCGCTACCTCACATTTTTAAGACTTTTTTTATTTCAGTAATGTATTCAGATTACATCTCAATTGTTATCCCCTCACTTGTATCTTCCTATTTCCCCCTCCCTCCCTCTTTCATCCTATTCCCCACCCCTAGGTTGGTGACAGAAGGGAACCACCTCCCCCACCTTATGATCACAGCCTACCAGGTCTCATCCTGGTAGCCTGCTTACCCTTCCTCTCAGTACCACCATGACTCCCCACCAAGGGGAAGTGGTCAAATAAGGGGCACCAGAGTTCATGTCAGAGTCAGTCCCGGCTCTCCACATAACTGTGGAGAATGTGCTGTCCATTGGCTAGATCTGGATAGGGGTTCTAGTTTTGCTGCATGCGTTGTCCTTTGTTGGTCCAGTAGTTTGAGCAGATCCCCCTGGGTCCACATCCACCAGAACCTGGAAACAACCTAGATGCTACCTCATATTTTTAAAGACTAAAATGTGAAGAAGACAGCATGCATATCACACCCAGAGGAAACTGTTGTCAGTAATAAGTACATTGCATCTCAATGCTCAGAAGACCACAGCAGAGAGATGCGTGGACCAGATGTGGGATCAGTCTACAAACCCACGTGACAGGCTGAGGTGGATTTCAGGCATAAGATGGCTTCAGATACATGTGAAACTCTCTCAAAAGCAATGATGACAATGACAGACAGAACTAAACAATTCTTCTGTATGTTGTCTGTGGCTGCATATCTCAATTTATTTTCCACTTATATATAAAATTCCTTTTGTAATAAATGATTTATATTCCTCCAAAACTCTATAATATCTGTCATCTCTATGTGGAATAGCCCAAGCCCAGGCTACTAAAAGTTCCCCCGTAGATTTAGAAGAAGATTTTAAAAATGTGTGTTACCCCTAAGTTCATATTTTTGCTGTTTATCTGTGAGTGGCAGTCTCTCATACTCCGGAGAAAACTTGCTTGAGTGAAGCATTTAGCTGAAATGGCATTTATTCCCAAAGCACATACTCACACATAGATGCCTATACATACACACGGAGGCAGATAAAAGCCCTTTGTCCTTACAGATTATCAGTAGTGTGACTTAGCCAACCTACTATAACAGGTGTATAGTGACTACATTGCTTAAATCAGGTAGAATCAAGAGCTACTCAACCATGTTCCCCCCCAAGGGGAGGGGCTGCCTTGATCATGAAATTCTGACTATTCAGTTTTCAGAAGGCATGGCTAGCTCCATGAAAAAAGTTGGTTTTATGGCATAATCTTAAAATGAAATGTATAATTTTTAATTTAAAAAATTTTACATATACATTTATATATATATGTATATAAATATATATGTATATATGTGTGTAAGCATATATATATATATATATATATATATAATAAACTACCTACAGCAAGAAGAACCATGGCACAATCAGGAATTATATACATGTGTTTTGGCTATTTCTATTTGGCAGCATTGAAGAGAACATCTTTCCTATCTTGGTGAGTCTAAAATTCTGAATGTAAATCAATATCTATCATTTGTCATCATTATCAACTGAAAACAGCTATCTTGATCTAAAAACATCTTAACCCCTAAACAACTAAGCTTAATTTTAAAACTAAACTATTTGGTCTTCAAACCTATCAGAGACTTGAGAAGGAATAAAACTGATTACCTGAGTATACTGGGAGTGCAGGTTAGCAGCTTTCCAAATGAGAAGATGACAGAGACAGTATTACTTCTAAATGTAATATCATCAAATCACGAGTCATACATCTTCTGCTCTGCTTAAACACTTAAAGGGACACTGTAATCCCTTTTCTGCCCCAAATTTTAATTTATATAAAATATACATATACTATTCTATTTTACTTGGTAAGTAACCACGCCTCTTCTATCAGTGTGCTAAATTAGTATTACTTTCAATGGGATTTTTCTGAAGGACTGTCATAAAATCGAGTCTACTTTATTTTTCTCGGACTTGTATGCCTGTATAACTTGGCAATTTTCATAAAACTTTCATAAAAAATTTAATCTTACATCTCATGTTGAATAGTCATTCCAAGCAGTCTGATACACTTTGTGAGCTGTGGCCAGCCTGGGAGTCAGAAGAGGAGATGCATGATGGCATGCATTACTGTCCTGCATTGGGACATAGCAGGCCCTACCTTTGTCATAGCTGCTGTCAACTCCTCTAGCCTACAAGGCACCTCTGTGCCCTGCATCACCACACCAGATGCAGAAATGTCAGGTATAGCATTCAAATTCACAATTAAAAATTTTAAATCAATCAGATGCTGCCAAAGACATACTTTGTCTTTCAGAACTAAGAAATGGACATTTTGTTTCTTAAGAATACTTTAACATCCTCCAAGAACCTCCAAACATCTCTTTCAGCACCACCATCATCCACTTCCATAAGCACCAGAAAGCCATGTGTTTCCCAACTCAGTAGGCAAAATTCTACAAACACACATGCATATAATATTACTTACATTTTATGTTACAGTTAATGCATTCCTAAATATTTCGTAATAATTAAATTACCCACTAAGGTGCTTTCTTCTAGTATGAGGGCAGTTGTTCCAAAATAAGGCAAAAGCAAAAACCAATTTCTTTTCTTGGAATGAGATGCAGGACTTCACGCAGCAAGCTCTGTGCTCTGTCTCTGGCCATGTTCCCAAGCCTGCAAAAAGAAAAAAGTGAAGTAGAAGAAAGGTACGAAACTGTGCCAAGAACCAGAATGTCCATAGTTTCTTTTTAAATTGCATCTTGTCATTGTTTCTATAAGGTCTCAATGAAGAGGCTGGTAAGCAGCAAGAATAGGGGGAGATGCAGACACTGTGAGTGCTTGGGTCCTTGTTTTTAATTTCACTGTCAGCAAAAATATAAATTTCTCTCTCTCTCTCACATACACACTTTTTCTGTCCCGTCTTCCTTTCTCCTTCTCCCCTCTCCCTCCCTCTAATTTTAATTTCCAAAACAAAATAACATGAACTATAAACAATACTTAAGTAGCAGTTTGTGGAAAGGAAAATGTAAACATTCTGCCAGCAAAGCCATGCTTTTACTGTGAGCAGGAGCTTTTCACTGTACTTGTAACGAAGGGTTTCTGCACTCCAGTAACAAGTGTATTCTTGAAACCATCACCAAGTAAACAGTTTGCTGAGTAAAGATGTTAGAGGGAAAATGGAATCTAGAATATCCCACAGCAGTTTTTAAAGGTTTTCTTATCACTGAATGGAAAGGAGCCATTTATTTTCTCAGCAGGTCTCATTCATTGTGAATTTCCTTGTTCAAACTGATTTGATCACTATCTCCCTAGATCACGGTCTATACAAATAATGTGTATTAGCATGCTTGGCAAGAGTCTCTTTGCCTCATCTTCTTTTCTGGTCCTTTTATATTTCCTAAATGAATACTTAAAAGTGTACTTGATATAATCAAAAGAGAACGAGACATAGTGGAAAGAGGGCAGAGCTTTCCTCAGCCTCCATTGGATCTGCAGTTTTCTCTTCACTGTGTGGATGGGAGAACACGCCTTTAATACTGGGCATGCAGTTCACTAAATAACCAAATCCAAACTGAAAATAGCAGTTGCTCCATAGGAACAAGGCAAGGTTTTGTCATGTCTAACTCATAAACTTGATCAAACAATCGCGCCAATGGATGGATCAGATTGTGAGAAGATATAAAGAGTTCAGGACAAGAGATGAAGAAATAGAGTCATGCCTGGAGGTCCAAAGTAGAAAAGAGGGAAGCACGGAGAATCCAAAATTGTCTTTATACAGCTTCTCTGCCTTTGTCCAGGCGCTTCCTAAGATTCTCTTGGTTACCTTGTTAACAGTTCACGCTTAGGCACCATGCCTACTGTAGAATCGTGGCCATAGAACATGTGAGAGTCTCACTACCCCACTCTTGGACTTGCAAATTTCATTGAATATGGAGTCAATCCCCTATGACTAGTTTCTTATGTTTAAGCAGGGGAGGGTGAGCAGATCTATTTTCTAAGAGATGAGCAATAAATGGTTAATGAATACAGTTAAATGTTGAAGAGAGACAGTTTCTTTAGTGCTAAGATGTTTATGTTTCTGTCAATAACCTCTTATCTTTGATTCTATAAGAAGCCATAATGAAACTCATTGGATCAAGAAAAAAGTCCTGAGGGGGTCCAGTTGGAATAAAAAAACTGTCATTCATGTTGAAGGGACTAATTGGAAAAGAGAAAGGAATAAGAAGGTGTGTGGGGGATAAGAGCATTGTGGAGGATGGGTATTTTGACATACATAATGTACCTGTATGTAAATGTCACATTAAAGCCTTTCCCATGTAATTAGTATGTGCTATTAAAACCAGTAAAAAGGTACCATGAAAGAATGGAAGGTGGAGGAAGGAAGCACTCTACACAAGCACTGCCAAGAGCAAGGCTGGGTAGGATGCTGACCTCACCTCTGGAGAACCCATGCTTGGGGCCTTTCATTGACGAAACTGAGAACTTTGTGTGTGCTGCCCTCATGCTCCAGGAGCTGAAATTGAGGAAGAATTAAAGTGATAGATATTTGCAAAGACCCTGACATGTTATAGTGAGGATATCTCTACTGTGGAAGATTGTGTAAAATGTTAAACTAACGAACTAACTAACTAGCTAACTAGCTAACTAGAGATTCAGTGGGGCCATGGTGTTTGTCACTGAAATAATTACAAAATGTATATGGAATGTTCAAGGCATGGTTCTCAGCTCTTCAAGTGGATAACTGGACTTACTCTTCAATCCTTGGAAGCTCAAGTCAGAGAGGCAAACTGCACTCAGCCTTTGAAGCTATAGGTCATGTGTTCTGGTGTAAAATACCCAGCTGATAATATAGGCTGGTATTTATCTTATCCGTGTATAGACACAGAGTCTTTTTCTGTAGTTGTTGACTCTTCTAGCAATTGTCAAATAAATCAAATTAACTAAAATTCCTTCAGGAATCAGTCCACGAGAGAGAAGCTTCACAAGCTATCTTGTAAAGAGCACTAAGCTGAATGTGTTTTCCATCCAAAAGCAAAGGTCAGTGGTTGCCCAGCAGCTTCCTATGCTGAACCGGATCAC
Organism: Acomys russatus; assembly: GCF_903995435.1. Classification (NCBI taxonomy): domain Eukaryota; kingdom Metazoa; phylum Chordata; class Mammalia; order Rodentia; family Muridae; genus Acomys; species Acomys russatus. Next base: position 11,321,522 of record NC_067163.1, on the reverse strand, counting down.
TGGGGGGCAATTGCCTGTGCACTATGACTCCTGACCTTGTGTCCTAAGTCTAGTGTCTTGGAAATGTGTGTTCTCAGCAAGGATTCATGGCCAATAGCATGAAAGGTCATGGATAGAGTCTTCATACAGTTCAAAAGCAGACAGGTATAGGTCAAGTTATCTGTGATAGAATACAAAGAAAATGCATTAGCAAATGTATATTCTTTTGGTTTTTTTTTTGAGACAGGGTTTCTCTGTGTAGTCTTAGTTGCCCTGGACTTGCACACTTGCACATGCATGTATACACACACACACACACACACACACACACACACACACACAAAATCGTCAACATCAACTTTACTATCACCATGCTCATTATTGCTACAATAATTGTCTTCATTACCACCATCATCACCATTATCCCCACCATCGTCATCATTATTACTATCAGCTCCATCACCATCAGCTCCGCCACTATCGCTATAATCAATAGTAGATTGAACCTAGAGTGAATACTGGCATTACAATCTACTTCCATGCTTGGGATGCTGCCCAATGGTACTATGCTTGTCTGGCATGTACAAAGCCCTGTGTTCAGTTGTCAGCATTACAAAAAACATTCACTTGGCAATGTATGATAATTAATGTATTGCTTAATTAAAAATGGCATCTTCTATAACATGTATTAAACAGAAAGCCCAGGATAGGACAAGAACACAGACAAAAGTAGGTGTCTGTGATGTCAGTGATTATCACAACATTTGAATCCACACAGAACAATCAGGGTATAAAGGCAGAATGCAAATATTACTGAAATTGTTCTTTAAAAATAAAATTTAATGGAAAAGTAAACAGGTTTTAAAAACCTAAACCTTATTTTTCACTTGTTAAGAAATTTACTTTAATATTCTGAAAAGTCTGTGAAGATAGAGAAGCTAAATGGAGACAGAATCTCTTTCTACCAAAAAGCACCAGAAATATTAGTCACAGGAAGACTTTCTTAGTTTATATGATACTGTAAAGGGTTTATGCAAAAAAAAAAATCCTGGCAAATTAATTAAAATACATGAATCTCTCAGAAAGCACAATTAACACAAAGAGGAAAGAAGATACTAATGAGGAAAAAGGGTAAAATGTCACAGAGGTCAATGAAACTAAAAATAGCACCTTTGATGTCATTAAATGCCTTCTCTTGGCATTGGGGGAAAGTATGAGAACATGGAGGTGGGTATTAAAATGACTTGAGCATTGGAACCCTGTGACACTGTCTCTGAAAGGAAGAGAGGCATTGAGAGATAAGCAGCTACCCAGCACCACACCTGCATGGCATATGCACCTGTCCCAAGATGCAGACAGTTGAAGCTGTAAGAAGACAGTTTCCCTCTTTATAGAAAGCACTGTAGAGAGAATTAGCATCCCAACAAACACATGGCAACATTCACAGAGTAATTGCATCTGTGTGCTGGCTTTTATAGAAAGTCAAACTTACTTATCAATATGATGAGAGAACATAAATGTGTGTTTTTATAATGTTTGATTAGGTGATTATCCTCGATTCTAGGAAAAGACTCTAGTACATCCTAGGCAAGTCAGATTTTATACCGAAAAAATACACAACACAATTAAAACTAATTGGGAGGACAAACTAAGAACACATAACAAAGGATTATACCTTGGAATACATATGTAATGAGTTTATAAACCCTTTGGGAAAATAGGCTAGAAACAATTATGAAAATATGGTAATGTAAGACTAAGGAGGAAGTATAAACACTTTTACAATAATTTACTTGTTTAATACACTTCATTAAAATTTAAAAATATTAAATGGAAAGAAATAGCAATAAGGTACTACTTCTAGATGTCACAGAGCTGAAGGAGGAATAATACTCAGTGCTGAAGAAGATGAAGTAATTCATAATGTGTTCATTTAGTTTTGTTAAAAATTTTCATACAGTATATTTTTACCATGTTACATCCCCTAATTCGTCCCAGATGCTCCCCATATCCATATCCACCCAGCACTGTTATTTCCTCCTCTCCAAAAAAAAAAAAAAAAAAAAAAAAAAAAAAAAAAAAACCCAAAAAAAACCATAACAAAACAACAATAAAAAAGAAAAACTCAAATATAAATGAAAACAACAGCCAAAATCTCACCAAACAACAGAGCATTAATTCTTGGAGGTCTGTCTATCTGGAAGTGCAAATTCAAAGTACTGATGTCATGTCACAGCTTCTAAAATAGATGTTAGCACTTCATGGAGCCAAGGGGAGACTGCCATCCCAGGAGTACTGACAAATGACTACAGTGCTTTCTCTCACTGACTAAGCACCACACAGCAGTTCCACCCCACACTGTTGTTGAGTGATATTAAGGAATAAAATATGATAGGAGTCAAATTTAGAAATAGTAAAAGCCATAAATTAACTATAGGCAAAGAAGACCAAAGAAGGAGCATCAAAGTTCATTATTCACACCCAGTGAAAGAGGCAGGCCTTGTCAGTGGGGTGGTCAGTGAGGGGTAGTTAGGAGGAGACCAGAGGGGTTGGTAAGTGAGGGCTGGTTTGTAGGGGAGGTCAGGGACAGCTGGTCTTTATAGCTGATCTGAGAGGCTGGTCAGTACCGGACTAGTCCATGAGGCCTGGTCAGAAGGTCTGGTCAGTGACAGCTAGTAGTCATGACTGGTCAGAGGGACTGGTCAGTAAGGGTGATCAGTGAAAGGTGCTTAGTTGGGCTGATAAATAGGCTCAAATAAAGTGTATGACTTTGCACCATTCCTTCTTTCTTCCTCTAATGACACTGTGTCCTGGAGGTAGATATAGTACCTAATGCTTTAACAAATATCAGTGATGTAGTGTAGTCTTGGTGGCCTTGAAGATGTTTGCTGTGCTCTGAAGTTAGGAAGACGAGACTTGTGAACTTTCAGATGGTATTTCTAACCTATGATTGCAGAAGCAGAAAGCAGGCTGCTTTAAGCCTGGACTCATGGCTGCCCAGCTACTGTGCTTGCATTACCTTAGTTCCTGGGCACTTCATTACAAAGGGAAGGTGGAGTCAGATGCCAGCACGTATGTACCATATCTTATTAAAAATAGAGAGGCTCACAAATAAGCAGATGTCCTCTTTAGTTTGGGAAGAGAATTATTTAAGAGCAACCATATTTTAATGCTTCAAAGAGATCGTGGAAAGCCATGTCATGTATCTAAATGAGGCAGCTCTGTTAAATGGCAGGTGAGAGATGGCAAGAAAACTGTGCTCACACATGACAGGAAGGGGGAAAGCGAGAGGTCTGCGCTCATCCCTCGTGCACTGCCACTGAGTCACAGACTTGACATACATATGGCAGTGGGAGAGAGCCTGCTTCGGTGTAGCATCTATTTTGGTCCCCACCACCCCTTTCAGCATACATGTCTCTAAAGGCCTTCTTCTTGCAACTCCCATCCTCAATGATCCGCCATCTGTTTGTTTGCTAAAACGGGAGACAAAGGAATGGATGTCAACTGGCACAATCAGTGGATGAAACAAGGTGGTGTCTAAACAAATAATGTAAATGCATTTAATTAAGGCAGTCTTCATGGCTGCTAATTAATTGCTTGACTAAAATAACGAGGGAGCATCAGGAAACAACTTGGTGTTTCTTTGAAAACTATTAAAGTGATTTGTGTGCATTGATACAAGCCCTGAAGGAGAGCTGTATCATGCTTCCAATTTTAGGAAATCTGTTTCAGCAGCTTCTAATGAAACATTTGAAAATGTGCTTAAGACATTTCCTAAAAGATATTTAAAAACATAAGATGCTGTGGCTTTGAAGGCAAACTCCCTGAAGGAAAAATATTTTTAGTAATGCATTGCTTTAATTACAAACTTTAAGTTACAATAAAATAAAATCTTTAAAATTTAGTCCTGTTCACACATACAAGATATGTTACATCTTCGAACGTCCAGCTTGATAGTGTAACCAATGCCAATTTATTCAGAAAAAAAAATCTCTGAGATAGATTTATTCCAATCATTGTCTGTCTCCTAATAAGGCTACAACCCTGAGCTTGGTGAGATTTGTATTGTTTATCAGTGCTGCGATTTTGAATATGGAAATTTACTTGCATAGAACTACTATAATGAAATGTAATTGTCACACATTTAGACCACAGGGATATTTTCAGAACATCACAGATCTTAAGTCATGGATCGAGTAAAGGTTTGTACGTACAGAAGGCTCCTGAGCATCCATGCACTGTCTCCTGCTATGCTCTTAATATGCGCTCTGGTGGGCACAGCCATCGCTTTTCTCTATTTATTTGGAAGTATCTTAGTTTATGATTTGCTTTCTCCATATTGGATCAAACACAGAGCAACACCATCCTGAACTCCTCAATTATTGAATGTCTGCCATGGTGCTGAAGGCCAGGAGAGAAGCTACAGCCATGGCTCACAAGGGCTTCTAGAACCCAGTATGGTGTGCTCCAAAATAGAAGCTCCTCTCACTGATACAATGAACATTACCCTTGGAGGATCCAGAGGACAGACAGAGCTGGAGGGAGAATGCAGGCACACTCTGCCTGTCCAGCACTGTGACCAGTGACTACATGTCCTGTGTCTCTGAGCTATGTCTGTCTCTGAGCTGTCCCCTTCCTCCTCTCACAGACAGCTGCTGTCTCTCCTTTCACTACAAGGCTCTTGTCACACTTCTTTCCTTCCAAAACATAAGATTCCCCAGATAAAAAATGCAACTTGCATTGTCTACTGTGTGTATAATTCCAGGTCTGACCATTTGTTATTGGAGATCCAATTGATGTGCTTTGCCTTGGGGAAGACTGTTTCGCTCTCAGCATTCTTTAGTTGTCTGTAGGTCTTTATCTATGGTTGAGGCTTCATGAGCCTTCTGTTCTTCATGTTAGCATGTATATTGGTGTTATCTTGTTCAGGTCATATTTAGGCCAGGCATGTTGGGGGGACTTCATGGGTGTGGTTTCTCACAGAAAACTCCCTGGTCCTCTGGATCTTACAATCTTTCTGCCTCCTCTTCTGTAAGGATCCCTGAGCCTTGGATGAAGGAGTTGTGCTGTATATGTATCAGTAGGGTCTGGACTCTACAACTCTGCGTTTTGATCAGATGTTATAACAAAAATAAAAAAGAAGGCTGTGAAAGGGAGCAAGGAGTTAGAAATGAGAGAGGACTGGCAGAGAAGAAAGAAATAAGATAGTTATATTATAATCTCAGAAAACATATTTGAAGAGAGAGAGAGAAATTGAGAAAGAGAGAGAGAAGGAGAGATTGAGACAGACAGACAGACACACACACACACACACACAAACACACACACACACAAACACACACAGAGAGAGAGAGAGAGAGAGAGAGAGAGAGAGAGAGAGAGAGACAGAGACAGAGACAGAGACAGAGATATTAGAGAGAGGTGGGATATAGAGGTCAGAAGATAACCAGCTGTGAGAAGTGGGTACACAGGATTGGTAAGGACATAAGAGAGGGCAACAGGGGTGAACATGACCACAATACATTTTATACATGTGTAAAATTGTCAAAAATATAACAAGTGAAAAACCAGAAACAAAATCAGAGATGAAGGCAGGCCTGGTGTATGAACTAGTTCAGTGTTAGAAGCCATGTACATACATGAAGTGTTCTTGATGTGAATACAGATAATTTTCTTAATTAAATGTTAGAAGGAAATGTTGATTGTAAAATGACTATTTTGTTCCTCAGAACTAGATTATGATTGATGAAATTTCTATAGATTTTTTTTTTAATTTGGATTTTTGTTTGAGGGACCTCAAGTTCTTCTTGGAATTACTGACAAAGCCAAACACAGTGTTGACATGTAGGTAGGATATGTCAATAAGACACTACGTTCTGAGATTCAGTGGGCTTCCTGAGCTGGGTCCACAGACTGCTGAGGTGACTGTGCCCTGAAGCCCTGAGTTCTGATGCCCTGTTTGCACTATTATGGGTACCAGTAAGTCCTACTCTGGTTGGCTGATGCATTAGGAGCACTGAGTGTCTATAGTGTGTCTGGAACATCCAAGGTCTTTCTTAAGACTGTTTTTCTTTCTTTTTCCTTTCCTTCATATCTCATTTCCTCTCCTAAACTTATTTGCAGTCTCTTTCACTGCCAGACCCTGAAGGCTGTCATCTTTCTTTCATTTAAAATAAAACAAAAAACCCTTATGATGGTTGCCAAATATGCAGACTCCAACCTGCCTCCTCATCTTGCTTCTTGCAACAATAATACCTCAGATAATCATGCCTCAGTGTACAGAACTTGAAAAATAACACTAATCAATGACTGTAGTATCATCTTCAAAATATGTTCAAAATTTCAAGAATTTTCCATAGAATATCGCATCATTTTCTGCATTGAGATGGTGACATGTCTGTCTTGCCTAGTTTCAAGCAATCATTTCATCTTGTCTCTCATCTGTTTTTTGAAGGTCTCTCACCTTGGATTGCTCATGACCATGGTAACCTCAAGCCTATGGCAGATATTGGACTAGTTCTGTGCTGTCCCTGGAGTTAGTGTGTCTACTTTTATTCATTGTCTTCAGTAGGCAGTGAAGCTTCTTTTTATTATTTTAAGGATTTATTTGTGTTACATGTGTAAGTATTTTACCTACATGTAAGTTCGTGTCATGTGTATGCAGTGCCCTTGGGGTCCAGAAGAGGGCATCAGATTCCCTGGAAATGAGTTATAGATGGTTGTGAGCCACCATGTGAGTGGTGGGAACTGAACCCAGGTCCTCTGCAAGAACAATCAATGCTTCTAATTGCCAAGCCATTTCCAGCTCCTAGTGAAGCCTTTCTCTGACACAATTAGCATCATTATCTGCCAAATGGTCACATTATTTTTTTTTCCAACATTGAATGGTATCATTGTATTTGCCAAGTGATTTTTCTATTTTCATCCTGTCTTCGATGGCTAGTAATTGGAATTCCATTTTCAGTGTGGACTTTTCTCTTCCTGTTTTTCACTCACGTGTGCTTTTCCATGTTAGAGCATAGATCACAAATCATCGTGATAATTCATTTGTTGCTGCAATTGTTGCGGTTTGGTCTCTCCTGAATCCCCTTAATTTGGGCACTCTAACTTTTGATCTATCTCACAACATTTTGAAAATATTCCTACCCCTAAAATACTCTCTGACTAACCCTGTGCCTGCCCTGACATCAGGGTTTGGCTCGAAGAACCCTAGCTTCTTGGGGGACTTTGAGAAAACATCCAGGTTTTAACTTTGCTATTTGCTACCCATGCCTCGATGCTTTAGACCTTCTAGGAGGACTGATTTGGGAAGAGACATTAAGCTCACACATGCATACTCGCTAACCCTGAGTCTGTACAAAACCTCTGACTTCAACTGAGTATCCCTGAATTCCATTCTTCACCCTCTCCTTCCTTTTCAATAAGAAATATGGCTTTTTGTTTCCAAAAACGTGTTTATTGAATGCTTTCCTAAAAGTAGAAAATATAAACTCATGTAAAGATTTCTAATCCATAGAAATACAAGAACAAATTGTGATTCAAAATACAATACTTATGTTTTCATATTCAATCTTCCTTGGTCAAAATGTTCCTAAATATTTTTTTGTTTTTGCTTTTTGTTATTGTTGTTGTTTTGTTTTGTTTGTTTGTTTCCAGACAGGATTTCTCTGTGTAGTCCTGGATATCCTGGAACTAACTCTGTAAACCAGTCTGGCCTCAAACTCACAGAGATCCCTGCGCCTCTGTCTCCCGAGTGCTGGGACTGAAGGCTTGTGTCACTGCTGCACAGCTATAATGTCTCCTAAGTTTTTGTGCTTAGTATTTGTGCTATTTTCGTCCCTTCCCATCTACTTTATCCTCTCGACATCTACTCCTGTAATACCGATCATTTGCTACTGTTTGTGTGTCTCTGTGTCTTACACACGTAACATCCCGGTTGATCCTGTTTCTTTCTGAGTTGGTTATGTATCTGCATCACAACAAGCAAGCACCATTCTGAAAGGAGCATGCTGGACCTTTAGGCTCCTTAGTCCCGCCTTTTTTAGTCCAGCTTTTCCAACCACTTCCCCATCAGCCTCCTGGAGGCACTCATTTCCTCAGTTATCGACTTCATACTTGGATTTGCACCCAATAAGGAGTCACATTTGTTCCTGTTACCTCATCTTCTCCTACATCAATGTCAGTGTACCAGTGTGTTTGGGGTGCATTACACACTCATTGTCAGTACTACCTGGAAGTGCTTTTCCTGACAGTGTCTAGAGAATAGCTTCATTTATTTTTGTAAATAGTGCCTTTATTTATGAGTACAAAAAGAAGTGTTGATAAATTGTAATTTGTTCACTCATGTTTTAAATGGGCTCTTCAGGACATTTCAATATTTTACAGTTACAAGATATAGCTATGTTTGTGTTTTTACATTGCTAGTTTTTTTTGTTTGTTTTGTTTTTGTTTTTGTTTTTTTTTTTTTTTAATATCAGGGAAGTTCCTAGAAGTCTATAAGTGGGATAAAGAAAGGGTAAGCTAAGCATTAAAGGGAATATTTTAAATTTGATTTTCCCTTGAAGATTGTATCTCCCTAGACACACAGTAATTTCGTCACAGGTTCAGCATACCCAAGGGTAAGGTATCCCACCGCTCCCCCTGCCCTGAAGGACTCATATTGGTTGAGTTCATAGAATAATGTAAGGGTCATGTTTATGTAACTTTGTCACTTATGTAACTGTGCTTAGTTATGCAAATGAAAACCAAGCATCTCATCAGCTACAAGAGTTCATTTTCTCTTCTAGGTTCATTATGGAAAGTGTCAGTTTATGTTGTCAGAACCATACAAATAGTATTCCATGTATACAATTCCCAAGCACCTCTCCAACACGCCAAATCCATTCCCTTGCAATGTTAAACTTTCTCATTTTATTTATTTTGTTTCATGCATTTTTATTGATAATTCATTCAAACTAATATTTAATCATTGCATATCATTATTTCATTAAGTATATTTATAAGAAAGATGATTATTTTTTACTTAGCAATAAGAGCATAAAGAAAGAATACACAAAGGAGTCCATTAAAAAATGGCCAGGTGGCCTAAAGAGAATCCTTTCCAGGGCGATTCTGATCGGAAATACACATTTCAGAAGGTGACACATGTTATAGATCATTAGGGAGATGGGAGCAAAAAACCATGGCAGGCACATTGATCAGGAGGACCAAGATACAGATCGTGACATCAGCCAGTTCTGGCAGAAGCATAGGACACTCTCTGTCATTCATTGTGGGCAGATTAACAGCACCCTGAGAGAGTCATTGTCAGCTTCAGACACATGTAATGTGTCCTTGATGTGACCTATCAGTTGTGCTTTGCAGTACTGACCTAAAAGAGCTGCAAACATCAATATTGACCTAAAAGAACTGCAAACACACACACACACACACACACACACACACACACACACACACACACACACACACCCTGAACCCACATATTAGTGTATTTAAATTGCTTTAAAATTACCAAAATGCTGACTCTGTTGCTTGCCTTTGGATCTCTTTACACTAGTGGGGCTGCCTGTCTGGCCTCAGTGGGAGAGGATGTTCTGAGCCTTATTGCCACCTGCCAGGGTGGGTTGGTACCAATGGAGGACTTCCCCTTCTCTGAGAAGAAGAGAGTGAAAAGAGGGAGGGGGAAGGGTGGGACTAGCAGTAGAGGGCAGGGGGCTTTGATCAAACTGTAAAGTGATTTAGTAAATAAACAGGAAAAAATTACCAAAATGTATAACCAGTTAATATTCCATAACATAAGTGAGCGAATCAACAAACTGTAAAGGACCAGTAAAAAAAAAAAACCATCAATGGAATTGCTGTGGGATAGCAGAAATCATCATTTAATTTAAAGAAAGGCAGAATAAGATACAGACCAAAAATGAATAAACACAAGTAAAATGAGAATTTTAACTACAACTATGTCATTAATATTGCTAAATGGAGTTGGACTAATCAATTCAGTTAAAAGGCCGAGATGGGAAAATGGTATCCAATCATACTCTTTTGACAGGGGAAAATTAAATATAAATATACAAATATGCTTTTAAAGGATGAAATAAATTACATTTTACAAAATTCAAGAGAAGCCTTTACTAATATTGACCAAAATAGAGTTTAAAACAAAAATGTTATAAATAAAATGGAATGTCCTAAAGCCATAACATTGCTTGTTGATCACAATAGATAGCAATTATAAACACATAAGTGCCTAACAAACTCAAAGCAAATGCTTTGTATTGGGGGGGGGGCCCAGAGGCATTGTGGGGAAGTCTAGGGGTTGTAGATGATCACGATACATTGTATACACACATGCAAGTTTCAATGCATAGGTAAATGATAAACATATAAAAGCTTTATGCCAATAAACAGAATAACTTAGAAGTTAGAAATATCCTAATAAAAACAAAGTACCAAAAGTGACTGAAGAAATCACATTAAATCTCACAAGATCTATAAATAGACTGTAGTCTTATCAGTAACAGAATCTGTCTTCTCAAAGTGGATGGCTCAGACCTGAATAGTTTCACAAGTGAAATAATAACAACAAGTTTTCATTCTCTTTTAAAAATTCAAGGGGAAAAACTTCCCAATGCATTTGTGGTCATTATAAGCCTTATGCTATACAATATAAAGACAGCATAGAGGAGAAGCCTACAGACACATATCTACTATGATATGGATGTAAAATTATCACCACAACATCAGCAAGACCAACTCAGCAACATGAAAAAGTATTATTTAGATAAGGAATAAAGAAAGTCAGACAGGTTTTATATATGAAAATCAGTTCATGTGATAAAATTAGGCATATCTGATTACCAGGATATTCTGAGAAGTAGATAAATTATTGCATTGCAAGTGTGGTGACACCAGTTTTTATATAGGCATATGTGACCATTGCTTTCTATAAGGTCTGCTCCTGACTAATACCCTATGGATGGTCCATATGTAAGTTGCATTAATAAACTGATGGGCTGGCAAAAAGGCCCAGTAGGTAAAGGCATTTGCCACAAGAGACTGACAACTTGGGTTTTCCTCTGTAAAACACCTAGAGATGGAAACAGAACAAATTAACTCCTAAACATTGTCTTCTGAACTTCACACCCACTTATGCTGTGGCAAGTGCATATAATCCCACATAATGATAATAATTAAATAAAGACAGAGGCCATATCATCATCATCATCATCACCATCATCATCATCCAGAGAAAAGATTGGGCACAATACAGCACCTTTCATGATCAGATCCTCTCAACCAACTGTAAGAATGCTCATCAGTTTGGTGAACCTTTCCTCAAAATTCAGTTCATCTGTAGTTGGAGTTGAAAGCCTAGCAGAGTTTCTCTTAAGATTAGCAAGGCAAAGAATCAACACTACAGGAGAGATTTTGGCAGTGTATTGGATTAAAAAAATGGAGTGATCCAGATGAGAGCGATGGAGCATGGCAGTGGATCTCTAATTGCAGGCTGCAACTACATATTTATAGCAAATTTAATATATCCAGAAAAAAACCTATTAAGGCCAAAAATCAAGTTAAAGGTGTCTGTTACTAGCAAGATCCACACTCGACTTTGTGCGTAAATACTATACAGTATGAAGGTGCTGGTTTAGTGAGTTAAGGATACAAATATTGATTCAAGGAGGAAAACTGAGGGTCTAAAAATAACCCCTCATATTCACAGTCAATTGAGATATAATAAGACTGCCAAGACATCCAAAGAAGGAAGAAATGTTCTTTTCAATAAATAGAGATGAAACAACTGAGTTCTGCAGACAAAGGAGAAGTTGGACTCCAGTGCTAACAAGATGGTGCAGAGGGTTGACACACTCATCCCAGACCCCTAACAACCTGAGGTCCTTTCCCATGCTGGAAGGATGGAACAGACTACCAGAAGTATTTCTCTGACGTTCCACTCATGAAAGAGCGTATGCCTTCCTCCATCTCCCATTTCCACTCTCTCTTTCACATGGTAATAATAAAAAATTAATTAAAAATAAACTTGGACAATAGCCATACTCAATATCTAGATATTAAACCACAATGTTAGAATTGAATTGAAGAGTTAAAAACTTTAAAACTCTCATAAAGAGAATGAAGACATTTAATTTTATGGCAATGAATAAAAGGACTCTATTGTTCTTGGTTTTACATTCAGACAAGACAGCAAAATCAAACTGCAAATAAAAGTGCATATTAACTGAATTTCATCAAAACTGAAAACGTTGGGTATCAGAGGATTCATCAGGAAACAAACAAACAAACAAACAAGGTTCAGAATGGAGAAAAGTCTTCCAAAATCATTTGTCAACATAAGGCAACATAAGGCACTCTGTCAAGATTTTTTTTAGTTTATTAAGCATAATAAAGAATTAAGCATGAGCTTACTAAGTAAATTTTATCTTGTAAAAATATTGAGACATATTAATGATATTTAGGGGGCTCTGATGAGGAGAAGGAATTTACTGTTCATACTTAGGGGATTGTACAAAGGGTTAAGATTAAGTAGTGGAACTGCACCTAAATATGTGAAAGGCATTGTTGAAAAAAATTTTGTAGTGTGTCAATTATAGCTGAAACCACATACTGACGTAGCATTTCCCATATATATATATAATCTACTATGTCTTATCTACTTTCACCTATTTTCTACTCACGTATCTACCATCTGTTCATTGAATATTCATGTGGCTACCATCTACCATCTATCGATCTCACTGCTTCTCTATTATCTACCTACCTACCTACCTGCCATCTATTTATCCATGCATGTACAATCTATATACTATATCTATCCATACGCCCATATATCTACAATCTATCAACTTATCTTTCATTTATATATCCTTTCTCTTTCTACTCACTTCTATGCCATCTACCTATCATTTACCTACCTATCTATACATCTACAAATCCATCCATATGTCTACCTATCTAGTATAAATCTGCCTATCATCATTCTTGATCTGCCTATCCTCTATATACTTAGCATATATCTATCTGTCATCCATGTTTATTAGGTTCCATCTTTCTTTTTCAGCTGTTTCTTGGTAGTAACCCATTGTTCTGTCTTGCACATTCTCATTTGGTTGATATTCTTCTCCAAAATAATTTTGCAATAATTCTATGCATTATTGTACAAGGAAAGTGAAAACACACAATTGTGATACTTGATTCTTAGAGTAAGAGACTAGTACAGCATCTACTTTCTAAAGTCAGGGAGCCTTATACCACACATAAGAGCTTGCTCCAGGTAAAGGGACAGAGAAATATAGACAAATATCAGTGGGCAAATGTTCATGAAGAATACAGTACAAACATTGCATCCTATATACAATTGTTCAACTAACTATCCATTTACCTCTTCACCAAGTACCTAGAATTTATTAGCCACTATAGAGTCAAAGGGCAAAATAGAGTGACACTTATGGCAACACAATCTGGTAATGAGGTAATGTATGACACAATACCTTGGTACCTGTAGCAGACATTGTATAATGCATTATTCATACACATATCAGAGGAGTCACTTAGTCTAGAAATAAAATTAAATATGATGGATTGAAAATGTAAATGACACTGTTGAGGGATCCAGATCACTGTGCATGGTGGGATTTGCTCATGCCCTATAGGAGATGCCAGAGTGTGACCCTGAAGTATGAAGGGACAGGCAGAAGAAAAAAGAAGGGAAACATTAGTATTGGCTGCAGTGGAAGAGAAAACATGGATTCCTGGCTCATGGTGACTTTCCTTCAATTCTCTGTTTTATGAAATAATTCTGAGTAGCTTTGATCAGAGCTCTTTTGTGTAAAGGATGATGGGAGGGGGGGAACCCTTTATTCTCAATGTAAGAAATGCTCAGAGGAGTGGATGCATAGAAGAGAGATTTGTTTCGCGTTATCTTGCCATGTATACATGAGGATATTTATAGAATACACACGCCAACCCCAGGCACAGCAGAGACGCAACTTCCCATCTTCATCCAATTACTGTGCTAGAACACTTCAAAGCGAGTAAATCTAAAATCCAATATAGGCTGTGTGAGCTGCGAACACAAGAGATGTGTCTATTCAATAAAGAGGATTTCAGAGAATAGGGCCAAGAAGAGAGTGGCATTTAAAGGCAATTGTTCTGTCCAGTTAATCTATGGGGAAAGTGGCATCTGGGGAAGTCACTCCTTCACGCAACATCATCAGCTCTCCAGACTTCTCCAAGGGTCCTTCATATTGTTCTCTCCTTACTCTTGGAAGAAACAAGTGATTTGAGTGCTCACATTTCAAGGTAGATTTGTATATCCTTGCTGTAGCTGGTAAGATTGCAATTGGATCAAGGAAGTGTGTGAGGTCCCCAAACCACCTCATCTTTTCCTCCATCCTTGGTGAACCACTTCACAGAATGAAAATCTCTGAATGATGACAATGTGTTTGTCCCTTCAATTTCTTTCAAAAGAAGAATTCTATTAAATGCCGAGGGACTATCTTGTACCATCTTCAAGAAGGAGGCAGCAGAGGTTCTTAGACCTTAATAATAAGATTATAACTGTCAAAAATAAATCCAAAAGAAAGAGATATTTTTCAGAGCCCAAGTGCATTGTGCTTAAGTGGTATAGATGGTTCAGATAGCCTGCTAGTGTTTACCAAGCCTTTTTCAGAGTCTCCTGGTCAGGTTACTGTGGACCTCAGCATGACCTTGATCTTGATCTTCAAAGCCCAGTCTTTCCAATTGCTTTTTTCTCATGTTTGTAAGATCTCCATAGATATTACATTAATTTTCTTTTCTTCTGTTTCATTGTTGTTTTGAGATAGGCCCTGGCCAGGACGAAACCCATCAGGTAGCCCAGGCTTGTATGAAACTTAATTTAATCTTCCTGCTAAATTCTGGCCTCCATGGGTATGTGTAGGCTGAGAGAGAGGAAAGGAAAAAGGAGAGAGATGGAGGGGGGAGATAGCCCTGACAAAGTAAAGCACCAATAAGCACACACACACACACACACGCACGCATGCACGCACGCACACACACGCACGCACACATACACACACACACACACCCATAAATACAATGTGTCTTAAGGGGCTGGAGAGATGATTCGGCAGTTGAAAACACATTGGTTACTCTTGTAGAGCACTCAGGTTTGACAACCATTTATAATTCCAATTCCAGGGGATCCAACATCTCTTCTGATCTGACCTCATGGGCACTGCATGCACATGGTACATATCCACACATGCATTAAAAAACACTCAGGCGGGTGTTTGTTTGTTTCTTTGTGTGTGTATGTGTGTGTTTATTGGTGCTTTGCTTTGTCAGGGCAATCTCTCTGTCTCTCTCTCTCTCTCTCTCTCTCTCTCTCTCTCTCTCTCTCTCTCTCTCTCCCTCTCCCTCCCTCCTTGTCTCTGTCTCTTTCTCTCTCCTTTTTCCTCTCCTCTCTCTCAGCTTACATATATTTTGTTTATGTGCCATTGTTTCATATGTTGTTTTTATGAGTTTTGTGTGTGTGCAAATGTTTGCCTCAGTGTCTTTATGTTTCCTATGCTTTTTCTTTGGCTCATTTTCTCTCTTTCTTCCTTTCTTTCTTTTTGCTTGTTTTACCTTTATTGGCTTGTTTTTATTTCATGTTCCTGATGATGATGATGATGATGATGATGATGATGATGATGAATATATATGCCTGTTTGATTTCTAATAAAAGAGAAAAACAAAGGGAGTTGATTTGGTTGGGTGCAGGCAAAAATCTGGGAGAAGTTGGGGGAGGAATCTATCACACTCAGCATATATTGTAAAAAAATAAAACAACATTTATTTTCAGTGAAGAAACACACTTATGCACAAAAATAAAATAAATAATTTTACAAAGGTGATATAACATTAAAAAAACTCTTTAAGCTTGAAAAATACTTTAACTATTTTATTTGTTAGGTTATCACGAGATTATATGATAAAGTATTTTCTGTGTGTGAAGAGAATAAGATCACAGCTGTGAGTGGGTGTCTGTCTCTTCTTCCTCATTCTTTCTAGTGTTACTACAGCTTATTGTTTTCAGCTTCTAAGAACTTGGAATCATTTCAGTCCAAGAAAATAAATAAATGATCCCATAACTTTGAAAAATGAACCCAAATATAAACGGAGCTTAGAACACACACACAAAAAAAGAGATTACAGTTGTCTTCGAACTCAGCACAGTCAGGCCTACAGAGATAGCTTAATTTTGAAGAACAGCTACTGGTCTTGCTAAGGACATAGGTTCACTTTCTGGGACCCAAGTTAGCTTACAGCCCCCAGTGACCCCAGTTGCAGGGGACTTACACTCTCTGAATACATGTGGTGCATGCAGGCATATATGCACACACATAACAATAAGTACATAATTTTTTATAAAGGAACAAATCAACCCAAGAAGAGACCATACAAATGTAACTGCTTGAAATAAGAGATATTTTATTGAGTTTTTCCAAATACTCAACTTTTGACTGATTGGCCAAGTTTTAAAAGACTATTGAATGAATAAGTGTCCTGATACAGCTGGATTTTAAGAAGCAGGGAAAGGTGCCTATTGGTTTAAATGACTGTGCAGAGTCTAGTAAAAAGCAATCTAGTGGAAAGCTGAAGCATGACATTATTGAAAGTGCCCAGTCAGTCGGAAATAGGCAGTTTACATGTATATTCTTAGCAATTTGTTGTGCATTTTAAAGAGTTATGAACTCTGGTGCTAAATGAATTGTGTTACCTAGGAATACAACTCTGTTTGAAGCAGGCATGAGGACAGTGTATGAATTATCTTGTCATGGAGGGTAACATTATATCATAGTAATAGATGAGGGTAAGTCTGAGTTCTTAAAGTGCCCTACATATTTAGTTAAATCTGTGTTATTACCCAGCATGGGACTGGACCCCAAGCCATCTGTATTTTCCATTTATGCTGTTGTTCAAACTATGCTGAACTTACTGTCCTTTTGTTATAACCATTAATGGGCTAGGATATAGGAATTTTAAGTTTTTTTTTAATATTGAAATTCTAGATTTGTATTCTTATAATAGCAAAATATTTAGAAGAGCATATAACACTGATGACTTTAGTAATGCAGTAACTACTTCGAGTTGTCACAAGGAAAGAGCATTTTGATTATATAGTTTTTTAAGACTGTAGCTGAGTATGGTGGCTCAAGCCTGTTGTTCTAATACTTGCGAACCTGCAGTAGTGGGGACTGCCACAAGTGCAGGATAAGCCTGGAATAAATAGTGAGTTCTAGGTATCCCTGAGATCAGTATGAGACCATCACTCTCAAGTGAAAATACTAGTAAGTTACTAAAAAGTGGCTTGTATGTCTCTAACCTCTTAGCCTATGGTTGTTGGTGTGTATCTTCATGTAGGTGAATGTTTCCCACGGTTTCTCATCTCCACTTAGTGCTTCCATTGCTTAAACTTTCAGCATTTGTTTTGTCTGTTTGTTGTTGTTGTTGTGATGGTGGTGGTGGTGGTAGTTTGTTTGTTTCTGCTTTTTCCAGCCACTCTCTGTTAGGAACAAACTAAATAAATAAATAAGCAAGGTCAACTTCCAATGTTGGAAACCAGGTTCGTGCTTCTGCTTGTCATGAACAGCAGATGGCGCTAGACAAATGCCAATGCTCGGTCTCATGTCGAGGCTCAAGGGAAATGCTTGTCTCCAACTCCTTTGCATTTTAATTCAAATTTAAAGTAAAACCCATGGTTAATAATTCATTCTCGAGAAATAGCATCTTTCGGAGAAGAAAATAGGTCATTTGTTAATCCCCAAATATTAGGTAACTATCATGTATTACAAGGCCTGATCATGTTTTCAAAGTGTGATTCCACAGCTTGTAGATTTTGAGATAACTGAGGTTATCAGATTTATTCATTTACAATTTTATATGTTTATTTTAATCACAATTTTTAAAATGCTGTTGTATATTGAAAGGAAGGAAAATTGTTCAAAATCTGTAAGCAGAACACATAGTGATTTACAAGAGGGAAGACAGACAACAGGCCGTGCTCTGAATTTTAAATGATAGGACAGACTTGTTGGAAAAAGGCATGGAGATCAGAGGAGGAGAATAAGAACAGATGAAATGGAGTAAAAGAAGAAAAGAAAAAAGATGAATATAAAGACAAAGAAAGAAAACCTGAGAAATATTAGTGTGTAGAATGGCCATCTGACCATTAAGACTACATATAAGTGCCAGGTGTGGTGGTGCACACCTTTAATCCCAGCACTCGGGGTGCAGAGGCAGGTGGATCTCTGTGAGTTCAAGGCCAGCCTTGGCTACAAAGTGAGTCCAGGATTGCCAAAGCTACACAGAGAAACTCTGTCTCAAAAAACAAAACAAAGCAAAAACCAAAACAAAACAAAAACAAAAAAACAAGACTATGTATAAGCAGAAGCACAGCACAAAAGGCAGGCATTCATCAGGGAAGGCAGTACAATTAATATGTAGCTAAAATAAATATGCTCACAGCAGCTATTCCATGGTGAATGAGGTACTTGGTAACAAATCTCACATTCTCTCCACTTCATTCTATGTTAACTGATACTGAAATCCATAATGAGCCACTTCATTAATAGACAAGATAAAAATTCAGATTACAGAATACAATACAAGACAGTAGCAGTTTTTTTTTTTTTCACCAAAAGCTATGGTTGTGTAAGTTGTGACTCCTATAATGGTATAGCTATCATGTGTCCATGGTTCATTTGTTTTAATATAAGACTAACACTATGTGGAAAATAACAATCTCTATTAATATCTGAGTTGGCAAAATGCTTTGGTCAAGGCTGTTGCAATGCTTGACTGCACAGAAGCATTAAGAAGGGTAGATGATGGATACATGTAGAGAACAGTCATTGATGGATAGAGAAAAGAGATTATATAGGTGATTGGTAGATAATGGGTAGATAGGTAATGACTGGATCCCTAGATAATAGATGATAGACAGATGATAAATGTATAAATAATGAGTTGCTGGTTAGATAATAGGTGGGTAATAAGGTAAGTAATAAATAGGAGATTGATAATAGATAGATGATAGACAGGTGATAACCTGGAAGATAATAAGACCATGGATGACATGCAGGCAGGTAGCTAGGTGATGGGATAAATACCATATTTTTCGGACCATAAGACACACCCAGTTTTTAGGGCAGTAAAACAATAAAAACAACAATCGGGCCATAAGGCACACCCCAATTCCCCCACCACTTTTGGGGGGAAGTGTGTCTTATGGTCTAAAAAATATGTAAACACGTAGATATGTGAGGGTCATGTAAATAGAAGTTAGGTAGACAATGCATAGGTATATAGCTGGTTCATAGATATAACACACAAATACCCAGTAGATAGCTGCGTAATGATTGGCACATATGGAAGTCCTTTTTGCCCAGAGATTTCACTTCATTTCCTTGGTGAGGATTGCTATTTCTTACATAATTTCCTTATTCTTTTTAATGATCATTTTTAATGATCATTTAATGATCATTTTTAAAAGGCTGTTGGATCTGTAGGGTTTCCTGAAACAGGCCCTGAGAACACAGCGCTGGCTGTTTGCTTCCTCTAACATGGGAGGGGTGCACTGCTCTAGGCATGTGCTTTATAACCACAGGATCTCACACACCGGAGCCAGTGGGTCCTCTGTGCTGTCAACAAGTGCTGGTTGAATAGGAGGGTGAGGCACTGTGTGAGCAGGCAAGCACCTTCTCTTATTACTTACTGAAACTCCTGCCTACATGTAGGCTGAACTGTGCCTTGTCATCATCTTGGAGACAAATTTGAGGGCAACACACACACAGAATTGGACTTTTTTTTTTCCCTTCCAGAGGCCACTTCAAGATATAGAATTTCTTAAAGCTCTCCTTAAGGATTAAAAATTTCCTGGACTAAATTCTGGGATTTTATTTTATTTCTTTCTAAGCATCTTAGAACTATTCCCTTACCATCATGTGTATGTGAAGACACACATGTAACACACATATTATACGTGTAGAGAGTCCATCTACACACAGTTCACAGATACACAGCACACAGATAGACAACACCCATATTATACACAGAGAACACCCACAGGCAACACACAGATACACAGTACACACATACACAGCACACACTTTTACACACCGCACACAGTTACACAGAGCATTCATATACACAGAGAGTGCAAACATGCCAACCATGCCCAGCACAGATATAAATGCTACAAGAACACAATACACACAAAATACATGTACCCTTCACATACCCACATATACATAGATGACAAACATGTAAGCACATGAGCCCACATGCGTAGGCATACACCAAATGTGGTCTGCACACTTATATGTATACATGTGTACCATGTATACACACATTCATGCAGGAGTCACCATACCACAGGTTTAGATACTATTTTGGGAAATTATTAAATTGTGAATGAAAAACAAAATTTCTGGATATTTTAAAATAGCTTTTTAATCTGAGTGATTTTTAAACATATACAAAACACTTGAGACCCAGCATAATTATCAACTGTTTGTATCCTGGCTGCACCTAATCATTTTTTAAAAATAAACCCCAGTTAACAAGAGTGAGTAAGTATAGTTCTTATGCATTCACTGCCCTAACAATGGTAACACTACTAAAATAATGTATAATATATTCCTAAAAATCACCATATTGTACATCTAATTTGTGCATATTTTTATTAGTTGAACATTCCTCAGTGAAGCTAGAAATAACTACAGTATACCACTCAAAAATCCAAACATTCACATTTGCTAATTGTACTGTGAAACATTCAATATCTTGTAACTTTTCAAACTCTAACTTGTTAGAAAGTTTCTAGAAAGGAGTCCATACGTTGTAAATGTTGTGAGATTTTTTTCATTATAATTTAGCACAGGCGGAGAGCCGGCCGTGGTGGCGCATGTCTTTATTCCCAGCACTCGGGAGGCAGAGGCAGGCGGATCGCTGTGAGTTCGAGGCCAGCCTGGTCTACAAAGTGAGTCCAGGATGGCCAAGGCTACACAGAGAAACCCTGTCTCGAAAAACCAAAAAAAAAAAAAAAAAAAATTTAGCGCAGTCTCATATATCCATCAATTAATTTACCTATCCACCCCTCTGTGATCTGTCAACCCATTTCTCTCTGTTTCTCTGGTTTTCATTCTTTGTGAAGTAAACATGATAAGCCATACAGCATGGAAACCTACTTGCTTTTATTGTTCATAATGAGAATGCTCCCCCTGGAGAGATTAGAAAGAAGAGGGAGGGGACGTTAACACAAACTCTGTGTTTCTGTGTGGCCTTGAAAAGTCATACAATGTGACATCACTCTTCTTGTTGTTTTACTTTGAGGATTAGATAAAAAGATATTGAAATCAGAGATGGCCTGGTGTACCTGGGTGTATTTCAAATGATGCTTACTCATATTGTTCTCACGATAACAGATACTTGGCAAGGATGGGGCTCTGCCAAGGGCTGTGTGTGCTGCTCTGATCTGATCTGGGTCCAAATGGCATAACCCAGTGTGCAGTTTTCACAGGAGGGAAAAGTGCCCATGAGGAGACCAGTGCTTTCAGTGAACAAGGACCAGGTGGAAACCATCTACTCTACATTTCTGCCAGTGTCATGGAGAGATATTTACAGGAAGGTATAAAAATGAGGCAAAACCCAACCAGGGTCATGAGTACTTTGCTTCTGATCTTTGTAATAAGAGCCAATCGTTGATACATTTACTCATGGGTGATCATAGTGTTAGACTGTGTGTGTTGAGCTTTCCAACTACTCTATGGGGTCATGTGAGATTTGTCAGGAAAGAATTAGTAACACCAGAATCCAACAGCCCACCAGTACAGTGGTCCTTGGGGAGAATACTTCTTTACTGACCTGTGAGCCTCAGCTCAACCAAGTTATGTTCACACACATACTCCACTTTCCTGGCCAAGCTGGACATTCCAGTGCAGAGACTCAGACCTTGTCTCCCAGCTCTGATTCTGCCTGAGAATACTTGCTGAGCTTTAGAAATGCTGTTTGCATCCAAGTTTGTCTGGAAACATTCACAAATCTATGAGGAATAGGTCAGATGAAGTGGTGTATTCCTATTAACTCAGAACTTCTGAAGTAGAAGAGACAGACTGATCAGGTGTTCGAGGCCTGTCTTAACTACATTTTGATTTTGAGGTTAGATTATGCTACATGAGACCCTATATCAATCAATCATCAAACAATACTAAATGTATGGGCTATAGAGGAATTTCACCTCTATATTTGAATGTCTATTTAAACTTCATGATATGATCAATGGAAACTTATAGTCTGAATAGCTTTGTGCTCAGTTCTGGATCGTGAGTCTTTTCTAGGACACCGGTCTGTGGAAATAGTCATGTATGTTGTCTCCCACTGTATTTGTCCTTTGTATTCTATCCACCTCACCTATCTCTAAGCCTCAGCTATTTTCTCTTTCTACAGCTCTAGCCTTAGCATCTACCACCAGCATCTATAACTATCCTGGCTCCCTGCAGTGAGTGTAGCCTCTGACATCTTGACAGATGCTGAGGTAGCAATAGCTCTTGGAATCTTCTCAGCATGGTGGCTTCAGATAAGACTTCATAATCATCTATAGTCTGTGGTCTGTAACTAGAAATCTGGGAAGGGGGATGCCAGTGAACACTAGCTCCTTGAATGTGGGAATCTGACTCTGTCCCACTATTCATCTTTCAGAAAACAGGCAGGTATCCTTTGAAGAGTTTCTGGACTAAGTCCTAAATGAGAAAAACCACTGTATAGGAGTATAACAAATCACTGTGGCCTTTTGGAATGTCTAGTTTAATTCTAGCTGTCTCTATTAAAAAAGAAAATATTTGATAAGTACAGATAGTCATAGTAAAAATATAAATATGCTATTTTCATTTGTATGTTTGTTCTGGTCTGTGGAACCATTGTAAAAATAAAAATAATTTCCCCAAAAAATACTTTCCCAAAATATCCCTGTAATCATCAAAGGAGATAGAGAAGAGAAGAGAGGAGAGGAGAGAAGAGGAGAGAGAGGAGAAAATGATAAGAAAGAATTCAGGTTACTCAGCTAAAGCCTGGTTGCTGCTGGCTTCCACTGCCTGTGCCAGCTGCTTCTACAGTGGATGGTTCCAACAGAGTGCCACACTAGCCCTGTGTTTTCATCCCTAGGTAAGCATTTTCGCCAGTTTGGAAGGAAGTAGATCATTTCACACTTGATCATCCTTCCTCAATTTTGTTGCATCAAACCCAAACAGACAGGTTTTCAAGAGCCCTAAGCACAACAATGGCAACAACAGTAATAACACAAATAGCAAAAGCAACATTACAAAGGGGAACTCAGCACTTTTTTTTCATCTCTCTCTCTCTCTCTCTCTCTCTCTCTCTCTCTCTCTCTCTCTCTCTGCACATGCATGTGGAGACCAAAACATAATTTTCAGGAGTTGCTTCTCTCCTTCCTCCGTGGGATCAGGAGATGAAAGTCAAACCATCTAGTTTCTTTTTTTTTTAATTTATTCATTTTACATCCCGATTGTAGCCTCGCCTTCATCTCCTCCCAGTCCATTCTCTCTCCCTCTTCCCCCAACCTCCCTCCCCTAGTCCTCAGAAAGAGGGAGCCCTCCTCCTCTACCATCTAACCCCTTCCTGTCAAATCTCATCAAGACTGCATGCATTCTCTTCCTTTGTGGCCTGGCAAGGCCACCCTGCCAAGGGGAAGTGATTAACCAGGGGCAACAGAATCCATGTCAGAGACAAACCCTGTTCCACATATTAGGGGGTCCACGTGGAGACTGAGCTGCCTATCTACTACGTCTGAGCAGGGGGTCTAGGTCCTCTTCATGCATGGTCCTTGGTTGGTGCATCAGTCTCTACAGGTCCCCTGGGCCCAGATTTGTTGGCTCTGTTGGTCTCCTTGTGGAGCTCCTGTCCCCTTTAGGTCCTTCTATCCCCCAGCTCTTCCATAATACTCCCTGTGCTCTGCCCAAAGTTTGGCTGTGAGTCTCAGCGTCTACTAGGATTCCTTGCTGTGGGTATCTTTCAGAAGACTTCTATGGTAGACTCCAGTCCTGTTCCCTCTCTTCAATCACTTCAGGTGTCTTTTCTATTTGCCCTTCTGAATGAGAATTAAACATCTTCCCTAGGGTCCTCCTTGTTATTTAGATTCTTTAGGTCTATGGATTGCAGTATGTTTATCCTGTATTATACAGCTAATATCCACTTATAGGTGAGTATATACCATGCGTGTCTTTCTGGGTTATCTCCCTCAGTATGATCATTTCTAGTTCCATCCACTTGCCTGCAAATTTCACAATTTTCTTGTTTTCAGTTGCTGAGCAGTATTCCATTGTGTAAATGCACCACAGTTTTCTTTATCCATTCTTTTATTGAGGGACATCTAGGTTGTTTTCAGAGTCTGGCTATTACAAATAAAGCTGCTATGAACATGGTTGAGCACATGTCCTTGCTGTATGGTGCAGCAGATTTCAGGTATATGCCCAATCAAAACAACTCTGAGATACCATCTTACACCCTCAGAATGGCTAAGATAAAAAAACTCAAGTGACAGCACATGTTGGTGAGGATGTGCAGAGAAGGGAACACTACGCCATTGCTGGCAGGGGTGCAAACTTGTATGACCACTTTGGAAGTCAATTTGGTGCTCGCTCAGAAAATTGGGAATAGTGCTGCCTCAGGACCCAGCTATTCCAAATCATCTAGTTTCTAAGAAAAAAATTTAACCCCCTCAGCCTTCTCACTGATTCAGAGCCAGTACTTTTATGATCAGTGTTTAGATACAAATTTAATTAATTCTCTTGCCACCCATGATTTCCCATTTGCACCCGAAGAAACCATAGTAGTTTGTAGGAGGATCTTGGTGTGGTCTGTCTCATTCACTTCCTAAGTCTGGAAGAAAAAAACAGAACAGGGAAGCAGAGTAGAATAACCAGAGGGGCCTCCTTCCTCACATAGTGGTTTGAATTAGATTTAGGAATGTACGGAATCCCTGCAGAATATCCCAGATGCACAGGAATGTGGGTAGGAAGGCCTTAGCTAAAGAGTTTTACTTGCTCTTTTTAACAATTTAACATGTAGTTGTGTATTGACATGAAACACTGAGAACATGCTGTCCATCAGAGGCTGCCATGCATGCCAGAATGAATGTGTTTGTTGCTGTGATCAGTGACATGCATGTGTGAAAGACAAGTTGCATTTGTAGGACACGTTCCTTCAGTATTGGCAGGAATATGAAAAATTCACACATACATATGCCAGTGTTGTCCAGGACACAATGTTCCTCAGCACCATATCTCCAGGCTGGAAGACCAAGAATTCATATACACACTGTGGTGATCAACTTTAACTGTCAATCTTACACAACCTGGGATCACCTGGGAAGAGTTTGTCTTTTCTTTGTGTAGACAGTGAGGGATCATCTACACTGGGTGTGTCTATGATCCCGTCTATGGAGGGTCCTGAGTTAATGAATATGAGAAGACCCTGCCAACCATGGTCATAGCATTCCCTTGGTAGGAGGTCCTTAACTATGAGACAGTGGAGAAATCAAGCTGAGAAAAAGCAAGCACACATTCTTTCTGGTCGGCTCTTGGAGGCCATGTTTCTAGCTATCTCAGGCTATTGTCCCGACTTCCAGGCTGTGATGGAGTATAAGCTAGAATATCCAACCAAATAAATATGTTCTCTTCTAAGTTGTTTTTTGTCAAGATATTTTGTCAGAGCAACAGAACAGACGCACATAATTCAGGTGTGATAACACATGGTATGTTTCCCCACCTCACATCTGCAGATTTGAAGAATGTCATAAAAAAGTTATATACAAGATGATTTTTTGAAAATATCAACAATCTATGGTTAAAAATCTGGCTATGGCTACCTTGGACAGTAACTAGCAATTTGCTTTTCAAAAGTAGAAAATTTTGAAATATTTAAGTTTGACTTAGACAGAAAAACATTGGCCTCAGACAACTACTTCTATAAATAACCACACCTCACTGCAATGTCCTTCTATAAATAACCACACCTCACTGCAATGTCCTCATTTATAGAGGGTATATTTAGGTTCTTCATTTCAGTAAAACCTTTAAAATAATTAAGTGTTAGTCAACTATGTAGAGGAAAGAAGTTAATCAAATGCTTTTCTCTGACAAGATGTCAACAGTGGGACCATTCATTTTCTGGAAGCAAATTGATGAATAGGGAGTGGCCTCCAATTTGCATAATGTTTAAGAGCCTAAGGCTTGCCAGCTCTTAGCCTGACCAACCACCGAAAGGTATACCCCCAATTTTAAGATGGTGAACACACATTTTAATAAAGAAAGCAAATGACATGTGTCTGGTTAGTGTCACCCAGATCACACAGGTCATTTTATTTTCAAGTCCCATGATAAACATTATTTCTTCATGGTTTATTTGAAGGTGTCAGTGAACTGGAGATTGGCAATGAGGCAGCTCAGAAGTGTCCTGACGTTGATTCATGATGCATAATAGGGAACGGAAAGGACCCAACAGGCAGGTGTTCTGTCCCAGTGGTGTGGTTACAAAGTAAGAGGAGTAGGGAAACAGGAAACGTCAATGCTGCTAAACATGAACTCTCTGGTTTTCATCCCTCATTTTATGCTCACGATGAGTAAGTGGTGGATTTAGAAGTGCAACAGAGTGAAACTAGCAAACTAGGCCACTCCATGGGTGGAAAGAAAGGTTTATTTGGGGAAGCTCAAAGCTGCCTTGGCTATCTGGAGGTACAGAAAAAAAAAAAAATAGTGAAAGGTGGGGAACGCCTTGCCAGTTTTAAAGAGAAGAGTTGAGAGTGAGAAAGCTTGTAAGCTGAAATAGCCTGTTGTTAGAGCAGCAATGGAGAAGGTTTGTGGGTCAAAAGAATCCAGGAACTAGCGTGGGGGATTTGATGCAACTATGTGATGATGGTGAACGAGATGGCCCATTTGCCACAGTAGTTATCTGTGAAGGGAGACGAAGGAGGGGAAGTTGGGTGTATGCTCAAAGCATATATTCATTTAGCAGTCTAAAAAAATAATAAAACTCCCCCGTGTGGAATAAAAGTGTCTAGCCCGAAGGACACGATAAATTGTATATTGTATAAAAAAAAAAAAAAGCACAGCAGAGCCAAATCTCCTTTATCAATGTTACCTCAACACAACAACTAGAAAAATATTTTTAGGAAGTTTCTCGTTAGAGATAGTGGCTGATAGTTTGGTTTCATTTCTTTGGGAATAAATCCCTAGAAAATCTAATCAATTCTGGTGTGTGTGTGTGTGTGTGTGTGTGTGTGTGTGTGTGTGTGTGTTGATATTAATATTTATAGTGTGGTAAAATAAAAGAATGAAGAGTCTTCGTTGGAATATTATCAAGTAGTGCTTTGTGACTTCTCTAGAAAGTGTTCTAACAAATTAGAACAGTAGCCACTGCCCTGCCACCCTGATGTCAAAGACTTTGCAGTTTAGAAGGACATAACAGAAGTCACTTTGGATTAGTTGCGTGCTTGGAATAATGTTAACACAGGCACAGACCCATTATGGTGTCAAGAATGGAATCACTCAGTATGCCATAGTCCCAGCCTTCGAATTTAGCTCTTGTTGTCAGGATGCGCCTCAAGGTTTCCTTGTACACATACTGACAGAAATGTACTTAAATTTTTAAAAAGGTCTTTTAAATACTAGCTGCCAAAAAAGATTATAGCTTTTTATAATAATTTTATTTTTGGTATCATTATTGACATTTGCTAAAATTAAGTGGGGGTAGTAAGCCCCTAGAATGTGCATAAGTGAAGAGAGATGGGTCGGACAATGTCTTACTAGAACAGGTGGCCTGGGTTATGGCTTTCTCAGGGTGGGGCTGTCTTCCAGCATGGCGAAGAAGCATGCTTACATTTTGGAGGGCAGCATTGGTGCTGGGGAGCAGCTGTCAAAGACAGCAAGGACTGCAAGACACAGTGCACTGAGCATAGACCTGCAAGAGGATGAGACCCCTGAGCCCAGTGAAGCGGTGGCAGCTGCTGCTTCCCAATGGATGCAGTGTGACATAAGGTCCAGCATCTTTTGTGAAGATCACAGCAGACAGAGGCTGTACGCAACACCTCTAAGTCATCAGGTACGAGCATCAAGAACGTGAAGTAACTGATTCTGTTTGAATAAAGCAAATGAGATGTTTTTCTATCTAGAGTTGTAATTATTGCTTTCATAAGATCCCTGAGCTGCCTCTTCAAAATGAAGAGCCCCTTACAGTGTTTGAGAAGCATCTTGGTATATGTTATTGAAATAAAAGAGAAAGTGCATTACTAAAATGAAAGCAGAAATGGAAGAGCATTGTTGACTTTGAAGCTATGACGGAAACTTTGCTGGTGGAAAACATTGTATTTACTGAGGCCAAATGCAAATCAAATAATATTTTAAAATTTCTTGCTAATGATGGCTGACCATGACAGTTAATATAAAATTTTAGGTAGTACAGCAGTAAAATATATTTTGAAAAATGGAATGATAAATACATTTCAAATAATTGCCTTTGCTTATATCTAAATATCATTCCTTAATTTGAAGACTGAATATTTAGCATCATACTGTGCACATGTATGATTGTGGATGTATTTCTTAAAATGGCAAAGTGGCTGTTGTTTAAACTTTAGAAGCAATTTGGGATTTATTTTTGTGTACACATGGATGTAAAGCAATAAATTCTCTGAAAATACATTTAATAAAAATTCCAGATAACGCTACAATTGTATAAACTACACTCTACAAACACAACACCATTTCATATCTAACATGGCAATAGGATGGATTCATGGCTGAAGAAATAAAAATGCTACTAATCTAATGTGAGAGAAGATTACCAAATATAGATATGCATTGGGTCAAGTGTAAGTCACATTTGAATAATGCATTCATATCTGTTTTAGGCTCCTTTTTGAAAGAAAGTCACAGCTCACTTCCTCTAGTTTTATTTTAATTTATAACATTTTAGAAAGGCAGTTTAAATCAAAGAAGAATCTCTGTGCACACATTTTTTCTTGGCTAATCTGTGAATTCAATTCAATTTTCATATAAAGAATAAAAAATAGAAAGCAGTTGATGTCCATCAAGCATCAAAGTCCATGTGGATGTCCATGGTCTGTGCCACAGCGTGAAGCCATGTTCATGTATGTGGGCTGTGTTCCTGCTGGGGGCCATATTGTTCTGGGTGGCCCATGCTGCCATCTGGGGCCATGACGATGTCCAGGCCCAGGATGCTGCCAAGGGCCATATCTGGGTCTGTGGTCCTGCTACAGCCAGGGTCTGTGTTGATGTTCACGGCCTGTGCTACCAGGGAGGGCTGTTGGATGTTCTCAGTCTGTACTGCCACCTAAAGCCATGTTGGTGTCCATCAGCCATACTACTACTGGGGCCATACTTATCTGAGTGGCCTGTGCTGCCACAGAGTCCAGGATGCCCTCAAGGGCCTTGTCTGGGTCTGTGGTCCCCACCCCAGCTTGGAACTATGCTTGCCATTGGAACTGTCACCAGAAATATCAATTGACTGCAGATTCATGGAAGGTGACTGTGGCAACCCATATCCCTACCTCCCACCCTTCCCCCAAAAGTAACAGCCTAGACGGGAAGGAACTGAAGAGAACTCTTGAGAAGTGTTACCAGGATTCTGAAGAGTGGCTCTCCACAATCTCTGGCCTCTGGCAGGAATATGCGAGGGGAAGGACTCTGCTCTATTTAAGGGGCAGGCAACTGAGAATTTGGCCATACTCCAGTGAGTACATATATAACACACATTGGACTTTTAAAAAATTCTTATTTTTATTTTTACTGTTTTTGGGGGGTCAGAAGGGGAGGAGGGAGTACATGGAAGGACCAGGACAGAGCACGGTCAGAATGTGTGATGTGAAATCCCCAGAGAATCAACAAACTTGTTATGTTAAAAAATACAAAGCAACATATTTGTCAAAAAAATATAAGCTATATTGACTCTACCAAATTAAACATTCACTTTTAATGGGAAAATGTCAAAAGTTTTTGTATTTATCAATATGATTTGATAAAAGCAGATATTTAGACCTAAACTGGAGTTCTGCAGGCTCCTGTTGAGGGTGGGATTGGAGCGGAGCTCCGTGAGAATATGAAAACGCTGTTCACAACTTCTGCTAAAGTTAAGTCAAGAGTGAGTACAAGGCAAAAAATAACAACGTCTAGCCTTTTCATGCAAATATTTAGCACAAAGCTGAACATTACTTGAATGTACACGCACAGTTTAAGAACTCTTGATCTAGAGTTTGGACAGCTCTGTCGCTTCTCATGAACTGGGCTCACTCTTTCCTCCTTCCGTCTTAATCAAAGCTGCTCACTGTAGTGACCTCAAGCTGCCTGCAAGCCAATCACTGCTGCCTCTTGAACAGGAAATAACAGCTCCCATCCTGGATTTTGTTCTTAATGAACTTTCATTTCTCAGACATTCTTCTGAACAAATGATGGCATAACTTTTCTTCCCACACTTGAAGATTAACAAATACTAAGGCAATGAATGTTTATTCCCTGCCGACTTAAAAAAAAAGAACCCAGCATCTATTTCTTTTCTCTTACTCTTGATGCCTCAGCCTCACAGACTGTGTCTCATGGATCCCCCAGGACCATCCACGAGAGGTCCAGGTAGCTCTTCTCATACTGAGCTTGGCAATGGCCCTGTTCTGAGCTTCGCAGGCCTAGGGTGGCCCTCAATGGCTCGGCTTGCTCCTCCTGTTCCTGACTTCTTGGATGTCAGCTGCAGTTACCTACTGCCCTCAACTCTGTTTCCCATAAACAGTCTTCCCCATGTTCTTCCCTGTGTCTGTTAGTGTCAATCTTGGTTGTTAATTCAAAAACAACTGGATAAACAGAAACTCACAGACTTTGTTTTTTCTGTAAATGTTTACCTCCAATTTTTTTATGTTTACTACTAGTCCTAACACCAGATCTCTCCCTCCCTCTCCCTTCTTTCTCTCCCTCCCTCTCCTCCCTCTCTTCCCTCTCTCTGCTTCCCTCTCCCTGTCCCTCTCTCTTCTCTCTATTCTCTCTCCTCTCTCTCTCATCCCTCTCCCTGCCTCCCCCCCTCTCTTTCTCTCTCTCCTTTCTCCTCTCTCCCCTCTCTCTCTCCTTCTCCCTCCCTCTCTCTCTTTCTCTCTCTCCTCCCTCCCTCCCTCCCTCCCTCCCTCCCTCCCTCCCTCTCTGTCTCTCTCCCTCTCTTCCTCCCTCCCTCCATCCTTCCCTCTCTATCTCTTTCCCCCTCCCTCTCTCTCCCTGTCCTCCCATACACTCAAGTCTTTCCTTGCCTCCAGCAAAACGTACAACCCAACACCTAAGTAACATCATCCTTACCAGGTCTATCATAGACTAGACTTTCAATACATGGCATCTTGTTTTAAGTTTTGCTCTACACACTCCTGTTTTTATGCACAGCTTCTCAGCTGTTTAACAGCTACTGTGATTCTTTAAAAGAACTAGCTCAAGTCAGCCTGCCTTTCCTCTGTTCAAAACCTTCTAGATACTTAGTAACCTGCTTAGAGAAATGCACAAGATTCTGAAACTGGCTGTCAATATTACAAGCAACTGGTTTCTAGTGCCTCAAACAACCCCTGTCCACTTCATTACTACTCTCAGTTGCTGAGACCCCGTGGGTATCCTCAGAGCCTGTGAATCCATTTCCATGCCAGCTCTGCATGCTCTCTGACTCTTCATGGGAACACCCACTCCCCAGCTCATCTTCCCTTTCCTACTGACCAGAAGGAGGGTTCAATATTCCATACAAGCTTGCCTTCTCAGTGTCCATATGAGCCCACTCTCTTCTTTTCCTAATGCACACAGCATGGTGTTTTAAATCCTTTTATCTACTTGTTAAGTATAAATATAATAGAAGCATGTATTCTTTATCTGCTCTTCCTACCTTTCTTTCTTCCTTTCCCCTTAAGTTTTCCTAATGTCACTAACTCTGTACCTATAATATAAATGAAATAGATAATCTTCTATAAATTCTTGGGGAAAAACTATAGGACCTTACACTTTAAACATTTCATTCAAAATGTATATCCAGAGATCTTCTCTAAGTTACGCAGGATTTAAAGCAAAGTAGTCTACTGTTTGGAATTGCAGTGTGGTTATGGGTTAGGTAATTCACAGAGTCTGGGTGGATAGATGCACGTTTTAACTCCCCATGCCTTCTAGTCAGGGAATTTTGACTGGTAACACTGAATCCTGTTTGTCTTTTCCTTTATGACCATCAGTGCTATTTTTCAGTTTTCTGTGAACCTGATGTACTGAGAGCATTTCTTAAATCCATACAAGCAACTTCAAGAGCTTCTTCTTTCGTGTGTGTGTGTGTGTGTGTGTGTGTGTGTGTGTGTGTGTGTGTATGTGTGTGTGTGTGTATGTGTGTTCAGGATTCTGATAGTATGAGGAAGCAATCCCTAGGACTTAAAGCTTGGCATGTTGGCCTTTATCTGCTGCATGGATATATATGTAAGTTAACAAATACATACTGTGTATTGAACATTTTGTCTTTGTTAGTGGATACTTGCCACAGGATATTTGCATATATAAAAGTAATAAATTAAACTGGGAAAATCTTTGAAATGGAAGGCAGAATGTATGGTTAACTTCATTTATATCTTTGTTCAACAAACATTTTCTAAATGGATGATAAACGCAAGGACACTTGCTCACACTGGCGAACTAGATTGTGTTACAGAGCAGCTTCAAGAAAACAGGTGAATAAGCTCTGGTGTGTATGTCCCAGGGTAGCAGATACGTTATTTGTAGGAATACAAACTTCTCTTTCTGAATCTGTGAGCTCCAGAGCTGGAATCAGAAGGACCCTGGATATCACACTGGGGTTGGGGCAACTGAGGCTGACACTTGAGGCCATGCTGGGTGGGGACACTGCAGCTAGCAGTCTTCTGGTATCATCAGGCCCATGTTGACAAATAAGTCTGGGTACCAGACTGTGACATGCAGGTTTTTGCCTCACTCCTGGGGACAGTCAAGGGTGTTTGAACACCTTGAGTACATGAGTGGTATGGCCGAATGGTCTATGTAAGCAGTGTTTCTAGTAACAGGAAATTGAAGGAAAAAATATACAGTGCCTGCAGTGAGAAAAAAAAATGGCACAGGTAAAAGTGGGGAGGGTCTGGTCTAAGGAAAGGATTGATGGCATTCTTTAGAGTAACACAAGTTTGGTTTCAGGGAGAGATTAAATGACATGGAGAGAGGAGGCCTCAGGGAAGAAAATCCATTACTGGTTGGAGGGTTGGAGAGCTAAGGATATGGTATTGGGAGGTTGGGGGTTGGGGGGTTAGGGTCACAGTGAAGGGTGGTGGCAAAAGGTGGCAGATTTCTTTATGGGATGGAGAAAATGTTTTTAGATTGCATCATGGTCATGATCATTCAGCTGAGCATAATACAACAAACAGCAACAAAAATAACATCTAACAATGTGTTAATATGAGGAATAACAAAATACATTCATCTTAATAGAGGTAGCCTACTCACAAATGTGAGTGACAGCGTGTGTCCCCTATTTACTGCTGTCCCAAGCCAGAAAATGAAGGGCAAGGCACCTTGGTATCTAGACTGTTCTGGGTGATTTTGAGGAGCCCATGTGTCAGTGTCACAGGCATCACCTTCTGTTTATTTCTATATTATTTTAAGTCTCTGTCTTCTTATACGTAATCCACTCCCCTGTCAATGAAAAATTAATTAATTCTTAAACTGCTATTGTTTTCTCTCTCCTCAATTGCTCACTTTTAACCTGCCTTTTCCAGGCTGACTATATCAATTTGGGACACTTAAACTTAATTAAACCCATGCTGTTTAATAATATTGCCTATGTCATATTCCTATGTTTCTTAATATCCAAATTTTTAAAGCCTGCAAATCGTTATATAAGCCAGAGAGGACTTTGTTAGTGGGTTTGTCTGTGGAAGTGGTCATACCTATCACCACAGTGATGTTTAAATAGTGATAAGAATCTGTTAGTATTCTGATTGGTTATTTATTCTCTAGGAAAATAGTGAATAAATTCTGTTTGTTCTTATTTCTTTTTTTTTCTTTTTGTCATTAAAAGGAGAGCTTCTATATAGACTGTAGCAGGGAGGCTTATTAAGCAGAGAGACAGAAAGAGCAATCTGAAGCCATTTAATTTCACACATACACACTTATGGCTGCTTATTGAATTGCAAGACCCTGTCTGCAGGCAGCCCTGACCTTGAGGCAGCACTGAGTGCTGATTGAGGCTATTATGAGCAAAAGAAAGCATTGTGCTGAGTAAATAAGACTCCAAAATAAAAAGAGTGGGTGGGGAGCAGTACCCTCGTTCGGATCAGCTAATTTCCTTGGGGAAAGCTTCAGTCCTTTGCTATGATCCTTTCTGCCAAAATGATCCAATCAAGGGCCAATCCTCTGGTGCTTGGGGACATTCAGGTAAACACAAACACATGTCCAAAAATGCCACAATGTTTAATAATATTGCCTATGTCATATTCCTATGTTTCTTAATATCCAAAATTTTAAAGCCTGAAAATCGTTATATAAGCCAGAGAGGACTTTGTTAGTGGGTTTGTCTGTGGAAGTGGTCATGCTATCACCACAGTGATGGTTATGTAGTAATAAGAATCTGTTAGTATTCTGATTGGTTATTTATTCTCTAGGAAAATACCTTAGGGTACTACTTGAAATTATGAGGTGGCTCCAATTAGCATCTCTCCCTGCTTCGTGTCCTCTACAGAGTAAAGCACTACTCATATTTGGTAGAAAAATGTAATTTGTAAAACCCAACCATGCTGTACATTACATAAACTCCATATACTCTAATTAGCTTTCTGAAAAGGATGGGCATCTAAAGAGGCTAGGATCCATACAGATAGCATTGTCTTCATGCTAAGACCAAAAGCAGTGTGATCATAAGCAGATTGCTAGGAGACCTAGCCTATGAGTCAGGAGAGCAACATCTTCCTCCCAGCTGGAACTTCTCCATGGACCCAGAGGACAGTTGGCTGCATGTATGAGTCTTGCTACAGCTCTGTCAAATCACAGGTGGCTCCATGCAAGCACCGTACCTCCAGAGTGTCCGTGAGCCTACTTCATATTTTATCAAATGTGATCTTTTGAGGATGCCTGAGACTTTATATGCAAGCTCAGGAAGCTGTGATGGGTAGTATGGAGACAGAGGTACTTGTTAGAAGAATAAATCAGATATACCAGTAAATATAGGGTGTGGTAGGCTCTGCAGCCACCTTACAATGCACATGGAAGGTTCTGTGGGGACCTGGAGGACCATCTTCCTGCAGGTGACAACCCTTCAAAGTAGGTCATCCATCTGACTCTCAGTGCTCTGCCCAAGGACAATGTATGCTGAGAACCTGGACATCTTGTTTAGATGTAGCTAATGGAGAGCTCACTCTCCATTTGGATCCCCTAGTGAAGGACTCTGGCGCCTGCGATTTCATCACCTCCCTTTGGTGGGATGGCCTTGCGGGACCACAGAGGAAGAAGATGCAGGCAATCCTAATGAGACCTGAAAGGCTGGGATCAGGTGGTAGGGTAGGAGGGCTATCCCTGACTAGATGAGGGGAATAAATGAGAAGAGGGAGGGAGGCAGGGGCTAACAATCAGGATATAATGTGAATAAATTATAAAAAATAAAAATGTAGAAAAGAAAAAACAAAGTAAGTCTTGCAGAAATGCAGGAATCGATAGGAAAACCTTCGTTCTTCCCTTTGTGTCCGTAGCTCCTCTTTCTTGTTCTGATTTCTCAAAAGCACTGAGTGGGAGGAACCAGGATAATTCTTAAAGTCTAGACATCCCCAAAGTCTATACTATAGTAAACTGATAGTTTCTAAGCCTCAGAAGCAACTCTCATGCCATAAATCAGATGTGTTTGGTTAGGAGGATTTTTTTCATCAACCCTAGAGTCAAAAGCCTTTTTGTCTATCATCAATGCTGAGGCAGGGGGTTATCTCTAGCCAGACTGGTAGTAAGACTCATTGCCCCTCAACTCTCATCTATCCTTACAAAGTGATGAAGCCATGTGTTATTAGGATAGTGAATTTGTGTCTTCTGTCTTGACTCAGTTTGTAGTGGGTTTCCATCGCAGTGTTCAACTGCTTCTAACACACAGAAAAAGGGGATCCTGCCAGCTTCTCTCACCCACTCCTCTGTTGCCTGCATGATTTTCTAAGCTTATCACCTGTTCTTCTGATAGGACAGAAGCTTGGAGCAAGGAGGGACTCCACTTTGCTGCTTTGACTAGATTAAGTTTTCATTGATGATTTATACACAAGTGCAATTTCTGCTTTCCAATTGTATTGGTACAAACACTTCTGTGGCAGCGCAAACATTTCTAAGTGTGGAAGTGGTTCCAGCCGTGTAACTATAGGGGGGTACTTGATTCTTTTTACTATTGTTTTTCTCTTAGTTGCATGTGACAAAATGCAAAAAGCAAAATGGAACAGAAATTCAGGAGCTTAAAAAATAATAAAATTAGGCCTGTGCTTGAGGTTTTAGAGACTGCAAAAAGAAAGAAATACAGACTAAGGTGGTGAGGATTTATTTAATTTAGTCAAATATGAAAAGCTTTCCAATGGAGGTCAAAATTAGTTCTCTGTTGTTTACCTTTATGTTACAATAATAGTTGGGTTTCTTCCTGCCCATGCTTGACCAATTCACCTTTAATTGTTACATAATTGTCTGTAGGATTATGGTTGGGCTTTTCATTGTTCTTGGGAATTCTGAGACCTGGCTAGTGATTTCACCTTGTTAAGTCTCTTAAGAGAGAGACATACAGTTCCAAAAAACATGCATGTTGCTCACAGGTTTCCTCTCCATCACCCCTGTGCTTGGCCCTTTCTTCTAAAATTTCTCCATTCACCAGAAACAGAGAAAGCATTCCCAACAGGAATGCCCATTGTGCCACGAAGATAGTTTCCTTACACACCCAGAGAGAAAACACAGGAAAAGGAAGCAAAGAGTGCAGCTAAGAGTTTTTCTAGCTTTGAACTTCAAGCTTAGATATTGTAGGACCATATCTTAAATCCTTCAGTCATGTTTCAGAGTAACACTCAGAGATTTATGATAGGATTCTTTTCTCTCCAGTCTAGGGATGAGTACCTGGTGACTCCCCTGTTGTTCCTATTTTCTCATTGATTCATGTTGCCTGGGCTAAGTGGTGACATCTGCTAGGCACTCAGCATAAAGACTATAAAGGTGTGGTTCCTGTCATGAACAGCTCTAGGGGCTCCAAGCGTAACCAGAGCAGAAAAGATCCATGATTATGGCGCTAATGTTTCATAAAAGTGTCAGGAAAACAATCCGCAAATTAATGACCCAAGACCCCATCACCTCATGTTTCCCTTTGCTGGGACCATGTCACCGCAGGATACACTATCTGTTGTCACAGAACGAAGGAAATCTCTATCGCTCATTTATATGTTTGGTAATGAAGGTGATGATCCCTGCTGTTTCAGCATGCTGTTTCTGCCAGTATCATTAGCCATTTGCAATAGACACTTTGTTCATTGTTTATCAAAGAATATGGGAGTGGTGCCTGTGTAGAGTCAGACAGCTACATAAAAGTTCCTGTGAAGAGATGCTCCTGTTTAACAGCCTAGCTGGGGTCGGGGATGAGGCATCAATGCCCATCATCACAAGGGTGATGACCCTGTGTAATATTAGATACTCAGTAAAAAGCACAGAATGTTTAATGTGTAGTTTATGATCACTCATAATTCTCCATCATTCAGACTTTCTTGATGGGACAGTTACATGTATGAGGACATAAACTTTGTAGTAGTTCACTTCACTGCAAAGGAAGAGAACACCGACAATGTACATAGAATGTACTGGAAGGAATTGTCTTATATGAAGTCAATAAAATTTTAAAAGCCACAATGAAGTTCATACTTAGAAAGTGTGACATCATCCATTCCCCTGTAATCCTGTTTGTTTCTAGCAACATTCCATATATTTATATTGTTTCTTTGAATGTTCTTTCCTTGAGAGAATTTATGCTGAAACCCATGCAGTACTGTCCCGGCCCTGTAACTTAACTGGGAATTATGTCTTTGATGCATAATAAAGATGACACAATGTATTACGTGTCTTTGATACTGACTGACTCAAATAATTCTTAGTGTGGATTTAACATGACTAGTGAGCTACGGGAAAGCTACATTCAGTTGGTCATTGTGATTACAATGAGAACAGTACTTAAATAGACACCTTTACTGCTGGCCAATGTAGCAATAAAGTATTTATATTCCAAAGTGCTTCCCATATTTCCTACCCTGACTGTCGATGGAATTGGTTTTGTCTGTAGCTTTTAAGCTTTTCTATATTTGTCTGTGGCTCATACTCAGTAAATAGTCTATATTTTGGTAAGCAGAACACTGGAACTTTTTGATCCCAGAATACCTCCTAGTCTTGTGTCTAGTACAGAGATGCTAAAGAGAATTTGTACTGAAAAATTACCTCCAACTACAATGCATTATACAGAGGAATAACACTTGGAATCTGTATTATTTTCTAGACACTATTCAGTATTTTATTACTGAATTTAATTTGCACATTAGCTAGGCAGTTACTATCATTGGCCTCAATGTTGTACTCAAGAAAGCCAAGGCTTGGAGAAAATATCTTGTCCAATTTACTATTTAACTACCCTGTGGTTTCAATGTAACTTGTTCAAATTACTGAAGACTCCACTTCCTGAGCAGTTCTGCAGAATGCCCCCTTAGCCAGAGCCTTAAAAGTACCCAAGAAACCCTAAGGATGTCAGCACATTTGCATTAATATAATGTCTAGGAGATGAGTGTCTTCCTCTAAGAAATTTTTGCCTAGCATCAAGTTACTGAAGGTATATTTGAGCATCCAAAGACTAGCTCTTTGGAAGATATGATTATGGATTTGTTTTTGTAAGACTCTGAAGTGAAGTTAACTGGAAACTCATGGCATGGTATACACTATGCCGGCCCCATGTTCAGAGATCTTCTTGCCCCAATTTCTCAAGTTCTAGGCATTAGTTAAGGTGTGCACCAAGAGAAGTTTGTAAAAGATAAACCTTCTAGTGAAACATTGAAGTCTTTTCTGTGTGTTCATGGGTTGTTTTAACAATTTAAGTACAATGAGGTTTGCAAACCATAACCCAGTACTAAAAATGTCTTCCCTTGAATTTCATGAGAAATGACTACCATGGGTTCAGAAGCTGAGCAGCTCCCTGTACAAACTTAGCAGCAAATGACATCCTTTTTTAACTTAAAGAATTTATTCAGATTACATCTCCATTGATGTCCCCTCATTTGTATCTTTCAATTTCCCCTCACTCCCTCTTTCACCCTATTCCCTTCCCCTAGGCCTGTGACCGAAGTGGACCTCTTCCCCCACCATATGATCACAGCCTATCAGGTCTCACTCAGGTAGCCTGCTTCCCCTTCCTCTGGGTGACACCAGGCCTCCCCACGAAGGAGAAGTGGTCAAATAGGTGACACCAGAGTTCATGTCAGGGGTAGCCCTTGCTCTCAACACAACTGTGGAGAATGTGCTGTACATTGGCTAGATCTGAAGAGGGGTTCTAGGTTTACTGCATGCATTGTCCTTGGTTGGTACAGTAGTTTGTGTATGGCACCCTGGGTCCATATCTGCCAGCCTCGATGGTCCTCCTAGAAGGATCCAGTGGGTCCTGGAACCCTGAAAATGACATTCTTGCTAAGGATTAACTAAGCAAGTTCCTTGCTTTACCTCTTGACCCAAACGTGCACTGTGTCCATTCTTTTGAGAGAAGTCATGACACACTGACCATATCCTTAACACACAGAGGTAGGATCATTCTGAACATATCTTAGGTGACGTGTGAGATCTATCCATTACTCATTGTGAGGTGATGTCAAGGCAGACAGCACCTTCCCCTGCTTCTGTGAAACAACTCCCTTTGATCTGTGTCTTTTCTACTGGAAATAGAGAAGTGGATGGTCAAATGAACAGCTAACTTATGGCCTGGTTAAAGCTGAGTGAAGATATTTCAAGGTTTGGACATGGAGGGTCAAGCCCACATGAAATGGTTTCTTTCTCTGAATTTGATGGAATAGAGAAACAGTCTTAGTCACACCCATAAAGTTACAGCTCTAGAAGAGGCAGTAGGCATGGAAGTGAAACATGTGCCTCAGTGGTGAGGCACATGTGTGAATTTGAAGCCCAGAAATCCTAAGTAGACAGGCAGAATACAGGCTCCATGAGGTTCTGATGATACAAATTGAACCTCACAAAGCAGAGGTAGCTGAGATTATCACACACACACACACACACAAACACAAACACACACACACACACAACCCAACTGACTGTAAGAGCTATAGTTACTCTAACTTGATGTATTGTCGAAAATAAAAGTTCATGATGAATGGTAGTGCCAACTTCATGTTGTGGGCACTCAGGAAAAAGGCTGGGCACTGGAGGTAGGATGAGGAAAGTGAGAAGGGCCAAAGATTACTGGTAATCATCAGTTTGTAAAGACTGGCTTGTGGGAAGGCAGTGGGCTCATTTGTTGGCCTTACTTTAAGCTGACAGCATGGTGTGGTTTAGAGGGAGGAGCCAGAGAGTCCTCCCCTGAAAAGAAAGGCCTCTTGTCAATGTTTCCCATTCTGCCTCCAAGCACAAAGGGGCTGCAGTGAGTACAGTTCCATGGCCCAGACTGCCAACACACCCTGATCACTTATATATGTAGGAGCAGCATGGGCCAGCCTGAGTGCAGGAAGCACAGGGTGGCATGAAACAATTTGCCCTCTGCAGCAGAAGAGATAAGCCAGCACGGCCTCATTTCTTCACTGAGCCTCCAGCTAGAGGAGTGTTGGCCACTTGTGCTCCTGTTCGAGCTCTGTTTAATTATCCCAGACTCTCTCCAGTGGATCCACCTCATCTGCTGCATCTCTCCTCTCTAGAGTTGCTACCTGAAGTTAACTGATGTTTTACAGTCTTAAATAAAACAATTCCAGAAGGTAAAAATTACAATAGTGTAGCTCTTTGTGTAGTGTGATTGGTTACTTGGTTGCACTTCGTGCTAGTGTGAGTCATGCCTTCAGATCACACGTTGTGCACTGGCCACCTGCTGTCATTTGCTGCTTACTAGCCAAGCTGACTTGGCTTTAAAACTGACTGTTGGTCTCTGACAAGAGGAGAACTTGCTTGTCTTAATAAAGAAAGAAGAAGTCACACTGAGGCAGCTCAGATCACCAACAGGAGCACATTTCTATCCATGAAATTATGAAGAAGAAAATCTGGTTCCTGGTAGGTTTGTTGTTACACTTCAGACTGGACGTATCAGAGCCACAGTGCATGGTGAATGCACAGCTAAAGTTGGAATGTCATTGACTGAGAGAGCATGGTCCTGTCCACTATTTCATCACCCACTTGGTGTCATAGAACAGTTTTCCATGGATGAACATAACTCTATACCACTCTCCATCCACCTTTTCTTTTTCCATTTTCACTAAATTGGTGGTGAAGCCTTTCAGAAGGTCTACTCTTTACGTTTCATTTCCATGAATTATTATGCCAGCATTTATAACTTGTGCATGCTGACATGTTGATATGACCTGCTCAGTGAATAAATGATATCTGGAAAGAGCCTTCGGAAGATCCTACATGATCTAAGACATGAAGAGCTATTACACAGTGAAGTGTTAAAGGTTGACAAGCATTGTGTTGGTTCTAGCTTTGAAACCATCATTTGATTCAATTATTGTTGCTGATGATCATTGCAGGCAAAGCCGCCTGTACCATATACCCTTCCTGCAGCTCGTTCTTGGGGTCAGATGAAGGAGAGAGTGGAGCTACTGTCTCCTAGAACATCTCTGAAATTGCTTCCATCTCTTCTTTTCACTTTGACATAAGATCATTTAGTTCTGTTGGACATGAGATTGCCTATTGAAACTCTTATTGATTAACATTTTCTGTGTCCCTGAGCTACACTCTGTGTGACATTTTCCAGGCCCTCCATCTTTTTCATCTTTCGCTGAAAATGTAAGACTACAATGGGAGGAGAGCTGGCATTGAAAGACACCTCCTTGAGACAGGAGTAAGCTTCCTGCCTCTCATAGAGAGAGAGCTCTTTATGTAGCATTCTCTCCCTTCCTTGCAGATATAGACAATGGCCCCTTTCACTGGTCTGGAAGCCAGCATGGGGGCTTTCTAAGTCCGTGAACCCCAGTAGGGTTCTTCTTCACACACATGTTGATACAGAGGCCAAGAAATATAACTTCGTGGCTGTAAAGTAGGCAAGTAGAAGAAGCAGGGGGATGAAAAAATTGCTGTAAAATTTCAGAGCGTCATTTAGTAATGATTTCCTCTTTAAAAAGAAGAACAAAAGCAGCCTATGCGGCTGGCACTGCATACTAATTTCAATTTATTCATAAAGTTCAAGTTCAAACCTCATCATGTCTAAATATTTTCATTATTTATTACAATTAGCATATGCATGATTCCTGCTACCTGTCTGCCTTATTCAAGAATGCTAGTCCTGCAGAATAGCACTTAAGGGAACTTGAACAAATCTCTCCCACTAGTGTGTAGTGCCTACCCAAGCCAAGTCACACTGTCATTCAGCTCGGCACAGTGCTGTGCCACAGATAGGTGTTCATCACATGTGGAAACTGCGAAGCAAATATGTATTAATTAATATCTTCAAGGCAAAAGGTAAGGAAAATTAGTCTTCATGTTATAATTTGAAAAATGAGTCATGGTAGTTAATTAACCTATCTAATACCTCAAGGTAATGAATGCCTGAATCGATTCACAATTAACAATTCAAATAACTCTGCCTTTAAAGTGGCCTTATAATACCTGTATTTAAATCTAGACAGCTGAAGCACTCAGCGTTGATCTTTCCTGGCATGACTTGTGGTGATATTCCAGCATGTATTAAAGCTACAAATGTATTAGCAGGCAAGAGATGTCTGTAGATAATTTTCCCACCCTACTTGGAACCCAGGTGGCTGTTTTTTATATTTAAATCCATCCAGTACATTCTCAAGAAATGTATTGAATTTCCCTTCTTTGTCCTTGCAATTTGTTATGAAAATAAAAAATAATAATCATAGGGATTGAGGATAGAAAAACATGATGTTTAAACCTTTGG
Organism: Acomys russatus; assembly: GCF_903995435.1. Classification (NCBI taxonomy): domain Eukaryota; kingdom Metazoa; phylum Chordata; class Mammalia; order Rodentia; family Muridae; genus Acomys; species Acomys russatus. The sequence goes on along the minus strand of NC_067163.1, from coordinate 11,278,337 downwards.
TGACTGTAGTGAATGCCAGGTCAACCCCTGAATGTCTGGGTGTCTGAATTCACATGAGACCATGCTGGTAAGAGTCAGTTTGCTTTTAGCTACAGTTTAGCACATCCGCTGCCACTTGGAAGACACTTGGCTAATGACAAAATAACACAAATGTATCAAAAAACAAAGGAAGTCTACTTTGACAAACAAAAGCTAACTCTCATGAAAGTATAGTCAAATTCTGTCATCTTGGAAAATCAGTTTATTTGTATGCAAAATAGCAAGGAAAGAATTCATAGTGCCAGAATTCTAAGTCCCTGCTATGAAGTTTAACCAATCTCAGGTGTTTCAACCTTACCTGGACAACATGTCCACATGTTTTGTTAGGATCTTAGGTACAACATCCACCAGCTCTCCCTCGAATGTCAAAAGAATAGTGGTCATAGATTCCATTTGCTTTATTTTATATAATTTGTGGCCTCAGATTCCTAAGTTACCCACCCAAGAGCATCCATCCACCCTTAGCGCTGTACTGGTACCTCTCATGTCCAATCCTAAGCTGCATAGTATCTCATTTCTTTTCTCTCCTCTCTACTCTCATAGACAGGTCTGTACCTTTCCATGCTGTCTCTCCCTTAGTAACACACCAGAGCCTGCTTGCGTCTTGATGTTGCCCTCTCTTCTTCATCCTTCCTGTAAGATGGTTCTTATTTCTTCAGCACAGATGGCTCCTAGGTGCACAGTATTGGTAGGACCAGCCAAGATGTTTTCATTCACCACAGAAAATATTACACAACTAATTCCTCTATAGCTCCTCTCAGTTTCTTTCTAAATTGCTGACCACTTCTGCTACAATCCTCTACACCGAATACATAGAATCATCATCTTTAAACTCAACCAACATTGCTCTTTCTGAAAGATGGCTGTTCAGTTTCAGAACACTCATCCTGATCCTGTTTACTTAACGGTCCTTACAACCCAGCTCAAGCATCCCTCCTTTGGTCAACATGTCCACAGAATCACAGATATTTGCATGCTTCCACTATTTGGCGCTCGCTATTGGTAGGACTGACCATAGACCCTTGTTTCTTCCTGAAAATATCTCTTCTTGTAAATAATACATTCTAACCACAGGAAAAATCACCAGATCTTCTTCCATCAAAATCTTCCACCCATCACAAGTACTCGGTAGATAATCAGCTTCCTATTTTCTAATTGCTTATACTTTTGTAACCCATTTAAATATTTGTTATCCTCTAATGTTATAAACTAGACTAAAACCTAACAATGCATAGTAGTTTAGATGTATGAATTAAATGCTTACAAAGATAGATGATATTTGTGATATTTGAATAAATAGGAAATGAGAGAATTTATTTAAACATTTGCAGAAGTCAAATTTTAAATCATATGGCTGACGGTGGCACCTTCTGGCCAACTGTGATATTGCATCTGGAACCATTGGTTTGGGGTGGAACACACTCTTCTGAGACCTCAAGTCCTGGAGATTCATCATAGACCTTGAGAACCTACACCAGGGAAGGTCCTTAAAGTTCTTTTGGTTCTGAACAGTAATTCAAGTGCTATTTATGGCTTCTAAATGCTAGCTTCACTAGAGTAGTGCTAGTCAGCATGGCCAGCTTATGAATATCCAGTTTCCATGCTGCAGACTCAGCATATCTTTCTCTGAGATCATATCTTAAGAGAGTTAATGGTATTCTCATCAATTATTAGTTGCTTGGATGTGTGTGAAGTATCACTTCCTTTTCAGGAGATATTAAGCACCAATGTACAGCTAATGCTCACACAGCAGGGTCAGCTACACCATGAGAATGTGAGCATTATCAGTTAATTGTCTCAATAATTGCGCTGTTTGGATTGTGACAATTAATTCTCCGTATTAGCCTTAGATATATGAACATTTACATACTATTTAAATTCAATAAGAATTAGGAAATATTAAATGCCTTTCCTCTAAAATGTTTTAAGTGAACAGATAAGTGATGGCGATAAACTTGATAATGTTTCCCTAGAGCTAATGGCCAAGAAAGTCTAGACGTAGAATGCACAGAAAGATACCTGAGTTTTTAAATTCTGACCATTCCCCACACATTCCTATAAATACAGGTTCATCTGTCAAAAGAGTCACCTCATGAATTCCAAGGGCGAGTGTTTACAGTAGCTGTGTCCACTGTGCAATAGTTGTGTACTCTTGTCTAGTTAGTAAAGACTATGTACTTATATTCCCTAAAATGAAGACGCATATCTCTCTGCCCATCTGCCTAAGGGTAGTTATGAAGAATGAAAGAGATAGCCCCTGTAGAGTGTTTAGCTAATGCAGTGGGCATATGTTCTATGCACTCCACAAATAGAACTTATTTAGATTCTTAGCTAATGTCATTTCTATAAGACCTTGAGCATCTGGCACCTCAGTCCTTTACTGCAGAGTTCCTACTGAAATTCCCAGCCTACATTACTTGTCCAGAGACCACACTGTCTATTTTACAAAGTATTCTCAGAATTTGAGGACCACCATTTATGAGTCTTAATACATGATAAGTTGTCCCCATTGCTTGTAGAAATTATGAGGCAGACTATTATAACGAGAAAGAATATGGTGGGCCAAAGGGCTTCACCTTAGCGTTGTCAGCACATAGAAAGAGGAAAGGTACAAGATCTGGCACTCAAGGGCATGATTCTGCTGACTTCCTCCCACAATGCCCCATCATTTGTTGACCCATCTGCTAATAATGCATTGAAATTATGAATCCATCAGTGGATAAATTATCAGTTACATCAGCATTCTTATGACACAGTCACTTCCCCAAAGCCCCACCTATGAACATTTCACTGGATATGAAGCTTTGGAGGGACCCTTACATGTGAAGAATGACCCCTTTCCATCCCACAAAGCAGGTCACTTTACAGGGCCTCAAATATGGGTGTGTCTAATCTGGATTTGCTGACACATGTAGATGCCACTGGAACACAGGAAATGCAGCGCAGCAGTCCATCTAGCAAGGCAGCTTCTGAATGTTTTGAATGAGATGGGATGAGCATCTGCATTTGGCTGTCACTTTAGCATTCTTTGGGAGAATCTCTGCCCATTTCCATGTGTATGATCATTGGGGTTGACAACTGCAGTAGTTTTGTTCCCATACAATGAGTTTAGGTTGTGTAGGAGTTGTCTGTCTGCTGTGCCAGCAGTCATATCTTTATCTCATGCAGCTTTTCTCTACCTGGTCCACAGGTAGAGACTACTCAAGCATGATATGGATTATACCAGATCTACAAGGCTAGGACTAGACATCCAATGATATATGCATTACGATTGTTTATTGACCATTTCACTGAAGTATGAAGGACAAAAATAGGCCTCATTCTGAAAGCCCCACAAAGAAGTAGCTATGGGATCATCAGGAATCTTGGCTTTGATCTTGAACCACGTGACCTTCTGGAGAAGTTACATCTAAGCCCTTTGCATCCTTTTCTCTCTCCCCAAGGGAACTGGACATCATGAACCCAAGAGCTGACCAAAGCTGATGGTATAACCAAGATGCTTGGCATACATTATTAACATGAGTGAACATTTAGCAGCAGGCAGACATCATTTGTTGTTAGTATTTTATTGACAGTATTCAACCCTCTCACTATCAAAGGTCACATAAGTTGGTGAAAGACTGGAAAGATGGTGAGAGCCAAACCGAAGGCTTTGAATGGAGCTCTGATTTCCAGGCCTCATGAAGCTGTATATCCAAGTCTTGCTGGCTTTCCTTTTGTCAGGTGTAGAAAATGAAAAGATGCCTGCAAATAGTTATAGTCTTGATGTTCAAGACTTTTTTATTTTTTTGTCCATAGATACCCTGATGACTTAATGAAGGCTTGACAGCATCTCTTTATTCAGTAAGCGCTCAGGAACAGCCCTCCCACTTGAAGCCTTTGCATGGCTAGAGTTGAAGGAAAGGCCAGATCACTCTTTTCATCACCATCTGCCTGAAGCAGCCCTAGGAAGGAAGGAACTCAAATGCTTCCTCTATTAGCTGCATTTTCCCCTTCAAACAGCAGATAATTTCAGGAAAATAGAAAAAGTGAGTTCATCGAAAGTTTGTTAGACTCCATTCTTGGGGAATTTTTCAGCAATTATTTTTAAAAATTTCCCATCCAATTTCTATTCTTCACTCTTCTGCTTTTCCCACATTCATTATTCATCTCAGAGTAGATTCCTTTCAACTTTGTAATGAGCTGTGCTTTCATTTCTTACAATGGAAAGATTCTGATTCAACAACCATACAGACAGAACTCAAGGCTACCATGCAAATTTGTTCCTAGCAACAAGCAGTTTCCTCTGTGAACTCCTAGCCAAAGGTACTTTTCCTTATTGCTTTATTGACTCATGATTAGCTCCATATTTGTCTATTTTCTGCCTGTCTATCTGTTGGTCTATCCATCTTCTATCGTGTATCTTTCTGTCATCTATTTCTCTATTGTCTCTCATTTTTCACATATGTATGTATATATATACACACATGTATCCTGCAACATATCCTTTGTCTATAGCTATTTGTCTATCAATTATGTATTTATGTGTGTATGTATATATGTATGTATCTGCATATCATCTATCTTCTTTTGATCTATGATTTTATCTGTCAATCAAATTTGTTTTTATTTATAAATGTATATACCTGCCCATCATTTATCTATATCTATTTATCAATTATGTATGCATTTATGTATTTTTCTTTTCATATCTATCATCTATCACACACATATATGCATCTGCCAACATATCTTTAAATCTATTGTATATCAATAATATATGAATATATTATCTGTGTATTAACTATTTCTTGTCATCCATCTATCATCTATCTGTTTGTCTGTCTGTCTGTCTGCCTATTCCTCTATATATCTGATTTGGAATCCCTTGATTTTTTCTGTTTATTATGGTCTCCTCAGAATTGTTTGTCAGGGGAAGTATCCTATTGATTCTTATATGTCAAACACTTAGTGGCAAATTAAGTCCTAAATAATTGTTTGAAATGACAAGGTTCCTACATGAGTTATTCTATATGAATAAATTGTTTCACAGATGTGTAGTATTCTTTAGTATTTGTGAATTATATATAGTATGCAAACTTCTTTTTTTCTTTTTTTCTTTTTTTTTTTTTTTGAGAAAGAGTTTCTCTGTGTAGCCTTGGCTGTCCTGGACTCACTTTGTATGCCAGGTTAGCCTCAAACTCACAGCAATCCACCTGCCTCTGCCTCCTGAGTGCTGGGATTAAAGGCATGAACTACCATGCGTGGCTTGTAAACTTTTAAAATAGATTCTGGCAGTGGGAACAAGTTGTGAATTGATAACGTCACAACTATTTTATTTTCTAGGGGTGCATGTGTGTGTGTGTGTGTGTGTGTGTGTGTGTGTGTACCTGCACATTTGTGCATACATCTATCTGTATGTCTGTCTGTGTGCATGCATGCATGTTCCCAGGAGTACACAGGTGATATTCGTCTCAGAGCCTTCCATAAATATACTACACAAGGACTCAGCCATAAAAGAAACATATAAATACTAGAAGTTGGGTTGATGTAGTGTTATAAGATGTGAGGGTAATTTTCTGTGAATCTCATGTGGAAGAGGATTCTATTTGAACTATTGGATTGATTACAACTGACTCAATCCTGGTTGGTCTGAGTTTCTTGGAATACTTCTGTACTTCGATACTGTGCTTGGATAATGAACAAAGCATTCACAAGCCTGGATCAGAGCACTGTAGTGTGATATTGCTGCACAGGGCTCTGGTGGAGCACATAATCTCACAGGGCTGTGGAAGCATTGCCTGCGAGAGTGGTAGAGGTTGTCTCTTCTCATGGCTGGTCCCCTTCCTGCGGAAGCATCTCTGTGTCTTGTTTGTCAACCCTTGGCATGAGAGAGTATATAGCATCTGTGTGAATGTGAGCTGAGAAATGACTTGGACATATTTTGCATTAAGACCTACAATAGAGTCATCTCTATATATTGTGTTATCAGCATTTGGCAGTGTGATGCTTTTTGAAAGTACTCAACATACGAGTATTTGGTTAAACGACAAAGTAGTTTGATAGTCTCTTCTTAGTGAAGGCTATGATACACTCTCCAGCTGAAAAGAAGTATTAAAGAGGTCAGTAGTGGTTTTAAACATTCTGGTTTCACCAAGTTGGGAAATCATAGGGAAATCATAAAAGGAGATCTTAGGTTCATTTTGGAGCATAATATTTATATTAATTTTGGTTCATAATAGACAAGGTTGGTCGTAAAACAAAAAGACGTAAGGAGACATTTGGACTACTCTTCCCACTTTTGTTAAGTTCACATCTTTCCTGAGAATGACAACCCATTGGCCTATCATTAGCTGTCAACTTATGACCCTCTCACAATGGCCAGTATTTCATGTTTATAGAGTTTGTCTTCACTGTGATGATAATAATAGGAATAGTTCTCTGTGTTCAATAATTAGGCAAAGTTTTCATTTCCTTGCCTGGTACTCGGAGCTGTTTAGCCCGTTAGAAATCCCCACAAGAACAATACATAACAATGACCATTCTTACCCATGTTCATTTAAAAGTATATGCATACATGTTAGTGAAGTTGTTTCTGGAGGTCAAAGGCACTCTGTCTCCCCCAGGAGGTGAAGCTATAGGTGGCTTTGAGCTGTCTGGGGTGGATACTGCTTCCTCTGTAAAAGCAGAAGGTTGTCTTAACTACTGCACTATCTCCCTATCACTCTGTAGCCCTTCTTGAACAGTAACCTCATTGAAGCCACTACATCTTATTTTTGGAGTTGGGAAACCTGGAACAAAAAGTTGGATGATATACTAAAGACAGTTTCACTGAAGAGAAGATATTAAACTATGTCCTTTGGCTCTTGGACATTTTATCTTAGCTCAACTCATGGAATGGACCACAAATAAAGGACTCTAGGAGAGGTATCAAGGCCAGCCTCATCCTTGGGAACTCAAGGGATGAGAGGACTCAGCCATTAAAGGTGAAACCACAGAGTCTGGACAACAGAACCCAAGAAACAGTAAAATTATGAGAAGAAATTTCTGATTGTGAGGGTAGAAGTCAAGAGGTCTACTTTGGAAGACACTGTTGTATGACATCTTCAACCACATACACCTTGACAGCTGACTTTTTCTATTCTTCCATTTGTTTGTGCCTGTAAGAAAGGCAAAATATATGTGATAATCTCCAGTGGTGTCATTAAAATTCTGAAAGTATGGGCTATTTGTTTTTATTCATTTTTTAATTTTATTTTTTTTTACAAAATTTCATTAAATTTTTAATATACATTTATAGTATTACACAAAATACAATAAACTACCTACAGCAAGAAGAACCATGACACAACTAGGAATTATATCTATGTTACCTTCATAGTGTTTTGGCTATTTGTATTTGGTAATGTTGAGGAAAACATCTCCCCTAACTTTGTGACTCTTCTGAATGCAAATCACTATCATATCTCATCTTTATCAACTTAAAATATCTATCTAGACCTAAAATCATCTTACTCCCTAAACAACTAAGCTTAATTGTAAAACTAAACTATCTGATCTTCAACACCATCAGAGACTTGAGAAGGAATAAAATTAATTACCTGAGTATACAGGGAGTACAGGTTAGCAGTTTCCCAGATGAGAAGATGAGAGAGATAGTTGGCTGCCTGAATAGTCACCCAAAATTCTCTATAATGTTGGAGCATCATCTTTAGCCCTCTGGGCCAATATATCTAGCAGACATATTAGTGAGGCAGAACTATTGAAGACTTGCTTACCCTGTCTTGGCAGAGTCTGGCCATCTACACTGCCTGCATCCAAGGCTGAGCATTTTTTAGCCAGAATTCTGTCTGTGGTAGAAATGAGAACATTTTGCCCAGGGGCAGGTTTGGAGTAACTATGTAATCCACTCAAGTGAGCTCTAACTCTGTATTCATGACTTCAAGTCAGTATGTAATGGGGTAACACGCTATTAGAAAATTAACTTTGTATAATTTTGTCATAACAAGCTGAAGAATATTGTTCCCACACACCAAAGAAAGCCCACTAAGCTTCTTTGGCCTGAAACTGGCTTAAGTATTTAATATGCATTTTACAATACAAAGATGACTGTTATACAATTGTTAAAATCACTTCTTCTGATCACTGTAATTTTAAAACTCATAAAAGCATATGGATTGTCATTAGTCATTGTATTTCAAAACAAACAATAATTTGAGAAAAGGAGAAAAAATATTAAGTACCAATGGGAGAATGAAATAGGAATTAAATAAGTTGTACCTGTGAATTACAATCTTACCTCCCATTAGGGCTAAGAATAAGCCCAGAAAGTTTTTTATTAAAAGCTTTGTGTAAAAACAAACACAGAGGTGGCATCATCTCTGGATGCACAGATAATGAAAACAAAACCAAGGACAAAATTTTTCAGTAAAATCGAAATAAAAATAAGCTGGAATTTCTTAAGACATAGCCTTCAGTCTATCTAAGAATGAATATCCTTAGTAATTCAGCTACCTTTTCAAGGTGAGAAAAGCCTTCCTCTGGCTAGCAAGAAGTTAATAAGAAGTATTATTTTGGAAGTATTTGAGTGAGATGTAGAGCTTAGGTGAGAAGCATTCACTTTTCCTGACAGAAGTGAATTTCTGGGAGTTTTCCCACTCATCTGGACAGCTGTGAACTTGGGAAAACTCATTTTTGTTATCTTGCACTTCCTGCTCTGGAATAAAGGGGCAGAAATGCTTGAGTAATGAGGTGAATGGTGGTGTTTAAGTTGACATGAGTTACAAAAATAAATGTAAAAAAACTCAATTATTCAATTGTATAAGTGTGTGTGTGTGTGTGTGTGTGTTTCCTTGACTGATTTAACTTTATGCTGGTTGACTTATCCTAAGGACACTGATATTCCTAGAATATGGACTCATTTATTTCCTATTTTTAATGTGCTGGTATTTATAAATGTAAACAATGACTTGCTCATGTGAGGCACCGAAGAAATCTGATGTCCTTATTCACTGTACTTTGCACTTTGACAGCTCAGGTATACAAGCAAGGGTCAGACAATGCAAGAGTTATTAAGCTCACAGACTTTGACACAACATATATCTTTTCTTTGCATATCATTCCTCTTAGGTAAAACTAACACTAATAACTTATAGGTCATGTGATAGTAATGTAATCTGGTTGGACTTAGTCTTTGAACATGCTCCTCAATATACAAGGGTGCTTGCCTGTTTATTGTTGTTTGTTTTCTCATTCTTATTAGTTCTTTAATTATTTTGTACAATGTATTATTTTGACCATATTCAACCCCACCCTACTCCTCCCATGTTCATCCTCCCTTCCCTACCCACTCAGATTTGTGTCATCTTAAAAAAAAAACCTTCAAGTATAGTTTGTGCTTCCCATTTACTCTTAGATGTGTAACTTTCACTAGAATATGGTCAACATATCAGGACCACACCCTTAAATAAAACCGACTCTCCTTTTTTTATTGGCTGTCACTGCAAATAGCATTGGGTAGGAGTTTGTACCCACGTCCCTCCTGCGTGCTCTACTATTTTCTGGCTTGAGTCTTCTGCATGTTCTTTCAACTGCTCTTAATTCATATGTATAAGTACCATAGTGTGTTCTAAAATGATATTCCTTTGTAATCATCTGTTCCTTCTGGTGCTTATAGTCTTTTTCCATCCTCTTATCCAGTTCTCCCTGAGCCTTGAGAAGAGAAGATATGATACCAACATCCCATTTAGGTCTAAGAATTCCACAGTCTCTTACTCTCTAAACCTTGATTGGTTGTGGGTCCCCATGTTAACACCATCTACTGCAAATAGAAGCTTCTTCGATAAGTGGTAAGAGATGAATGGCTTAATATATGGGTAGTTTAACATTGTTTATATAGTACAGTGATAATAGAAAGTTCTTTCCAAGGATCTAGAGCCACAGATTCTTGGCCAAGTAACAATAATAGACATGGTTTTGAACTTAAAGAGTAGGCTTTAAGTCTACTTGGAAAATAGTTGGTTATTCCCATGATGTTTATGCCACTATTACACGAGTGGGCATGCCTTGCCAGGCTAGTCATTACTGTAGATCTTGGAGTTCACAGGTTAGTATGATCAATGGTTCCTTTTCTCTTATAGTTGCATACATGGCGCCTTCCAAAAACTTTAAAGTCAGCCAGTAGAGATGAAACACCACTATGAATTCTCCATGTTCTATGACTAATGTCAGTTGTGTCTCCAGCAAGAAGATTATCCTATCAATTTCTTGAATGCTTGCTTTTTTTTTGAGAAGAGGTTATTATGCTTTACAAAATACGCATTTAAAATAGAACTATCTTTTGTGTTTAGTTATGAGATGTGGTAGAATCAAAACCTTAGCTGAAAGAAAAGTGTAGGGCTAAAAACTAAGACCAACATCCTCCAAGTTATCTCCCCTTTTCACAGGCAAAACATATGAATCTAAAGGGTTAAGAAATGAAAACTCATCCACTCTGTGACTGGCTGGTTTGTGCCTAGCACAATGCTATCCAGAGTCACTCCTCTTTGTTATTCATGGTAGATTTCTTCCCTTTTGAATACCGACTCTGTTGTATGAAGACAGTGTATCTTCTTTATTTGCTTGTTTTTTAATTTAAATTTATTTTTAAAATTTTACTCACTTTACATTTCAATTGTGGCCCCTCCCTCATCTCCTCCTGGTCCCATACTTTACCCCCCCTATTCCCTTCCCCTGGTCCTCAGAGAGGGGTAGCCCTTCCCCCCTACCAACTGACCCCAGCCTATCAAGTCTCATCAGAACTGTCTTCATCCTCTTCCTCTGTGACATCGTAAGACACTCCATGAGGGAGGAAGTGATCAAAGTGCAGGCAACAGAGTCCATGGCAGGGACAGCTTCAGCTCCCCTTAATATAGGACCCCTATGGAGACTGAGCTGCCTGTTGGCAACATCTGAGTGTGTGTGTGGGGGTTCCTAGGTCCTCTCTATGCATGGTCCTTGTTTGATGCATCAGTCTCTGCCAGCCTCCCTGGGATCAAAATTGTTGGCTCTGTTGGTCTTCCTCTGGAACTTCTGTCCCATCTGTCCCTCCATTCTTCTATAGGGTGCCCTGTGCTCTGCCCAAAGTTTGTCTGTGAGAATTAGCTCCTTCTTCAATCCACTGCTTAGAGGAGTCCTTCAGAGGACATCTATGGTAGGCTCCTGTCCTGCTCCCTCTCTTCAATTGCTTCCAGTGTTGATTCTATTTGCCCTTCTGAATGATAGCTAAGCATCTTCCCTAGGATCCTCCTTGTTACTGAGATTCTTTAGGCCTATGGATCATAGTATGGTTGTCCTGTATTGTATGGCTAATCTGCTTATAAGTGAGTATATACTATGCATATCCTTCTGGATCTGAGTTACTTCACTCAGGATGATCTTTTTCAGCTTAACAGTGACGGTTTGCCTCTCTTCAGCTGTATGGTGTGAATGCGGCTGATGCAGAATAATACCTCAGAGAAATCCTGCTTTCAATTATTTTGGTCATATATCCAGAAATGAGATTTCTTTAAATATTGTAAATATTTGTAAATATAGTAGACCTGAAAGTAAGTGTGATAACCAAACAACATAAATATTTGAAGGACAAAGAAATGGAAGCAAGTGCCAGGGATCTAGATATTTTCAGTAAGGCACTGTGTCCAGTATCTCTTGCTTCTAACCAGGCTTTTCTACTTTCATCTTCACCCATATCTTGGCATTGTGATGGTATTTGTGTGGCTCTGAAAGCCCATCATTCTTTGGCCAGTCCATCACACCCACATATGGCTTTCAGAAACATTTACTATTGTAGGGTAATTTTAATTCAGAATATGGTTGCTTTGGCAAAAGATGGTATCCAAAGACCTTCTAGGTTTATGTGATTCAGCTGGAATACAGACATTCCTTTAGTCCCCAGAGGCAGAGGCAAGCAGACCTCTGATTTCAAGGCCAGCCTGGCATAGAACAAGTTTAAGGTAAAGAAAAGTTTAGGTCTAGGCAAGGTGATACATACCTTTAATTTCAGCACTCAGGAGACAGAGGTACTCAGATCTTTGAGCTCTAGTCAGTGCTGTTCAGTCAGCTCCATTGAGTCAGTGATTTGAGAGGCAGTGTAGTGGATTTTAGTTTGTGCCAGTTCAGTTCATTGAATTCCGGAGTAGTTTTACTGAGACAATTGTTTGGAGACCACTTGCCGAGAGAGCAAGCTAGACACAAGTGAAGACAGAGTGATCCAGAGAATGAGACGGAGCCAGAATATTAGAACATTCTGCCAAAATTAGTATGAGGCTAAATAGTGCAACCTATCCAGAGGCCAAGAGGGATGGCAGATTGAATCAGTCATCTGGGAGACATTTTTTAGCTAGAACAGCTGAGTTGAACCAGCCAGTCAGGGTTCAGAAAGAACTAGAAATGATGAGCTTATTCAGCAGTATGTCTCAGAGGGTGAAAACATTCTAGGCTTGGACTAGATTGCCTGGAGGCTACAAGCTTCCTAGAGTAGGCCTAGGTTAGTAGACAGAGGCAGTAAGCCTCTGAGATGGCAATTACTTCAGGTGAAAAATGTTACTTTTATACAATATTTCTTAGATGCTGACTAGATACATGGACAGTGCTAGTTGCTGAAGTTTTGTTCCAAAGAATGTTGTGATTTCTGATGCTATTATATGGACTATAACTGTGTAATTAGAACCTGCCATTTTGAGTATGCTGGGTCTTACTAGTTCTTTCTCCCATCTCTCTGTATCTCTGTGTGTCTCTCTGTCTCTGTCTCTCTTCTCTGTCTCTCTCTGTCTCTCTGTCTCTGTCTCTCTCTGTCTCTCTGTGTCTGTCTCTGTCTCTCTATGTCTCTCTCTCTCTCTCTGTCTCTGTCTGTCTCTCTGTCTCTCTGTCTCTGTCTCTGTCTCTCTCTCTCTCTCTCTGTCTCTCTCTCTCTCTCTCTCTCTCTCTCTCTCTCTCTCTCTCTCTCTCTCTCTCTCTCTCTCTCTCTCTCTCTGCCTTATCCACTACTCCTGCTGAAATAAAGACTGCTGTGAGCCACATGTAATGGCACACACATTTAATCCCAACACACAGGAAGCAGAGACAGTCAGTTCTCTTTGAGTTTGAGGCCAGCCTGGTGTATGAAGCAAGTCCAGCACAGCCAAGCCTAGTTCACAGAGAAAGCCTGTCTTGAACAATGGAAAACAAAACAAGAAAAAAAACTGCTGTATTTGAAACTATTTAGTGAGGGGTACTGGTAACTTTTAGCACACCTCTGTTCACTTCAGAACATTCTAAATCCAGATAAGGATAGAAATGTTGTTCATTGGTGTCCTCCTTGTTCAGCTGACATTTAGGCCATCATGCTGGTGAGACTTTATGGGTGGAGCTTCTGATGTTACTGAGAGACACACTGTCATAGCAAAGGCATAGGCCTTTAATCCCAGCACTAGGGATACAGATTGAAGTGAATTCGAGGCCAGCCTGGTCTACAAAGCAAGTCCAGGACAGCCAAGGCTACACAGAGAAACCCTGTCTAGAGCAACCCCCCAAAAAACCTATACACACACAATTTCTTAAATATAACAGTTCAGTCCATTTAATTTTGCTTGTATGTATGTTCTCAAGACTGACTAGACAAGAAATTGGTGTGCTTTTCATGAGGAAGACCACCTCTCCTCCTCCCAGCTTTACTCTGTTAAGTAGTACTTGTGTAGTGTTGAGGCCTCTTGAGCTTTTCCCCAGGCAGGTTGGCATGTTCATTGGTGTCCTCCTTGTTCAGCTGACATTTAGGCCTTCATGTTGGTGAGACTGTATGGGTGGAGCTTCTGATGTTACTAGGAACAGTCATACAAAGTCCCTGACCCTCTGGTTCTTACAACCTTTCCACATGGTCTTCTACAATGTTCCCAGAGCCTTATGTAATAAAAATGTCTTATGAAAACATTTTACTAGACCAGCTTTTATATCTTAGCACACTTAAAAACCTGGTTGTGTTTCACTAAGACATGGCCACTCATTCACCCTGACAACTCCCTATTTGATGAGACAATGACAGCTGTTGTTAGTTCAAATTGACCTGTACCCAAGGAATAACCAGCAACTTTTCATCTACAGTACTGCCCTGCCCATATGTCTACCACCCTTGGATCATCTGGGTGCCATTAGAGTTTTCAGATAGGGGATTTATTAATTGCTATCTGAATGCCTACAGATATTCACTGTATTCTTCACTCTCTATGTGTGTGCATTTGCTCAGGCATGTGCATCACTTTAGTGTATATGTGAGGAAGGAAGTGCCCATGTCCCTTTGCCTTGCTCTGTGTTCTAGTGTCTGTGAGAAGTAGATTTTCCTTTTTCTTCTACTACCAACAATTTATTTATGTTTCAAAGGTCAGCTAAAATGCTAATCCCTTTTTATTCTACCAAAGATAATTTATCTTTTATGTTTGTTTTCCCCCTTTACTTGCAGAGAGAGAGAGAGAGAGAGAGAGAGAGAGAGAGAGAGAGAGAGAGAGAGAGAGAGAAGAAACAGACAGTCAGAGATAGATTGATGATAGGTGATAGATAGATAGATGGATAGATAGACAGACAGATAATAGAGACTGCTGCACTAGCTATATTTTCTTTATCTCATCCCTCTTTTTAGTACACAGTCCCATAAATTATTCCATATAGTATTCTCTCCTTAATGCCAGTGTCTTGCTTTATTATTTTCCAGACCACAGTGCAAATTGCTGGTACAGAGATGGAGACCAATATAGTTCAGATTGACAACGGCCTAGCATGGAAGCTTTACTGGCCTGCGTTCAGGCATGATGCTCCTTCATGAAGCTGTGGGCTCACCCTGAGAACCTGCACAGTGGAGGCACATGTTTCCAGGGGCTTCATTTGCAGTACTCTGTTTACTTAATCCTTTTCTACCCAACATGTCATGAGAATACACTAATGTTCAGGCTATTTAGGTAACTGTTCCAAGTTCGCAGATTCATTAAGCAAATGGCCACCAGGCCCTTGGTCCTTCCCATGCTTCTCTTCCCAGGTTTGTAAAGCTCTAGGTTAATGCAAAGGTAGATGGTTCTGAAGTGAGTCAAAAACTACTTAGAGAATAAAATTAACATCAGTTTCAGTGTAAAATCTAGAATAATATATCTTGAGGATACTATTCATTTTTTTCAGGTTCTAACTTGTTTAAACAGACTCTACTTGTGGTGTGTGTGTGTGTGTGTGTTGTTGTTGTTTTGGTTAAGGTTTGATAATTTTTTTGTCTTTGTTTTTGTTTGGTTTTATTTTCTTCTCTTTGGTGGGCAGTGAGAGAGAAAGAACAGCTTTGGGAGGGTAGGGAGGTGGCAAGGATCTGAGAGAACCTGGGGGAGGGGAACATGATTTAAATATTATATTACACATAAATTGAAGTACAATGAAAACATAACAAAAAGAGACCAATTCCATGTGTAATGTTCTCACAAATCCCTGAAAAGTAAGTTAACAAAACTATTTTGCTTTAATAAAGGAGTTACCATTGACCTATACTTAATTTCAGTATTTAAAATTTCAGCAATTTGAAAACATGGGTGCAAGTGTTAGGCAGTTGTTGCAGTCATGAACATGGAGCAGCTGTGGTGACTTCCACACAGGAAGATACAAGGGAGACTAGTTGAGAGTAAGACTACAACAGGTTGCCATAGGTGGGAGTTGGATAGGTGGGTGAAGTAAGGAGTGAATTTGTTCATATCAAGTATATACATGTGTAAATGTATAAAATCTATAAAATTAAACATCTGGCTTAAAGGTAATGAAAATTGAGTTGACAGATTTATCAGGAACCAAAAAAAAAGTCATGATTTTGCCAGGAAGAACATGCAGTAATGTGATTTGGACATGCCGGGCTCCATGAAGACACCACTTAACACAAGTTGAGTGGACACAGGGGCAAAAATGTGTTTCAGAAGCAGAATAATAGAATGAGAAATGGACATAGTGCAAAAAAATTAATTACTTGATCCCCCATGGTGGTTATACAGGATCTTTAGAGACTAAGTCAGAATAAATCAATCATCAAAACAAATTAGTCACAGGATGTGCATGTGTGTTTCAAAATTAGCATAAAATATTGTTAAAAAGCCAGTGAGTCTAGTGATGGAGGGGGGATGCTTTAAGTGACACACACACACACACAAATACACACACACACACACACACACACACACACACGAGAGAGAGAGAGGGGAGAGAGGGAGGGAGGGGGGAGGGAGGGATGGGGGGAGGGAGGAAGAGAAGGTGTGTGTTAGTTTTGTTAAACTCCATAATGTATTTAAAAAGATACAGGTAACGCACTGAGAGGTATGAAGTGTTAAAGGGACAGCCATTCAAATGTCTTTTGGAAATGTTATATGAAAGTCACAGTCTATGATCTTGATTGTATTTTCAATGATTACTGTGGGAAAGTGTTTCAAATTTCTCTATGTTCTCATGCTTCTATGCAGTAACATATAATCTTGACTTAAGCCTTTATGATGTCATTTTTTTTTTTCAAGGAATAGCTATATTAAGTTAAAGGCATACGAATTGCCCTAAAGTCCCCAGCCCAGGTAAACAGGTATGTTATCAGTAGCTACAGCTCAATTTTAATCCCTCTGAGTCCATTTTAAAAAGTCATTAAACTATTAGAGGGAGTGATAAGGAAGTAAAGCGGAGACCCAGGTTTACCCTCACAGTACACCCTGTATTGACATGGTCTCTCATGGGAATGGCAGCAGTGATATCTGGCTGGTAGCCCAGTGAGCACCCAGAATCTGACCCCTTTCAAGAACTGGGAATCTAAATCAAACCTCTATTGTATCTTCTTTGACTGTGGTAACACGCAGACACACGTAGAGTATATGACAGAAAATTCTAGAGATGAGAAGATGGAGCTATCTGGAGTGTGTGTTTGCTGTCTGAGATCAGATGGGCGTATTCAAGGTGGAAGTTCGACAGGCCAGTCTTGATACCCAGGAAAGGACACAGCTTTCAGCCACAGCAAGACAGTGATGTACTAGCTGTCCTTAGCTTCATCACAAATTTCACTCCAGTTTCTTGGCATTCGCAGTGCTCTATGTCTTTTGGATGGAGATGTGTTTACCTGAGGCCAAACAACTGTCTTGTGGATGGAAAACAGGCAAAGTGCAGATCACATGACTCAGAGGCAATCTCTCCTTACACTTAGTGCATCACCCTATCTTTCAGGAGTTCTGTAAGATCTCCTCTTGGGACTAACATCATCAATGGTACAAGCCGGTCCATTTAGCTGGGGTTCAACCATTGGTGATAAAATGTGTCCCTCAAAGCTCTTTGTGACACCATTTTGTCATTTAAAGGCCAGGTCTCTTAGGCTGGTTAAGCTTACTATTTTTCTGAGCAGAAAGTACTCTGTAAAACACTCTGGGAAGAGCCTTCTCTACGAGGGGGCATCAATGTTGCCAGAGAACTCCTTGTGCATTGCTGTAGACTTGTTTATGCCAATGGGGTACATGAAAATACTTTATTTCACACACTAAGCGTGCCACGTACAATTTCACTGGATTTGAAAACACAAAGTAGAGACCTGCTTTGCTTCTAGGTGAAATGCACATGCATTTGTGAAGAACTGTTTATTGTTTTATTTCTATTTTCTTAAATACATATTTTTATTAATTTGAGAATTTTATACATTGCATTTTGCCCACATCACTCATCTCCCAACTCATCCCATATCCGTTCATCTTTGTGCCTTCATTTTTCTATAAATGCAGGTAATCCAGGTAGTGGTGTCTATGTGTTCTGAGGTGTATGCCTAGTCATTGAGTAGTGTTGTAGCCACCAGTGGCCACAATAAAAAACAACAACAAAGCCAAAAATCAATAAACCAAAAAAAAAAAAAAAAAAAAAACAAAAACAGAAACAAAAAAAACCCCAAAAACCCACCAGTCTTTCCCTCTCTGCAGCTATCTACCCCTCTTCTTCATTCTAGGATTTAGTTTGCATAATTAATAAATTCTTAAAATGATGGTATTATATTACCACATCTTCCTGAGTTACCCACATTTGCTTTAATTTTGCTAACCCTTTATATCAATAAATATCTTCCTACATCCATGACTCAACTTGAATGTCTGAATGACCCAGAGACAGCTTAGAGAAGAAGGTGTGACTTAGAAGTGTTCTGTGTCCTGTGGGGACAAGAAGGAAGATGCTTGTTCCTCCCAGAGTGCTTGGATCTGATTTGTGACCCCAGGCTTCACACCAATTTTGGGAATGGATATGTTTGCCATTTTTCATCATTAGGAACACAAGACTATCACAGAGAAGAGTAACATCCAGGGACACACCTGAGGTAAGGCAAAGGTATCCCATCTTGTCCTTATACAAAGGCCATAAAATAAAGACTCTTAAATTTGTATCTACCATGTACCAGATGGCCATCATCTTTGTTTTGCAGGATCAAGTGCTAAGACTTAGCTCCCATAATGAAGTGATGGGGAAAGAAAAAAACAGGAATATGTGTTTACATACCTGAACACAGATCTTAGAAAACCACATCCAAGGGCTATGGATCTTAGAGGAACTTAAGAGCCAGTTAAAGGAATGAGAATGTACTTAAGATTTTCTGAATGGTCATTTAAATAAGCCATATCAGAAAAACATGAGATTTTTGTTTTGTTTTTGTTTTATGTTCTTACGTAGCTTTGTGAACTTTTGTCTTCTACCATCAGGGAAACTATTGAAAAGTTAGCTAGGTAGGATCACATTTATACTTTAGTTGGTAAATAAACAGACTTAAAAGTGCTTACCAACAGACAGCATTAGCATGTATCATCAGTTGCTGATTACAACACTGCAGATTGGTCCCAGCCTTGCTGAAGTGATAATGTGGGCTTTATCTCTCTATGCACTTGGGACCTTGCCACTGTTCTGCAATGCACAGTCATACCTGGCAATGCACAGCTTAGCCCCTGATGGGTTCAGTTGTCGGTATCCATCCTGGGTAGGTTGAGGACATAGAGTAGGAATTTCCAGAGACACACAACTCTCAAATGTTAAACTGCATGCCATTATGAATAGCATGAGGCGACCTTTCCTGTGTTAGATGTGTCCTCTATGTATAAGCTGCCAGCTTGACAGTCACTGGGCAGCTACCTCCATTATCAGAGCAACTGTCAGAGTATTGCAGTACTTATATTCAAGCTATCCTCATTTTTTTAAAGAATGAATTCAAGAGAGGAGGAGTGATGCTGTACAGATGCTTGACAGCCTTTGAACAAATTCCACATGGAAAGAGCACCACTCTGCATGCACTGTGTCAGGCAGGAAAGAGACATGTCAGGCACACTCTGGAGAGCAGTGATGTTGGGGTAGGTCTAGGGAGAAGGTTCTCTTTATAGTGGCTGAGATGGTTCTCAGATTTCTATGTGCAAGAGGCACAAGGAGAGGATGTACAACTGTCCTTCCCATGGGAGCAGGAAAAAGTGAGACATAAGCACAATAGAATATTATTCAGCCAGGAAGAATGAAATCCTGATGGTTCCAGGACAATGACTAGAGCCTGAGATGATTGTGTTAAGAAAAAATAAGCCAGATTCAGAAAGACAAACACGGCATGTCTTCCATCATATGTAGACTCTAGTCATGTACAGGTGTATCTGCAGGAGTGTGTGTGTGTGTGTGTGTGCGCGTGCACAGGCACACTTGTATGACTGATACAGGGTAGAGAGGGGACCATGAGGGGAGAGGAACAGTCTAAAGAGAGTAGGAGGTAGCAATGGTGGGTAGCGTGACACAAAAGAAAAAGGGTATTAACTCAGGGAAAAAAGGAGACCAAGGGTAGAAGGAAGGGGAGGAAAAGGGGCAGTAGGGGTATGTAAATCAAAGTATAATGACATATATGTATAAAAACATTATAGGAACTTCATACTTTCTGTGATAACTTAAAAAGTAATAATAAATGGAAAAGAAAGCTTTCATAAGTAGAGACCTATGGGGCAGAAACAACATCTAAGCCTCACACAACCCATTAGCTGCCTGGTTAATAAATAACTTCCACATTTTCAGATCAATGATTTCATCTGAAAGAACTCTATAGAAACATTTCCAGAAAACACACTCATCATTTAGTACAGAAAGGTCAAAAGAGACAGGGGAGAGGACAGGTGACATTTGTTGATTGAATACTTGATATTCCCATCTTACGAGGGGAAAACTGGAAAATGCTCACTAGGATGCATAAATTCTTCTTGAGATACAGACATCAGAAGTTGAAAGGCAAAGAAAGCCAGAATTGATGTAGAGTAATTTATAGCATATATTTATGTATGTGTTGGCTCAACATTTGACAACCATATTTCTTGAAGCTAATTGGGAACTTTTATTTGTCCCATAAATCATGCAAAATAATTACATCAAATGAAACAAATGGCAGAGGCTTGTTTCTGTGTCAAGGCAATGGATCAAAGTTCCCCATTTGAGTATTCAGATACTGATAATAGTTTCTTAAAGGTTTATTTTTATTGCATGTGTATGAGCGTTTGACTGCATGCATGTCTGTGTGCCATGTGCTGGCCTGGTGCCCACAGAGGCCAAAGAGGACATCAGGTCTAGAACTAGATTTACAAATGGTTGTGTTGCCATTTGGAGGCAACACATTACAAGAGCAGCTGGTGCCATCTCTCACCCCCACACACTGATGATATCGCATGATGTTATTGTCTGACTGAATGGACTAGTTTTTAATTATGAGGCTTAGTTTTTGCTATTTGTAAAACTCTAAGTAGATATTAGATTTATAATAATAGTTGCTATTATTCTTCTGTTAATAAAGTAAATATATATTGGCAAGGAACCAAAAGACACTGAGATAGTGGACGGAATTACACTCCACACTTCTTCCAGGCCCAATATCTATGCAGCTATGATGAACCTGTGCTTTTGATGCAAACTGCCCATGTCTGTGGAATGAAATGAATGCCATAGTTGTCTTCTTCTTCAAAGTAAAAAACAAATGAAGACAAAATGAACTATTTAGGGAAGTTGTCATATAAGTAATGGATGTTGCTGTCTGAACCTACTTACCTATCTCATCTCTCCATGTGGTAAACAAAACTTTATTTGGTCACATGTGTAAGTTCTGACTCTTGCCTGCAGGTTGTGTGGGGAAGCAGGTGCAACTGTATACATCCTGTGGTGAAGCTTAGACACAATGGAAAGCTGTGTTACAGCTGACTCAGCAGTACATCCTGGATGATCATGCATCCAGAGTCTTCTATGTTGGTCACAAATCCACATCTTTGCTAGAGATGTTGCCTCTTCTTATCACATTTTTCTTTCAAGCATCTGTCAAGTAGCCTGATATCTAATTTATTCAGAGACAAGTCCTTGCCTTTATGAATGTATATACATGTGTGTATTCATGCATATGTATACATTTACATATTTATGTATAATTTCCAACGTATGTATTTAGCATAGGTTAAAATGTTCTAACGTCATCTTTCAGCCTTGAGAAAGTCTGGGTTTCTGAGTACTCAGCTGGCATATTGAGACAAACCTAAAGATGTACATTGTGGTTTACCATTTTCATTTTTGATGTGCTTTGTTAAAAAATGAGTTCTCAAGGAGAAATTTGCATAATATTTATGTAAGAGGCACAAAGTGATGTCATAGATAATTAAACATTGCCTATATTTGTATCCTTTAGCTTGATCAATTTTATAAGGTCATTATTATTTAGGCCATATTCTTGAATATGTCTTGGATTTTGTTATAAAAACCATTAAGAGAATAATTCTTGTTTTGCTACAAATGTTAAAGCACTTGTTTGGGGTAACTCATGGAATATGAGATACTAAGAATTCATAAGTCTCACTGCTTGTATGAACTATTCAGTTTATGAATGGCCTGATAGTTCTGTTACTGTTTGGTTCAGAATGACATCTGAATAGATCTCAAGACATTACTACACACCCTCTGAAAGCATTGGTCACCAGAATTTGACTGGCTAATGTTAGGCATAATGCATTGCACCTCAATACAAAATGTAGCTTTTTAACAGTCTTGTAATATGGAAGTTGACAGGTTAAAACATTGTGCTCAAGCAGATGCTGTTTGTGGCTGATTGTTCTAATTTTCTTTGCCAACACTATCAAATCATTAACTATTTTCAATTTTCACCAAATGCTCCCACAGTCACAAGCTTCCTGAATTACCATATTACTCCTGATGATTTATTTCTAATCATATTGAGAGCACATATTCAATGTGATAGCTGAATTATATTAATTTGATGACAAACAAAACAATGCAATTTAAAATATTGATTGCAAAAGCAGTCCCCTTTCATAAGTAAACCCTGTAATTCCATTGATTTTAAGTATGATTAAATTGCTTGTTTTGATTCAGAAATTATGCTCTGATCATATAAGAAAACTGAAAAAGTGGGAAATTGCAATCTTAAGATGAAAAGTAAACCATGCTTTATGATGATAAAGCAATGATTTCACACATGTGGTATTCAGCCACAAAAAGGGATGGATCATTCTGCTTTGCCTAGAGAGCCCCTACCCTAGGAAATATAGTTCTTACTGCTGCTATATGAACAATACTGTTCTGTGACTGTGGGGTAAGATGAGTTCCGGGGGAGGGGCTTGACCTTTTAATTTGGAGTATTGATTTTTCCTTTGTAATTGAAAATTGCAGCGCATAAGAAATGACTATAAGTTTAACAAATACTATAATAAGCCCTGGAACTTATCAGAGTGAGAAATTTTCATATTTCATAGATGAAAGCAACTCTCGGTTAAAATGATAGTTGTGTTGGCATAATGTAATACATATTCTACTATACATCATGTTTATATACAAATATTTGCATATACACACATATTGAACCAATTCACACATACCAAAGAAACCTGGGGGGCTATATTTTTAGAAGGTTGTTCCTTATTTGTAGAAAGGGACTGGGTGAGTCAGGCCTACTAAACCCAAGAACCTGGTCATATAACATAGAATATGGTTGGTTACATAGTCTAGAACTGGATATGAGCATAGAACAGCTTCCTTTTAGCTTAAAGGTAGCTACACTGTTAAGGATGTTTGGATATACAGAAAATATAGAGAATAAACTACATTCTAGATTAGCAATCTAGAACACAAAGAACATGGTCTAGAACATAGTTTTGTAGCCTAGAACATGATTGTATATCTTAGAACAGAGAACATGGTTGTGTGGCTTATAACTCCCACTGTTATGCACTTGGCCTCAGTATAGAACAAGGTTTCACAGTCCAGAACATGGTTGTGCATTCTAGAACACATCCATGCATAGGCATGAACTTATCAAAACATAGTACATGATTGTGATGTCTAGAACATGGCCCTTGAAGACTAGCATAAAGCTAGATAATGTAGAATACACAGACAGGAACTTAGATGGACAGCCTAGAACAAGATTCTCTAGAACATTTTAGAAATTTTTTTCTTTTGAACCTCAGAAAATTCACTGGGAACCTAAAATATTTCTGAGTTGTAGCATGTTTACTCCAACAATGTCATTTTCTAAAAGAATGCTTAGAATTCTATGTCACTTGTTCTTATCTTGAGTTTTCTGAGTACTCTCAGATCTCTGATGGGTGCATCATTGTCTCTCACAGGGTTTGACTGAAGTTGTTGTGGGTCTATTTAGCAACACTGGAGAAAAGCTCACCTGAGACTCAATGTTTGATGAGATGCTTCCCAGGGGCTTCTGATAGGAAGGAGTTCATTCACTGATGTCTGATTATTGTGCTTAGGATAAAAGGCAAGTCTGAAAATATCTGGTACTTATTTTTAAATACTATCTAAGAATTCAGAAAATAAAATTTATTTGTAAGACTAAGCTGACACAAAACCTTTGCATTAAAGTAAGATTGATGTTAGGATTTTTTATTCTGTTTTTTCCCTAGATTCAGCAAATATTTTTAGGCAGATGCTTTCTATGTAGGAGTGACTTGTTTATATTTTTAAGGGAAAATAATTACTTCCATTTTATGTTTGAGTCTAAAGAATGTTTTAGAGTCTTTTAGTTTGTCAATGAATCATTGGAACTTCTGTTGGTTTAGAGAGCTTAATGCATTTTTAAGTTATTTCCCTTCAGTAAGTAAATATCTTCATTTATGAAGGGGATCTTCAAGATGGGCTTATGTGTTGCTATTTCTCCATTTGGTAGGAGTTTTGTCAGGCAGATGATGTAAGAATTCTTTGTGTGTACACAGACAATGTCCACCCTTTTAGTTATTTCAAGAATTGCAGAATCTGATATACAGATATAAGCAAAATTACCTGCTCCTAAGTGGGCTAGAGTACCTGGATCAAAGATATGTGTTTGTACCTTTCCTTATACAAGGTGAATCCTGAGAACTGTGTGAATCCTGTAACAAATAGATGGAAGGAAATTCCTGTATGGCACGTACTTTTCATCCCAGCACCTGGGTAACAGAGGCAAGCAGATCGTTCTGAGTTCAAGGCCAAGATGGTCTACACAGTGAGTTCCAGGGTTATGTAGTAAGGTTCTTTGAAAAAAATCACAAGGGAGTCCAGGGAATTGCCCCAACATTTGAAGTACTTACCTTGCAAGCTAAAGCATTTAAGGTCACAGCTTGGAACCCGTGTTAGATAAAAATCATTTTGGAACCTTGGAAGCATGCACACATGCTCTCAGTGCTCAGGAAGCAGAGAAGGGTGTCAGGGGCTTACTGGCCAGTCACTCAAGACTAATTATTGAGCTCTCAGCCAATGAAATATCCTCTTTGAACATATCAAGACAGTGGAAGAGTCCTGAGAGATTACATGTGGTGTTTTCCTCTGGCTTCAGTTGCTTGCATATGTCTGCATAGGTACCTCCTTACACAAGTGCAACTGTTCACATACAGACTTGTGCACACACATACACACAACAAGTGCACAAGGCAAAAATACAATGTCTTTGTCTTTCAGAAACTTTAAAGGACATTTTATTTAAGTAGCATTTTCTAATCTTTCCTTTCATTAATCAAAGCAGAGTGTCAAATTTTGGTACATTTGTTCAACTCTTTCTCCTGTACTGGCTTCTGTTATATTTTTTGGTGCCCATTTCATCTATTTTTGGTCTCTGGATTTCCAGATGTCACTTTTACCCCTTAAAAATCAATTTATCTTTTTTTATTTGCTATTTTATCAATGCCCTCTGAAATGACAATAGAAAATGGAACTTAAGCCTCCATGTTCAAACTGACAGAAACCCCTTTTTCTTATTTAAATATACCAAGCAACTAGTCATGGTTCTCTGTTTTAGAGAATCTAAGGATAAAATATACTAATGGTCTTTAAAAGAACCATATATGTCCTATCTTCTATAAAAGGTTTGTCTGGATAGACAATCCCAGATGATCAAAACTTTATTACCTTCATATTTTCACAAAAACCCATAATATTATAAATGAAACTGCCTTTTTTGAGTTTATTTTTATCCTGCCAACTTGCTGAAGGTGTTTATCAGCTGTAGGGGTTCTCTGGTGGAATTTTGCGGGTCACTTATATACACTATCATATCATCTGCAAATAGGGATAATTTGACTTCTTCCTTTTCCATTTGGATCCCCTTGATCTCCTTTTGGTGCCTTATTGCTCTGGCTAGAACTTCAAGAACTATATTGAAGAGATATGGGGACAGGGGGCAGCCTTGTCTGGTTCCCAATTTTAAAGGGATTTCCTTGAGTATCTCTCCATTTAATTTAATGTTGGCTGTTGGTTTGCTGTATATAGCCTTTATTATGTTTAGATAAGTGCCTTGTATTCCCGATCTCCCCAGAACTTTAAACATAAATGGGTGTTGGATTTTGTCAAATGCTTTTTCTGCATCTAAAGAGATGATCATGTGGTTTTTCTCTTTCAGTTTGTTTATATGATGGATTACATTGATGGATTTCCGTATGTTAAATCATCCCTGCATGCCTGGAATGAATCCTACCTGGTCATGGTGAATGATGTCTTTGATATGCTGTTGTATTCGCTTTGCGAGTATTTTGTTGAGTATTTTTGCATCAGTGTTCATAAGAGAAATTGGCCTGAAATTCTCTTTTTTTGTTGGGTCTTTGTGAGGTTTAGGTATCAATGTGACTGTGGCCACATAGAAGGAATTTGGTAGTATTCCGTCCATTTCTATCTTTTGGAATAGCTTGAATTGTATTGGTATTAGTTCCTCTTTGAAGGACTGGTAGAATTCTGTGCTGAAACCATCTGGGCTTTTTTTGGTTGGGAGACTATTAATGGTTGCTTCTATTTCTATAGGTGAAATAGGGCTATTTAATTTGTTTATCTGGACTTGGTTCAATTTCGGCAAATGGAATCGGTCGAGAAATTTGTCCATTTCCGTTAAATTTTCGAATTTTGTGGCATAAATGCCTTTAAAGTAGGTTCTTATGATTCTTTGTATTTCTTCGGTGTCTGTTGTTATGTCTCCCTTTTCATTTCTGATTTTGTTAATTTGGATAGTGTTTCTCTGTCTTTTAGTTAGATTGGCTAATGGTTTGTCTATCTTGTTAATTTTCTCAAAGAACCAGCTCTTGGTTTTGTTGATTCTTTGGATTGTTCTTTTGGTTTCTAATTTATTAATTTCAGCCCTGAGTTTGATTATTTCTAGGCGTCTACTCCTCTTGGGTGTTTCTGCTTCTTTTTTTTTCTAGAGCTTCCAGATGTGTTGTTAGATTGTTTATGTGGGATGATTCCTTTTTCTTTTTGAAGGCGCTTAGTGCTATGAATTTTCCTCTTAGCACTGCTTTCAATGTGTCCCACAAATTTGGGTATGTTGGTCCATCATTTTCTTTGAATTTCAGGAAGTCTTTTATTTCTTCCCTTATTTCTTCTGTGATCCATGTGTCATTAAGTAGAAAGTTGTTTAGCTTTCCTGTATACAAATGACAAACAGGCAGAGGAAGAAATTAGAAAAACTACTCCCTTCACAATAGCCACAAACAATATAAAATATCTAGGAGTAACTTTAACCAAGCAAGTGAAGGACTTATTCGAAAAAAACTTCAAACCTCTGAAGAAAGAGATTGAAGATGACATGAGAAGATGGAGGGATTTACCTTGTTCGTGGATCGGGAGAATCAACATAGTAAAAATGGCCATCTTACCAAAAGCAATTTACAGATTCAACGTAACCCCTATCAAAATACCTACAAAATATTTTGAAGATATTGAATGATCAATTCTCAAATTCATATGGAGAATCAAAAAACCCAGAATAGCAAAAACAATCCTATACAATAAAAGATCCTCCAGAGGAATCTCCATACCTGATTTCAAGCTCTACTACAGAGCAACAGTAATAAAAACAGCATGGTACTGGCAAAGCAATAGGCCGGTGGATCAATGGAATCGAATTGAAGACCCAGAGATGAATCCACACACATTTGCTCACTTGATTTTTGACAAAGAAGCCAAATCTATTCAATGGAAAAATGATAGCATCTTCAACAAATGGTGCTGGTCTAACTGGATGTCTACGTGTAGAAAAATGCAACTAGACCCTTATTTGTCACCATGCACAAAACTCAAGTCCAAGTGGATTAAAGACCTCAACTTAAAACCAGAGACATTAATTCAGTTAGAGTAAAAAGTGGGGAAGAGCCTGGGACACATAGGCACAGGAAACAACTTCCTGAACAGTACACCAACAGCCCAGGCCTTAATGTCAACAATTAATAAATGGGACCTCATGAGGCTGAGAAGCTTCTGTAAGGCACGAGACACTGTCAGTAGAACTAAATGACAGACTACAGACTGGGAAAAGATTTTCACCAACCCTTCATCTGACAAAGGTTTACTATCCAAAATATATAAAGAACTCAAGAAATTAACCACCACAAAACCAAACAACCCAATTGCAAAATGGGGCTTGAAACTTAACAGAGAATTCTCAGCAGAGGAATATCAAATGGCCGAGAAACACTTAAAGAAATGCTTGTCCTCGTTAGTCATCAGAGAAATGCAAATCAAAACAACTCTGAGATTCCATCTTACACCTATCAGAATGGCTAAGATCAAAAACTCAAATGACACCACATGTTGGCGAGGATGTGGAGAGAGAGGAACACTCCTTCATTGCTGGTGGGAACGCAAACTAGTGCAACCACTTTGGAAAGCTATCTGGCGCTTTCTCAGAAAAATGGGAATAGGGCTTCCTCAAGACCCAGCTATCCCACTCCTTGGAATATACCCAGAAAATGCCCTATCACACAACAGGGACACATGCTCAACCATGTTCATAGCTGGTTTATACATAATAGCCAGAATATGGAAACAGCCTAAGTGTCCCTCACTAGAAGAATGGACTAAGAAACTGTGGTACATTTACATGATGGAAGACTACTCAGCTATTAAAAACAAGGAATTCCCGAAATTTGTGGACAAATGGATTGATCTAGAAATTATTATAATGAGTGAGTTCACCCAGAAGCAAAAAGAGGCAAATGGTATATACTCACTTATATCAAAACACTAGTCCAAGGGATACGTACCATGAAAAACTTTACTTACCAAGAAAGTGGGTCAGAGGAAAGGACATCCTATTGAGACTCTAGGCGAGAGTAACATGGAAGAATAAGGAAATAATAGGACCCACAGGGTCCTGGAAACCTACAAGAAGAACTTTATGACAGGCAGATCTGGGTCCTGGGATCCTCCTCAAACTAAGGCACCAGCCAAGGAGAATATAGGCATTAAACTTTGAACCGCTACCAAGACCTAGCCGACAATCATGATATTCTCCACCATTGAGTGGAGAGTGAGATCTGACTCTCACACAAACTCTGGTGCCCCTTTTCTGACCACGTCCCCTGGATGGGGAGGCCTGGCGGCACTCAGAGGAAGGATAGCAAGTTACCAAGAAGGAAACAGGGGAAGGGCTAACAATCGAGATGTAATATGAATAAAATAATAAAATGGAAAAAAAATAAATGAAACTGTTATCTTTAAGCAAGGCATTGTGAAATACTGTACTGGAGTGGGTTGAGTATTGTGATGTGGCCATTCAAGTATTTAAGAATAAAAAAATAAAAATACTTTTAATCTTCTTGCTTATGAAGAAGTACACTGAGAGAATTAGGAACATGCTATATCATACTTAGAGAAATGCCCATTTACACACGAGTCAGGTTTAGAAGAGGTGATGACCTGTGTTTGATGGAAAGAGCAGTGGTCCCAAATGGGCAACAGTACTTCCCCTCAGACTTGAACTGCTCGCCTGTGCAATACTGACCTAGACTATGCCCGCATCTTTCTCCCAGAAAGGAAGCATAAGGGACAGCTGCGTTTATCTCGCCCGTGCACAAGGAGCAGCCTGCAAACCTCAGAGAAGGAAGTAATTGGCCAAATTCTCAGTTCTGATGACACCTGTCCAGCTGTGCAGGAGTTTTAGATGTGGTAGTTTTACAAATGACAAGACATATCGACTGTTATATGTTCCTGGCCTCCTGCTGTAATAGGAAACCATTGCTTTCTCTCCATATTTATTAATAAAATGTATCAGGCCACTACATGCCTTATTTAAAAACCCCTGAAAAATCTCATGAGAGAAGGAAACAATTAATTAAGCAATCTCTCTCTGTCTTTCTGTACTGAGGCAACTATGTTACTGAATTCACTATGTCTTGAAGAAAAATATAACATGATCCTTTTCCTATTTTCCATTTATTTACAAAACTTGTTATCTTAAACCACATTCTTAAAATAATCTGCTGCTGGACAGAGTGAAAGATTTAAAAGAAGCTAGTACACAAAGCAGTTTGATCTTCCCCAATCTGTAGCTCAGTGAGCCAATGGGAATTTCAGTTAGAAAGCATTTCTGTATTTAGAACTAAATAAGGGACACCAGCCAGTACAAGTTTTAATTTACTAAAAGTGATGGAAGTTTCATTTATTTCTTTTTCTTTCACATATTTGCAGAAATTTCCTGCTGCTAGGCATTTATAGGGTATCTACATTCTGAGTTAACGAGGCAGCATCTTTTAAAAGTACATTCTTCAACATTACACAGACTGAGAAAATTATAATTATGTATATAGGAATATATGTATATGCATACATATAGGTATGCAACATTAATTAATAAAAACCTGGCCATGAAATTGAAAGAGAGCAAGGAGAGGTATGTGAAAGGGTTTGGATGTAGAAAAGTTATAATTATATTATAATCTCAAAAATATAACATAAATAAGTTCTTGAATCATATTCTTTAGGAAG
This sequence comes from Acomys russatus, assembly GCF_903995435.1. NCBI lineage: Eukaryota > Metazoa > Chordata > Mammalia > Rodentia > Muridae > Acomys > Acomys russatus. The sequence goes on along the minus strand of NC_067163.1, from coordinate 11,248,046 downwards.
AAAAGTAGTTGCACATCATGATTTTATAGGCTCAATATAATTTCTAATTTAAGAATATATAATGCTAATAATTATAAGAACAACCAGCCCATGTTGAAGGCAGTGTGAAAAAGTGTCTTTGATCACCTCATTATCTTAAATTAGTATTACTTTTCAAATTTCACATTGAAAGAGATTGATTTCAAATTCAGAGAAACTGTATTGTGTCCGGTTCTCATTGATGCTGTGCCTCAGCACTCCTGAGATCTGAGAAAAGAGGAGATTAAGGGGCATTGACTCTGGATGCCTCAAGAGTCTTATCTCTCTCAACTCATCTTTTACGTGTTATTGTGAAAATGCTTTTGATTTTTGCGGCCGAGTGCTTGGTACAGTTGGATCACTGTGGTCATCGAATTGGATGTGTCCTGAAAGTGTGGTGCACAGCCAATGGGTGGATCCCTGCAGGAAGCAAGACCAGAGACAAGTGTTTCTTCCAGTCCTTGCTGTTAGCACGAGCCATGCTCTACTCACCTTTAATTTCCTATCACAGCAGAGGTAGCAGTTTGATCAGAAGTTACTCTCAGGATATGTGATTGCACTCTTTTCTTTTAAATCACTCACGTCTGTGAAGTAATTTACAGGACTCTCCTCTTCCCTAACAGGATACGTATTATTTTAGACTTTTTAGTTTGTTCAGAGTTAGCTTCATAGTTTCATATGAATCATGAAAAATTCCATCTGACCGACTCTCTCACGAACACACTGGAGCCAAGCATTAAATTATCTATTGAATACAAAATTATCTGCACATTTTCTTTATATCCTAAATTTGAATGGAAGAATTGTATATCTAACTTTTATAAATGTCACAAATGGTTGTCAAATACATTTGAGCCTGCACCCAAAGGTGCTGGGAGGTGAAGTAATAATTCACTGCTTGGTTTATTTTCTCCCATCACTTGAAAATGTGCTCAGATTATTAATAGCTATATGAAATTTGCTGAAAGGACAACAAAATTGCCAACTTTTTCACTCTGTAAAGAAAAATAAATTAAACATTTTAACTTGCTTATAGAAAAATCAATTTGAACTGTATAAGCAAATTCATATAAATTACAAAACTGAAAGCCACTTGCAATTATCATGTGGTGCAAATGACAAGTGTATGCTGCCTTTGCTTAACTTTTCAAAATTAAGTATGTCAATAATGATGCTATTAATGAAACAATCTTATTGCTGTTATTTGAGCTGGTCTTTGTTCACCTATATACTTATATAAAATGTGAAAATAATACTTTAAAAATATTATTCAATGTTATTATTAAAGTAATAATGTAATTTTCATTTTATTTAACAGACTGAAGAATGCACAGTTTATATAAATATATATAGTAAATACATTTACAGGTATATGCATATGTATGTTATATAAGCATATATGGTAATAATTATTAATTTAGTTAATTAGTGCCATGATAAACTGATACCACAAAAGTACCAGTTATTATCCATTCCTGATACATTGCTGCAGAAAGTAAACATTTGCTTATTCTGGGTACCTGGGGTTCGTCTGACTTTGGTTAATTAATATTGTATTGGGTTCAACATGGCCCAAGGGTCAACTTTCAGCTTCTGTGTACACCATGGGTCCTTATTATTGAGAGAATAGAATGTTGTCTAGACATAGGGGAGGATCCAGGGACCTGTGCTCTTAACATCTATGTTGAAACAAGTATACTACTCCTTGAATTCTGATCAATAGTAATACCACAGCTGATCTTGTGGTCATCTCAAACTCGGTGTCTAGAGACTGGAGAAAAGGCTGTTTGCTTTTTGTGTGGTGAATGGAGGAGGAGATACAGGAAGGAATGAAAAATTTTGAATAATGGTGTCACCTCACATAAGCACAGCCTTCAATTTTTGGTTCTGTTTTTACATTTCCCATGGGTTTTCCATGCATTAGCCATTTGTTATAAAATGTTATTAATGTAATGGTTTGGGTACTTGATGATAAGTCCATTTACTGCTTATAAGATACAGTTTACAATGATGCAGGAAGTTGCCTCTGTAATAGAGGATTTTAGAATCTAAATATTACATAGTAATTGAAGAATGAATAATCGAGCCTGAGCACCTATCTCTTGCCCATTCAGTGTATGTGACGGGCACTGTGGTCCTTTAGTCAGCCACTTAGTTTATGGCATTTTTATTTTTTCCTGGTTCCCTGAAGATTCGTGGCATAATCAAGAAAATTTCCTATGACTAGAGTTGTCAATTAAATGTTTGGATTTCAGTTCAGTGATTGCACTTGATACAGTCTGTTCTACTTCTATCACATTGGAAATGTGGTCAGCATAAAAAGACAGCTATGCCTTGTTCATCACAAAGGTGCAATTATTTACAGTTTCGGTATCAGGATATAGAATTGAATTGCTTGCCTTAAAAAGAGTGATATTTATCTCCATGTTTAACTTTTAAAATTTTATTTTTTGAGATATTCATAAATTAGAACTGTATTTAAATCATTCCCTCCCCTTCCAAATTCTCCTATCTTCTTTTACGCTTTCACAATTATAATCGCTCCTTCTTTAATCATAAACACACACACACACACACACGTATACACTCACAAATGCCCTACAAATCTGTCAGTGTTTAGGGCTGACCACTTGGGAACAGATAACCTATCAGGGAGCTTGTTCCTGTAGAAAACTGAGCATCCCTTTCTCAGCAGACACTGACTACCAGCAGTTATTTATCTGGGTGGGTTTCTGTGAAACTCTTCCCATCCACATCAGCAAACAGGTGGTGCCATTATCCAGGTATTGTTTAGAAACCCGTATTGGTTGTCTTTCCTTAGGCGCAGCTTTCCTGTTGAGTCTAGAACGCACTATGTTCCTGTAGGTGTTCTGGTCCTCTGCCGCTTTTAGACTCCCCATGCGACATGGACAAGATAATTTAGTGGAATGATGCCAGTTCAGTTTACGTAAACTGGGGCAGGTAGGTAGGTGCTAAGCACAAAAGTCCACCCAGTGACTTAAGACTTTGCTTAGTCTTCCGGCTCCAGGTAAATGACTTTGTAACAAAACTAGAGCGTACCACACTAGGCTTTTCCCTAGGATGGAGTTCATTTCCTCTTATAACCTACCATGAGCAGGCTCAGTCTGGTGACAGTCAGTGGATCTTATCTTAGTCCTCATCAAACCGGTGTTTCTGCATTTCAAAATGAGTTACTGGTTGTTCAGTGTGTTTGTTATCTTGCAGGAAGATGCCACTTCTTAAAAACTCTTAAAAAATGAGGGTTTGTGTGTGTGTGTGTGTGTGTGTGTGTGTGTGTGTGTGTGTGTGTGTGTGTGTGTGTGTGTGTTTATTGCAGAATTGGCGATGGTGGTTCTACCCACAGTACTCAGATTTTGCATTCAACTCTTTCTTTCCATTTGTCAGTCAGTCAGTCAGTCAGTCAATCAGTCTCAGATGATTCTTTAGCTGAATATTCTGTAAGAAAAAGAAAAGTGCCCAACAAGAAAGAGGCCGCTTAACAAGGCTTAAGTTGCAGACCTGATCCATTCTCTATTAGCTGCCACTGGTGGGTAAGTGCACAGTGATTTGTATAACACTTGTACTGTCTTCTGGAAGTTATTCTAGATTCTACTCTGTTCTTCTTAAATCCCAGGGCTCTTTCAAAAGATATTCTAAAATCACCTTGTGTTCACTAGAATGTGACAGGGTGTGGAGATTTGGAGAAATTATAGTATTGTTCCTTACTGGGTCAATTCTGTGATCTATATGCAATTTATTTTAAACAGTTTTTTTTTTTTAATTTGGAGGTAGTTCATAAGCATTACATAATGTAACATAGATAGGTCTTCCTCTGCTTTGGCTCTGTTTCTTCATCCTCTCTTAAAGTTATTGCATGTGGGAGAGAAAGGTCAAATGATGTGATCAGACAAGCAGATCTGAAGGATAACGCAGGGGGCCTAAAGAATTCTGGCAGATGCCCCAGTCCAGTAAACATCATGGTAATGGTGACCAAGGGCTTAGTCACATCACTGTTAAGACATTGTTTATCACAGCCAGTCACCGTTAGAATAAAGATACAGGTTGCCTGAGTGACTTGCAACACTCAAGGATATTACACTGTATGTAATGCAACTTATGTTAGAAATAATAAATAAAATTTAATATAAATAATTCTCATATATATATAATGCACATTTATACAGATACACACTACAAGGAAAAACACTACACACACACACACACACACACACACACACACACACACATATATATATATATATATATATATATATAATTTGAAACTTTATCAAGAGAGATCTCAGACATTGTGTCCACTCTGCAAATATTAAAGCAGCTTTAGGTCAGCTATACTGACTTCCTGTGAGTGTTGTCTGATCATTTAGGATGGCTGGCTCCTTTAAATACTCTCTGCATTTGAGCTAGTCCCTTAAATCTGTTTCTCGCTCAATCTTATCTTCCTCAAGATGCATCCAGGGAGCTTATCTGGAAGCAAATATCCATCTTAAGTTCTTATTTCTTTTAATGGCCAATCCTTCCATTTTGTTTGGTTTATGGTTTAGACAAGCACACCCAGGGGAAAACGGCTCCTTCCATGTTTGGTCAAGGGTTGTCTGCTGTGTGTGTCAAAAAGAATCATGTTTCATGTCCCTAGAGCAGGCTGTCTGGAACAGCAAACCCTGGTAAACAGAGAAAAACTAGTGAGAAAAGCTTGTTTTTTATTTATGTTATGTTTGAGAATGTCAGTATGTATGTGATTAATAATTATCTTCACCACCATCCCTGATTCCATCTTCCACTCTCCTCATGTCCCCTCAATGTGCTCCCTCTTAGTTTCATCTCCTTTTCTGGAGGACTTACTAAGTCCAACTACTGATGCTTATGTGCATGGGTGTTGGGCCAGTCCCTGGAGCCTAGGAAACCAGTCCATGGTCTCAGCCTCCAAAAAGCATGAGTCTCCCAACAGCTAACTACTGCTGTGGCTCTTCAGTAAGGGGTGTGACCTGAAGATCCTCTACCCCATCTACCCTGGCTTGATTTTGTGACGGTAACTGCTGCTGCCGGTGCATCAGCATTTCCATCCAGAATTCAGCATCCCACATCACCACCCCCCATTCCTCCACCTCTTACATTCTTCCTGCCTCCTTTTCCACACTGTTTTGTGAGGTTTAGTAGGGACAAGATTAATATACATGTCCCATTTAACACTTTGTGCATCTCCCCATTGACTGCTGCCCACTATAGAAAGAAGCTCCCCTAAGGGAGGCTGAGAACAGCCTACATCTACACAATAGATAAAGTTTTGTTTTTGTTTTTTAAGTTTCTGTGTATTTCACAGGGCTGTCATAACAATCTAACATGTGGGTACCTTACAGTTTTATGTTTTGATCAGTACAATTTGTTTGCTCCCTATTTTTTTCTCTTTTTTCCTACTTCTTGGCTGCATTCCCGTCTTGTTTTTTTTTTTTTTTTTCCCCTACTGGTAATAGAAAGTAACTTCAAAACTCATGGTTTTTCACTGGTAAATGCAAATTTTAGTTGAAATACAGACAGATTGTGATTAGCTGTTTATCAGGTATTGTGTAGACAGCTTGGTAGTATATTTTCTTGAAATACTTGTAGAAAATCAGTTGATTATTAGTTTAAGAATATTTCCAGATATCTCATGGCACAAGTCTCCATTCAATTCATTGCTCTGTTTGTCTCCTGGCTTTAGTGACTCATGGCCCATGTCCCTAGAAACCTCAAAAATGTATTTTAAATCATTCAGTCAGTTGTGGTCTGAATTTAGTGAAAATTAACTTAGTGTTTTTTTAGTTAATGCAGTAGCATGTACTTATTATTAAATTCCTCAGTTTTGCAGGAACAAACAAATCCTAGAAAAATTAAGCAACCGTGAGACAGGCTCTACTTCTATAGCTACTCTCTTCACATTCTCCCATAGGGAAGGGCAGTGTGTCTCTCATAGAAAACTGTCACCACTCTGACATATTGATGACCATAAATACCTGTTTTACCGGAGTGACAATTTTATTTTAGAGGCCAAGTGTAGCCCATCCAATTTCTTGATCAATTAAGACAAAAATGCCATGTAACACTTGAATCAAACCTGCAACCCAGATACAGAATACCACAGTAGCAGTCTGGTCTGTGTCAGCCACCTGACGTCACATATAAAACCCTGACAAAGACCAAACAACACAGTGACAAGCTCTCTAGAGAAAAATTTAAAAATGTAAAAGGTCACATTTCAGATGGCTAAAAGTAAAAGAATTAAAAGCAAGCTTAACTTAGGTCATCATACATTTAATTTTGAACTAAATTTAGCAGAGATGGCATGACATAATTTTTCACAATTTGTATGCTATTAAAAATAGTCATGTAGTACAGCTTCCATATATACGAAAAGAATTGTAATGCAATTATCTGCAATAATAGTTGGGGGGAATTATCTGAACTAGGTATAAGACACTATCAAATAAACCCCCCAGTATTGGGAATGTGTTGCTTCTTCGTGATTTATTGTTCAGTGAGCCCTCATAGATCCCCAGTCATGACAGACTATTGTCAATACTCTCTGTTACCCTTCAGACCTTGAGGATAAGGCCCTGCTCCTGAAGACGTCATGTACTGGCTCACAGAAAGTTGAGAAATTAAGCTGATACTCACTTGGAAACTTCATTCCTATTGGATGGCTCCCATATCACTGGAGGAGACAAGTAATCATTTAACATGGCACAGCTATAAAACTCTAGTAACAAGCAGGCTGGTACTATTTTTCCCATGGTGCAACATTGGCTAGAATGTTATGGGTGTTTCTAAGCGCTCCCTGGTTGATTGTGAGGACTATTCCATGAGAGAAAGAGCACATATTTCTGACACTGTTAATGGGGCAAAGAACCTGTGGCTAGACAGATCATAGATCCCACAAAACAAAATATAAAAATGTAAAATAACTTGCCATTAGTTTTTAAATAGAGCAATTGAGATCAGCTCATATAGCCTGTGGAGAATTTCATATCTAGTGAGGGTCAAAAGCAGACTGTAACATGAGGCTCCCTGGCTCCAACAAGTCTTTGTTTGTTTTGTCAGCCCGTGGCTTCTATGCTCTCTGTCTTCTCTTTGTTGGTGATCTCTGAGCTTTAGGAATAGAGATGAAATATAAGTGTCCCATTTAGGACTAAGAATTCCTCAGACTTTTATTCTCTGTGCCTTGGCCAGTTGTGGGTCTCTGTGTTACTTGCCATCTACCTCATATATAAGCTGCTTTGATGAAGACTGAGAAATACACTAATCTATACCTATAACAACAAGTCATTTGGAGTTGGTTTACTACTGTGTGTGCTTCTTATGGTAATAGTAGAAGGTTCTGTGACATGTGTAGCCATAGGTTCTTGGCCCTGATAATGGTGCTAGGCATACGTTTTATCTTGTGGAGTGAACTGTGAATCCAGTCAGAAAGCAATTGGTTACTTCTGTGATGCTTGTGCCATTAATGCACTAGTGGGCATGTGTTGCCAGGCTGCTGTTGCTGTAGCTCTCAGGGTTCAAACCTAGGTAAGAATGACATTTACTTTCTCCTTCATTAACATAACTTTGAGCACTATAAAAACTAGCTAGTGTAGCTGAGGTTTCCAGGTGAGTACTAGCTTGATTTCTACACATTCTGATTTGAGTATGTCTTCAGCAATCAGGTATTAGTAACCACAAGCTAACAAATAAAACTCCAATGCTAGGAACAGTTTACCATTCTTTTGGAGTTGCCACTCAGTGGTATTCCATAGACCCCCCCCATCCCAAACATTGCCAAGGCTCTTGGTTGCCCTTCAGATATTAACAGAAACTTTCATTATTTTTAAAGGATTACTATGTAGCAATTAGATCCATTAGTAAACTTGTGGGGAGAACCATGCCTCTTAGCCCAGGAAGTGGTGCAGTTTGTATATATATAAACTGAGATATGGAGTGAGGTGGATTGGTAAAAAGGACATTTTCCTATCATAGCAACTTTTCTCGGTTAGCATTGCATTAAGAAGTCGTCCTTAGCCCATCAGACTTGCTCAAATGCATTATGTGTGGCTGGAGGGCTGGGAGAGAGCCCTGGGGGAGTGTACAGTGTCTATTAATCAGCTTTGGATCAGGCTCAGGCAATGGTGGCATTTATAGCTTGCCTCCCTCGGGTCCTTCCTCTCATCTGTGCAGCTTCACACTTTATTCTGAAATTGAAGATGACCTGAAAACACTCGCCAGTAGCACATTGGTCCTCAAGGAGGCTGCCTTCAGATCTGGCAAAACGATGGGCAGGAAACACAACAGGGTCCAGGCTCTCAGAAGCACGACACTTATTTTTTTTTTAACAGCAACCTGGATTTTCATATTTGTACAAGATAAGACTCACAGAACTAACAAATGCATATGATCAAGAATACAATACTCATTAAGAAATTTATTTGTTGATATATTATTGTCATCTGATATTTATGTATAACGGTTTGCATAATTATACTAATTTATAAATTACAGGCTATACTAGTATATAGTTAAATACTTAATTTTTTACGACACTTATTTTTAGCACAACCTGTGAGGCACGCACACACAGACACACACACACACACACAGACACACACACACACACACACACGTTTAGCATCCATGGCTGATTCACCGTTCCCATTTTATGTATTTGTCATGGTGAATGTGAAACATTGGTTTCAGGAAGTGTGGCATCTTTTTGAGGGCTTAGGGTCAAACTGAGCAGGTTTGGTGGCTGTCTAAATTTCAGCGTGGCAAGATTTATTTCAGAGGCAGTATTTGTGATAAGAAAAAAACTAATTTCAAAGTGGAAACTCACAAGGTGTGTGTGTCAGCACCTTATCACTGGCTCAGGTCACCTGTCAGGGATCTTCCCTTAGCACTTCTGCCCTCTCCTGAGGCCCAGTCTCCCTGGCCTTGGCCAGAGGTCTGCTCACTGTGCATGCTTTGACTGCAGCCACAAGGCACTGGCCTAGATGCCTCTGTGGCTGATCTGGAAAGTTCTGGGACTCCAGTGTTCCCACAGGGATGGTGTTAGAAGCAGCTTTGTGTATCACACTTTTGTTCACTTTTCTGCTTTCTCTGTCTCCAGCTAGGCAAAGGCTTAGTGATAGAGCAGTTTTTACACAAATCACTTCTTCCTGAAGAACTGTCTTGGCATATATATTTTAGGGGATTAAATATAAAACAAAGGCTAATAAACATTTAACTCCCCCTTTAAAAATATACTATGACTATATACATATCTTTAAAAATATACCCTTTATATGAAAAAAGTCCAAAAATGTTCAATTTCATACAAGCCCAAATTTCTATTATTTGACTTCTTTATCTTTCCATTTTTCTCTTATGATAAGAGGAACTTCAGTGGAGGGAGGGAGGGAGGGAGAGAGAGAGAGAGAGAGAGAGAGAGAGAGAGAGAGAGAGAGAGAGAGAGAGAGAGAGAGAGAGAGAGAGAGAGAGACAGAGAGAGAGACAGAGAGACAGAGAGACAGAGAGACAGACAGAGAATTTAAGAATATGTCTAACTAATGTACAGATGACACTGCTTGTAACCCTACCATTCAGGAAGCTGGGATAGGAGGATTTCATGGTAAAAGCCAACCTGGGCTGCATAGTGAGACGCACTTAAAAATGTGTGTATTTGCGTGTATGTGTGGTTGTAATGTGGTCATTATTTTTAAAATATTTATTTATTTTGGGGACATGGAGAGATAGCTCAGTGGGTAAGTACAATTGGTGGTATTCTAAAGGACTGGGATTTGATTCCCAGAACCCACCTAGCTCACAACCATCTATAATTCCAGTTCCAGGGAATACCATACCCTCTTTTGGCCTCTTTGTGCACAGGAATATATGTAAGTTAAAACCCATAAATATACATAAAATTATTTTATGTATGTGCATGAGTATTTTTCCTGAATGTATATGTACTGTGGACAAGTCTGGTACCCACAGCAGCTAGAGAGGGAGCTGGATCCCATGGCACTTGTGAGCTTTCATGTGAGTCCCAGGAACTGAACCTGGGTCCTCTGGAAAATCAGCCAGAGCTTTAAATTCTGAGACATCTCTCTAGTTCTGCACTTATCAATTTAATAATCATTTATCATTGCATCTCTGAAGAGTTCAGTTGTTTGCCATGTGGGTAGCTGTGAATTAACCACTACCATGCTGAAAGGCACATCCTCCCCATTCTCCTTTACTTTTTCATCTTTACAATCACTGTCCGTGCTTCTGGGATCAGCCAGAGTCGTGTGGAGAGGCTAAGGAGAGTTGCTAGTGCATCACACCTACACCCTGTCATTTATGGTCCAACTCAGATTATTCCTAGAAAAGGAATTTCCATTCAAAATGAAGTTCAATTTGATACAAAATGTGAACTTTTTGCAGAAAACATTACTCTGGCTTTTTTTTTTTGTTCCAAAACAGTGAAAAATCAATGCCTTCATTTTCATAGCTGTGTGAAGGATGGGGCAACTGTATCTTACAAACTTCTGACATGATCCAGTGGGTGCAGAGTAGTTATTCATTGTTTAACTTTATACTTCTCTGACTGAAAGTGAGGTTGAGAACTTTCATAGATCTTGGCTTAGCTGTTCATTACTGTACCAATGTCATCTATTTCTTTTCAGGGTTATATCTTGTACCTGTTGTCATTAGTTTGTGACTTCAACCTGCAGTCTTATCCAGGTATGTCAGCCTTATCAGGATGCACTCCTTATATTTTGAACTGGCCAGTGTGGAAGGGAAGCTGTTTTCCCAATGCTGCCTTGCAGCATTCCCTAGTGGGCTTCCCCCCCACCCCCACAGAGTCGTGGTCAGTGGGTCAGTATTGAAGATGTGACTGAGGATATGAAGTGGTCTAGGACCATGATTTTGGGGGACATTGATAGTTTCTGGTGGTGGGCTATAGGATGGCATGTTCTAGAAACTTTGATACCCCATGGTGCAGCATGGAGGAATATACAAGAGTCCTGTGACTTTCTTTGATGGAGTACACCATTGCCAAAGATGGCTTGGGGGAATGATGGACAGTGCCTTGGAATGCACACCTTTAACTCTGATCTCACTAAACTATACCTCTCTCTAGAAAAACCAACTGGAAATTATAGGACAAGGAGCTGATTGTGTGGTTACGAGGTAACAGGTGTGTGAGATGGGGTGTGGTCAAGGAGAGAGAAGTCAAGGATGCTCAACATAGACACTTCACAGGGATTTACTCTTTGGCTTAGGACTTTGTTTTTTTAAATATTATATATGATATTTTAGATATGTAGGGTGGCTATGGGTAATATTACACAGCCAAATGGTTAATATTTTATTTCCAACTTCTAGTTTTGAAGTTCTGCTAATGATGTCTTTATCAGCATGATAGGTCATCAATATTAATATATGCAGGCCTCCACTAGTGCTCTTTAAAAACCTGATTTTTTTCTACAAATTATTTCTCCTACAAACAAAACTTGTATTTAATATAACTTCTCATTATAAAACATTCCCCCTGCTAAAACTGTTGTCTTTGATCATCATTATCTAGCTTGCACCTATATCTACTTTCATGAATGGCTTCTAAGAGAGGACTCCCGGCCCTTGACAAAAACAGCCATGGATTGTAAACCTGGTAGAAAACTTTTAAATATATGTTCATGCATCCAAAAGGTATAATATAAACAGTACTTGTTCAAACACTTATTATCAAAAGGACAAGATATAGTGAATAATGTTCTCCTTTCCTTTCACTGTATAACCTGGACATGTTGCTATTGTTTCTCTGTCTCTCTCTGTCTCTCTTTCTATCTCTTTCTTTCTCTCTCTCTCTCTCTCTCTCTCTCTCTCTCTCTCTCTCTCTCTCTCTCTCTGTCTTCCTTTTGCATGGCAGCCAAAAGCTGCTCCCAGTTAGCCTACATTAATATATTTTAATTTACCTTACATAAAAAAACAGTCCAAAGTTCCTCATTTTTTAATTATAGGAAAAGGGAGGAATGCTAGGATTCTGCTTCAGTCTGCCTACGTGTGATATCATTGCCTACCTGCCATGGGGTGTGGCCCTACCCAGGGCTATATAAAAGGATAACCTCACCTACTGCTCACCTCTCTCCCTCCTCCTCTCTCTTCCTCTCTCTCTCTGTCTCTGTCTCTGTTTCTCTCTCTTTGGGTTACCCCTCCCCCTTCTTTCCTTCCCCACGTTCATTTAAGAAACCTCTCTATATCAAAAAATAAATAAATGTGGATTAGAAGAAACCCTTTCATAGTGTCGGCAGATATGCAACAGCGTGGCAAATACATGGAAGCAGTGGAGGCTCAGTTTCAAAATGCACAGAACTACTGTGAGACCCAGCAATTCCACTAGTATTTTTCTAAAACATGAATCTGACACATCAAGGAAACATCTGTACTCCCATGCTCTTTGCATAGTAGTAATGAGAACAACATGAGTTCCCATCAATGGATGAATGTTTGAAAAAATGTGACAGACAAACAGACAACACACACATACACACACACTCACTCACACACACACACACACTCACACACACACACACACACACACACACACAGAGAGAGAGAGAGAGAGAGAGAGAGAGAGAGAGAGAGAGAGAGAGAGAGAGAGAGAGAGAGAGCATACAATACAATTTATCCTCCAAGTCATTTAGAGCAACATGGATGAACTTGGAAGGCATTATGCTAAGTGAAAGAAGCCAAGCACTAACAGAATGCTGTATGACCTCACCTTCATGTGCAATCTAGAGGTTGCACATGACTTCTAGAAGTAGTGAAAAGCATAACATTAGACAGAGGTGGTAATATGTAAGTTGAGGCTTTCTAATGCAGGTACTGGAAAAAGTCAGAGGCCTAGAGCTTAGAAGGGACTTCCTTACGTTCAGTGCAATGGAAGGATTTTTGAGATCTCTGTTGTCAGTTTTTATCTGACTTGCTTGAATGTCATTGCCAGAGTCACCAGCAGGCCGTCCTTTAAGTCTCATAGACAAAGCTGCATTTTCTGTCTTGGCTTCAGGAGTTCCTGAAGGTAGATATTCTTCCCATGTACCTGAGAATTCCAGCTCTTGGCTTCTCTGAGGCAGTGCACCCTCAGAATAAGATGAGAGTGTACCCTTGGTCACCACAGTAGCAACATGATTTGTGTACTCCAAGGCCTTGCCTTAGGTACTTTCTCTAATTTTTTGAATATGAGAGAAATAACAGAGTACCAAATAGTAATTATTCAAGAAGCCCAGTGTACTTCTGGAAAGGTGGTTGGATGCAGGTACTTGTTGTCAATGTTGGTGGTCTGAGTTCTGTATCCTGAAACAACACTGAAGAGAAAGATAATTAACTTCCAGTCTCTGTCTTCCATGCTTGTGTACTTAACATGTACACCCATGAAGGTACACATACACAGGTGCGCACATGCACACATACACAGGTGAACACATGCACACACATACACAATGAATAATAAATCACCAGTTGTTCTCCTCAGTTTGGCTGGATATGAGAACTTGGCCTCACAGTTCATATATAGGTTGCGGGGGAGGAGGGGTCTGATCAATTTGAAGAATCTCACCTATGCATTTCACTGAGATATCAGCATCTGATATATCAGATATAAGTTAGCTGTATGCCTGCAGATAACAAGTATCCATGGTCCCAATAAATCTTGGAGACAACTAGGAATCCCCTTTCCCTGAACCTATGATTGCAGTACCCCACAGATAATGAATCTCCACTCTGTATGCTTTTGTTCCAGAATACTAGCTGCTGCTTTCAAAAGCATATAACCATCACAGGTTTTTTGTAAGTCAGAAGGAACATAAGCAAGCCTGTGTGGCTCTGATTGAAGACACAAGTGGGTGGTTTTAGCTTCTCATAGATAGAAATACTGTCATCTTAGTTGTTTATCTCTTTCTGAATTCCTTTTTATTTTATACTGATCTCATGCTTCATTAGGTTTTATATACATGAAACAGAAGAGTCCTAAAACATGCATGTGCGCGCGCACACACACACACACACACACACACACACACACACACACACACACCTCTTAGACTTTTCTGCTCAACTCACTGAGATGCCATTATTCCTCTGATGCCCAATAAACACAATCCAGGAAATAGTGGTATGGGTCACCTTTACTTTTATAATCAGGTTCCGCCTTAGGTACTTGTTAGAGGTTCACAGCCACCACTTCACTTAATTTCTTCCTTTGGAAATAAAATTTATGTAACAGATTCTTTGTAAAGTATTCCCGAGTTCCAATCTTTAACATGGAATTCAAGCTTTTCCATAATGTGTTCAGAAATATTCTCCTGATAGAACCCTGCCCAACCTCCTTCCATACAGTGAGGCTATAGACAACCACAGAGGGAACTGGTTAGCGAGTGTGATGTGTGCAGGCTCAGGATGGTTTCCTGTGACCATGGTCTAGAAGAATATGAAAGGACAAAGGAGGCATCATTGCGTAGAGATGGCAAGTAGAGTTCGGTCATGAGAGCAAAAAGGCCAAAGAACGTGGGGGCAGGTCCTGGATTTGGAATGGACGTTAAGGACGATTAGAAACCAGGCAGTTTTAATGAATGTAATAAGAAGATAAAGCCTGCCTTAACTACCAATGCTGGTGTTAGAGATGAAATTCTCTGTATTTAAGGACATTCACTCATTTCTACACAAAGTAAGCTACCATTGTACACGGGCTTGAAGCTAATGTTAGTGTCAGGGTTGCATGCACTTTCTTTGGAAAGATCATTAGCACGTGCTTCCCCACTCAGATGACATCAATGACAGACAAGTTAACCATCCCACCAGGGTCCAGTTTGGGAATGAGCTTATTGGGCTTAATTACAGGGCACAGATTACTTATGGGAGCATTGATGTCCTCCACACAGCCTCACCACCCAAAGGCTCACAGCAGCAAGAATGATGGCTCCCTTCTAGCTCTATGAATATACTTCTCTCTCCACTATGCTTCCATCACCCCACAGGCCATGAATCCATGTGCAGCTATGGAAAAATTCACACAGGTAGCAGGTAAGTGCAGGCAGGAATGTCTGAGACTCAGTTGGGGAGCTGAGGACTCTTCCTACTTGAGGGAAGGTTGTATGCCCAGCTGTGATGAATATAGTCAAGGATGTTTTTCTCAGAGAACAGCATTCTACAGAAATGAGTAACAGGGAAGGCAATAAAATAGCCAAACTGCTCTGTACATTCACTGAGTGAATAGTACACTGTTTAGCAACTGAGGACAATAGCATCAAACTGGGTTAGATCTTCATTAATGCAAACTTAAGAGTAACCTAACATTAATCTGCTCTGGAAATCTATGGGGGAGCCTTGCCTATAGGGATGATGGGAACTGTCAGAAGATCCTCAGGAGTATGAACTGGTGCAAATCAGCTCCAGTCCTGGAAGATGTTTCTCATCAAACTCCATCAGCATCTTTCCCAGCCCAAAGGGACCAAGTCCAACCTAGAAATCCACCCATGCTTCTCAGAGTAAAAGTTCTTTACAGAAGGTGAGCTCACTTTTGGATTTTCCTTTCTGCTGAGAACCCTCTTAGCTTCCATTCTTACTGTGTGCTTCCTTCTTCTGAGAATGGAAACATCATTAAGTTAGATAGCAAGTGTTAGTACTAGGCTACCTCTGAGAAAACATAATCATGAACAATGCCCAAACTAATAAGATATATTATTATCAATAAATGGTAGCTCAATGTCCATCAGGCACAGTCTTTCCTGCTTTAATGTTTAGGAGAAGGAGATCCTAAGAAACTTTGAGGAAGAGAGAGGGTGGACTGGGAATGAGGAAGGTTGCAGAAGATGGACAGGATGGAATTATACTGTGTTTTGAGGTGAAATTTGTGCATACCATTGCAAAATGGCAAGAGTGTAGTGACTTATGTGTATCAGTGAAAGGTGCCCTCTCTCCTATGGTCATGCAATGAAAGATGGTATAGTTGCCCAGTTCAAAACATATGAACAGGCCAGCATCTGTACAAACAATAAAGAAAAGTAATCTTTAACTGTCATCTATTGTGCGCAGGTAATTGTCATTAAGTAGAAATGATCAATGCTCAGGAACCTTGCAGATTAAAGAGCCTGCACTCCTCCACCAACTTTTTGTTGCTGTGATGAAACACCTTGACCAAGGCACGTAATTCTGGGAGGTTGTGGTTGAAGAGGGTCCATGACCATCCAGTGTGTTGTGGGGTATATAGGCAGTCATGGTGCTAAGCAGTGCCAGAAAGTTTCCATTTGATCCACAAGCATGATATAATAAAAGGAGAGAGAAAGAGAAGTAAAAAGAGGAAAGGGAAGTGGGAGAAGAGAAGAGGAGGGAGAGGAATGAAGGAAGCAGGCAGGGGAAGGTTACTGGGAATGGCATGTGCTTTTAAACCTCAGTGCCAACTCCCAGGGATGCATCTTTTCTAATAAGGCCACACCTTATAATCCTTGCCAAACAGGTCTACCTGCTGCGTTACGTGTATTCAAATGTAGGAGCCTGTGGGGTTCATTCTCAGTTAGACCAACACACCTGTCCTGAATCCTTTGATACATTCTGATTCTTTTCTAAAATGTTTTCCCCAGCCCAGTGTCTGCATAATTTCCAGTGAATTAGATGTTCTACAGGTGAATTCTGGGGAAAAAGTCTGGTGTGTGTGTGTGTGTGTGTGTGTGTGTGTGTGTGTGTGTGTGTGTGTGTGTATAAAACCTCCCCTAAATCATTGTGTGTTCTGTAGAGCACAGGACACAAAGCACTTTAATATCCAAAGTTGTAGGAGGCTCCTGCTAACATTTAGCCTCGGCTGTGCTTGGTCACTTTAAATATTGCAAATGCTGTTGGCCTGCATGGTACCAGTGACAAATACCCAGTTCTAATGGGCACTTGTGTAATTGAGCACCATTTCTTGGCAGCCCTTTGCACAATTGTTCCTTTTGGTTCTGAGCCCGTTCATTAGAAACTGAGTCTTCCATATAATTACAGACGATTAGAAAATAGTAGTCTCCAAGAGGAATGTAAGAGTTCTGCTCTACCATTAATGGCATATGGATGCTGACAACTGTTGGATGCAGAGCACAGGGCTCTGGAGGTGCACAATCATGCAAGATGATGATAACCACAGACAGACAGGAATAGAAAATGCAGACATTTCAAAGCAGTTGAAGAGCTCAGAAACAGCATGATTCAAAGCATGGCTGCTGAACATCTAGTAGATGTGAAAAATGCAGGGTCTTCTGAATTCAAAGTATTTTTTTTCTAAAAGCCAATTACTTGTTGCCAGTGAACTATTTTAAGCATCTGGGAGCTATAAGGGATCATGCATTTTATGAGGAAGTGAGTGGGGGAGTGTCCATCATTTATCACCATGCCACTTTCAATTTTATATACATTTTATACCAAATTGTAGGTTTCTTATACTTATGGGACAGAAAGAAAGAAAAGAGTGGAGAAAAAGGAAGACATGGGAAGAAAAGAAGAGAGAAAGAGGGGAGGAGTCAAGGTTAACATTAAAAAAAAAATCATATATTCTAAGGTGGGAAGGTCACTAACTTTAGCTTTGTAGTCAGATGATTATGTATGATTAAGGCTGGAGGCTCATAGGGTACAGAATACATTTGTGACATCCCTGTACTCAACACAAGAAAGGCAACAGAGGGAAACTAAATTAAGATACTTATGAAGATGAGCCACCAAATTTTATTTAGTGGGAGCTGAAAGGTAAAACGTAAAAGTAGGTGGATGAATCCATTAGGGCTTCCAAGGAGAGAATTTCACCCAAAATGAAGGAAGATGAAAGAAATGTTACATACACATTCCACAGTAGAACTGAGATGGATCTGGCTCCAGGAATCACCCTGAGCTGTTGCTTATGACGATAGGACCAGCAGCTGGTTTCTCCTTGTGTCTCTTGAGTTTTGTTTTGTCAAACTCCTTATTGATGAGTTCAACACGTTTGCAAACACCCTAGGTTTAGACTCCTATTGGCTTCCAGCAGAAAAGAGGATGTGAGTCTTCAGTGACCGCCCCCATCTCCCAGCATCTGTTAGAGGATTTCATTCATCTCTCTACTGTGGTTGGGAAACTTAGTTCATCAGTTAGTTAAAAGTCAGAGATGTATTTATAGAATGGGGACGTGGTCTCCCTAGGTCCATTCATGCAATTCTACAAAGGAAAGGGGACTAAGTTCCCTGAACAAATATAAAACTTGTTATCAAGTGGGTCATGTGTGTGAAGGCGGTGGAGACTGGCTGGCAGGGCTCGTGAAAGAACACTTTGAGAAGTGCACAGCCTGTTTATTTTTCTCCCATCTCACTCTGTTTCAGTGCATAAAGAACATCTTATTAATATTTATTATTCTAACTACACTGGTGTGCATGTAGTTCTTTCTCTCTCAGCCACCTGCTGTTCTGTTGGATAGCTGCACTGACCTATCTGTGATAGGATGTTATGTGAGGTTCTTGTCATTGGTGAACACTGCAGTGCAGGGGAGGATGGAGGGAAGCCCAGCTTCTGGCTTTGCCACTAGTATGGTTTAAGTCCCAGTCTTAGAAGTCAGTGTAAGGCCTCTAATCATATCTTGGTGTCATCTTCCCATGGACAAAATCACGGCAATTCATTTTACTTCTTAGGGTATCGTGAGCGTCACTGCATTGTAGCACGTAGCATGATGAATTGGCACCATGCACATGGTCAACACATTCCCTGCAGTCACTGTGACAGTTGTGAAAGTGTGCAACTTCTTCTGAAGGCTTAGGCTTGACCCCCCAAGTCCCTGATACAGCTTGTTGTACACAACATGTTTAGGTACCATTCAGGACCCTTTATAGCTAACTGGCTTTTCAATGGCACAGTGTTGAGGCTACAGATGACATATGGAGTACGAGCCTCTCTATACCCAGTCAGAATGATCAATCTCTAAGTCTCTGAAGGTCACTGGCTCAAAATATGGAGGATAGGCTGTGTAACCAAATCTCTGGCAGGAATTCAGTACCAAAATTCTTTACGTTTGATTATCCACCAATGCCTGCTCATAGACCATCCGTATACCTTCAGGCTAAGGGTTCTGGCCTAAGTGATGCCCCTATTCTATATGACCCAATATGCTCCTAGGAAATTCATCACTCTCTCATACAAGACAGTACCTGTGAAACAGCAAGAGGCTGGTAGAGCCAGTCTTGGAATAAGCGACAATGATGGACGTGACAAACACGGTGATCACGTTAATAGGGCTTACGGTGTTTTGGTAAGCGGTGGAAGGCCCAGCTCACCTGGAATGGTCTTATCTAAGTATACACTTTGAAACTGACGTTAATGCTGTCAATGTCTGTTGGAACTTGATGATCCTACTTCAGAGTCCAATAGTTTGCTGATTATGAGTCTAATGTCATCAATCCACAAATATTAAGTTTCCATACTGTTATTAAGAGATATGATCCAGAGATGAAATAGTGCTCACTCATTTCTGTCTTTATGGTAACTCATATTTCCTGTTTCCCTGCCAAGCAGGATGCTTTAGTTATGTAAACAGGTCCTTTTGGTTAAGATCTTAGGACACATGTCTTTTTTTTTTTTTTCCAAGTATTACTATTTGTGGTGTCTTGGATGACAATGCCTCATAGGCTCATGTATTTGAGTATTTGGTACCCAGTTGCTGATATTTTTTGAGGAAATTGGGAGACACAGCCTTGTTGTGGATGTGTGCAACTAGAGATGGACTCTGAGTATTTAAAGACTGTCCAATTCCAGTTTTCTGTCTCTGTTTTGTATTTGTGGTTCAAGCTGTATTATTTAAGTTTCTTCCTGTTCCTGCCAGCATTTGTCCTGCCATTTTGGACTAGTATCCTTTAATGACTGGAAGCCAAAATAAACTCTTTCTTTGGTCATGGTGTTTTATGGAAGCAACAGGAAGTGGCCAATACAAATTTACACATATCATCCCTCATTTTATTCTGTTAAGTCCCCATGACTAGGCAAAACCATTTGCATCTCTTTTCATAGAATTATCATGGATATTGCTCTCAATGGAGGCAAAAGAGATGTGAGATGAGACAAAATCATTATGAAGGAAAAAAATCTGTGACAACCAGAAAAAAAAGACAAACTTTATAATATCCTTTCACCAAGTGAGGATATTTGGTTACTATGTCATTTATATTTGACAGAAAGTTTTATTCTAAACACTTTTTATATACTCAAAACTTTCTGTGTTATTATGGTTTTAATTCTTTCTATAAAGGTGTACATTCCAGTATAGCATAGCTCTTACAGTAACCCTGTATGGAAAATGTTTGTTTTTTGTTTTTCATTCTTTTTTTTTTTCTGTAAAATGCCACATGCTTATATGTTTGAGTTGGCTTCGATTGAGAACTGAGCTTAATGTTGGATGTAGAGGGTTTGAAAGAATTATCTTGATCTGTGCCTCTTCAGTTAAACAAACCACCAAGGGCGGCAAACACACTGAAGAAAGGCCCTTTGTAACAATGAACTTACACTGCAAGGCATCACCACCAGTGCTGGCCCTTATACTGCTACTTTCAGTGCAGCATTTGGGAAGCAGAGGCAGGGGGATTACCATGAGTTTGAAGGGCGCTTATGTACATAGCAAGTTCTTGGACAGTCAAAGCTGCATGATGACACTCTCCCTCCCCTCCCCCAAATACTCTATTTTCCTATCTTATTTTTGAGTTATGCATTCACTGACTCTCAGGTTGTTTCTCCAGTTCCAAATCCTGTGACACTCCCTCCAAAGTCTCCTCAGTTGTTGCAGGTCATCCAATGTGTTGGCCTGTATTATGTCCTCCATCCACACTGGTCAGCCTTTCTAATCTGTAAGCTTTAATCCTGGCCTACTTCAACTGCATGGCAACTTATGCTGGAAATCCCCATGAAGTGTTCATATTACGGATAGAGGTGCCAGCTGATGACTAGATGCAAAGACTCCAATTCATCCCTAGAGCAGATCTCCCAGAACTGGGGCTCAGCTGCAGCTCCCACCAGAGTCCCATACATTCAGGACCTGCTTCAGGCTGGCTTTGGCCTGGTAACCAGCAGAATCCTGAAACCAGGGGTACAAGGGTAAGATTTCCATCAAGAAGCTTCCTTTTATTGTCTAACAATTTAAGTTCTTATATATGCCATAAATATACTGTGTGTTCATAAAGTTTCAGGGGTAGAGGTTAAATGTGCTAGTTAACCATGACATGTCATCTATAGGATTTGATGGTTGTAGATTTTTATCTAACTTATAAGAGCAATATACATTTATAATTATAGTTAGTGCGATGATTGGCAGAAGGGCCCTATGTCTCTCAGATTCAATATATTCTTTCTAATATGCATTGAATTCAAATATAGATTAAGGAGAATAGTAAAAAATATTTTAGTTAATAAGAATTCAAGGGGCTGGAGAGATGGCTCAGAGGTTAGGAACACTGGATGCTCTTCCAAAAGTCCTGAGTGAAATTCCCCAGCCACCACATGGTGGTTCACAACCATCCATGAGATCTGGTGCCCTCCCCTGCCCTGCAGGTATATATGTGGGCAGAACACTGTATACAAAATAGGTAAATACATCTTTAAAAAGAAAAAGAAAAACGAAAGAAACAAATTCAAACCAGGGTTTATTATCTGCCTCAACAAACCAGGCACATATATCGGACTTTATATTTTTAATGAGTGAGACTTCTAAAGTAAAGAGCATGGCAGTGCAAGTACAGCATAGAGATATACAGGAGGAGGGAATTTGGGAACTAGTACTAACAAGAAAATGATATAATCAAAATCTGGGCACTTTTGTAATGTGTGTGTGTGTGTGTGTGTGTGTGTGTGTGTGTGTGTGTGTGTGTGATGGTGGGAGGGTAGGCAAACTAGAGAAAGATGAACTGTCTGTGTGCAGGAATTGGAGTCACATTTGAGTTTGGTCCTGAGCAGAAGTTCCCAGTGAAAGCAGCTGTCCAAAGTGAGCAAATCTCTAGCATCAACAGGAAAAGTAAGACATAGGAAAAATCTGAGATGCCTTATAGTGCAAGTTGAGATCTTTAAGGGACAGCTATGCCTCTATTCTGATCTTTAAATGAGGTTTCTTTAAAGTGCTACAACTTTATTACAGCATGAACAAAAAGGCATTATATACATTTAAAGTATGTTCTAGCTGTTCATGTCATTGAAAATTTAAATAATTGGTAAGATGTCCCTGTAGATTAAGAAAGGTTGTATGAAGGTAAGTGTGGACAGGCTGCCCCAAAGTCCTGTTAATAGGCTGCAAATTGTCCTGCTTTACTTTTACAACCCTAGCACCTAGTGGAAAGTAAAGCAGCATGCATGGTAGGTCTTTATTGTGTCACCATTAGGAGAAAACTGTGCTGGTCCATAGGGGATCTTGTTAACTGTCATCCAGGTATGAATTCTTGTGCTTGAGAGTGGTCAGGGGGATTCAGGGATAGTTCAGTGCCAGCCAGGCAAGCATGAGAGTGTTAAGTTCTATGCCAAGAACCCGTGTAAAATGCTGACTGTGTTAGCACACCTGTTAGCCCAGCATGAGCAACATAGAGACAGGCAAATCACAGGGGCATGATGGCCAGCCAGGCAGCCCAGCCAACTTATTGAGCACCTAGCCAATAAGAAATCCTTCATCAAAGGAAAAAGAAAGCTGGAGAAACCTCAAACCTCAAAACCAAAGTGGATGGTATGGTACATGAGGCATGACCTTCCAGATTGTCCTTTGTCCTTTGCATGCATGCCTATGCATGCACACAGCCTCTCCACACTTTTACATATGAACACACAAACACGCAAGCCAAGAATGGTTGTTGTCTACAAATTCATTTATATTATGATGAGAAATCTGCATGTAAGCCAATAGAGCATTCACTCATAAGTATTGCATCATGGCCTTGAGTGAAAACAAGGCATATCATGGAGCAATGGCTGGCACCCTTGTCAGGTTGACAAGGTACAGATCCACAGCATCAGAGAAAGTTCTAGAGGGATGTCTGATTATCCTAAATGGTGGTATTCTGATGTGTGCTCAACTGTTCTGGGGAAAGTTTACTTTTGTGTTTCTGATATAAGCCTATATTCGGGGAATTATCAGCCCTGTTGGCCACCAGACCTCACCATAGATCATCTTTTAGTTCACTAGCTTTTAGGTGGATAATACATATTGACTGGACTGGTCAGCACAAAGTACCACTATGCCATAGGCCATACCAATACCACAATAGTGGAGAAACTACTTGGAGATGGGTGGGTGTTTCCAACCAGCAGAGAGTGGGTGGAAAGTGGAAATCAGGTGAATTATCAGTGGAAATCAGGTGGAAAACTTGAGTGCACGTGGTTCAGGATAAGCAACTCTTCTTTCAGAAGAGAAATGATGGCAGGAGCAACCCCTAGCCAAAGCCCCCTCATGGCCATGGTTTAAAAGCCAATAAAGCAAACTCTTAGCAATGATTGATGGAGGCAAAATCCACCACCCCATCTCTTCCAATTAAACAACCTGTGAATATAAACAAATATTAGCAGCAGAATAAACTTCTTTGAGTTCCGCACTGTCAGGGGAGTGACATTTAAATCACTCCTGCTTAAGGTCATAATTAGTCATAGATAATAAACTAGCACCAAAGCCTTGGTATGATAACCAGGGCAGGAGACAGAGGCTGAGCTCCAGGCAAGCATGTCATTTTAGTCTTCTTTAGGGCAGGCTTATAGATGGATTGTTTTTGCTTGCACACTCATAATTTCTATCTGCATGCCTGGTAGGATTGGCCAAGTGGTGAAGATGTGCTAACTATGATATATATATATATATATATATATATATATATATCACATACAAACACACACACACACACACACACACACACACAAACATATACACACTCCTCTAGCAAATCCTTCTCAAGTACAATACCTAGGTGGACTATATGTGCTACACACTCATGGATCAAGTCCCAGAGGCAGACATATATTTATCACTTGTGTTTCTCCTATACCTGAAAGGGAAGGGTGTGTTTGCTTGAAAGTCAAGATTTCTTATTATCTGTCTGTCCATTTATTTATTTATTTGGTTTTTCAAAACAGGGTTTCTTCGTGGAGCCCTGGATGTCCTGGAACTAGCTCTGTATACCAGGCTGGCCTTGAACTCACACAGATCTAATTGCCTCTGCTTCCTGAGCTCTGAGATTAAAGTTGAGCTTAACCACTGCCTGGCAAAAGGCAAGACTGTTTTAACAACCCTTTGGAGAAAGGAAGGTGTACTTATTTTCCTGTGAAAACAAGAAGCAGGCAATGGGCAGAGGGAGCACGGTAGTCAGGAGCAGTGTGTATCTTGCAGAAGCCGACTCCCAGATTCCATGCCAAGGAGTCCCTAGGCTGTCACCACCAAGGGGTTCTGGTGCCAGAAAACTGCAATTAACAGAATTTATCTATTATTTACACTTTCCCTCACCTGTCTGCTCTGGGGTCTGGAGTTTGCAGTGATGAAATGTTACAGTGGAGACTATTTGTGACTGAGCTGAGCTCAGCATGCTGGGAGGCAGAACATGCTGGAGGCATGACGCCAGCATCCAGGGCGCCAAACATGTAGACAGTTTGGGATATCTGTGAACTCTGTGCTGGCCCTTTCTGTTCTCTCTGCAGTGTGACAGGATTACGCACAGGGAATGAATAAGCTTCCTTGATATTCATCATGGTGAGCTTGTCTTTGAGTCCAACAGTTTTGAGGTTGGAAAAGAGTGCTTGTCAAGGTGACCTGTTGAACTGGTTGAACTTGGGGGTCACTTGAGCCTTTTCAAAATGAAAATAATTCATAAGTAACATCTTATTAGGTCCTGGAGTTTTGGTTGGTTTGTTTGTTTTGTGTTTCTTATCCAAGATATTCCAAAGTGCTGTCCAAACTGACAGGATCGTGTACAACTTTTTTTTTGAGAATGTCCATCTTTAAATGAAAATATTCATGAAACTGAGGAGTAGTGTGCTTGTCGCTGGGAAGCACCTTAAGCCAAGTTCATTTAGTTTCTGAAGCACTTCCTAAGGCTTTGAACAACATGAGCAATTGGAAACAGACATGTGCCCTCACATACTGAGTTGATTCATGTGTTATATTAATAAAATCTGTCAGTGTGGTTATATATATATATATATATATATATATATATATATATATATATATATATTCCATCTTATAATTTAATTAATATGTCAACTTTGTTTTGTATGTGTATTCCATTTTATATGCATGTATGTGTGTGAAATCTAAATGTTACTGTCAAGTCATGATATTGAAAAACATATAAGCAAGCATGTTTCTCCTTAGTAAATCTCAATAATTCATCTCCCCATATAAAATTATATTTTTTCTGGTTGTTCTTAAAAGAAATGTATAGATTGTGTATGTCCTCAACAATTTCTAATGAAGTGCCTGCATTATTTACTTTTCTGTTGCTGTGATAAAAATATCCTGACAACAAAAGGTTAAGGAATTCAGAATTTACTTTAGCCTTGAGTGCATGATAGTGGGAAAGCATGTCATGGCGGCAAGACGATATTGGCTGATCATATTTTCATCTACACAGACAGAGCAGAGAGATAGGCTTTATTTACACTCTCAACAACCTCCCCAGTAATGTACTTCTGCAGGAAAAACATCTGCTTTCTCCCCTATAACCTCTCAAACAGCACCACCTGCTGGATACCAATTGTTGAATACCCCGAGACTATGGAGGACATTTTCATTCAAATTACAAAAGTGCCTAGTTGATTTTCTTAGAAGAAGGTTTGGTATTTAATCCTAGATGGAAACATTGTACAGGGATATAGGGTTTGTCTGACTGAAGTAGAAAACAGTCCCGGAAGGTAAGAGGCCATTGTGAGGGAATTTCCAGCAGGATACTCCAAAAGCAAAAATGTCACTGCTTCTGCCTTTCTCAAAACAACTACAATGATACATTAGAGCTCTCATAGAAAGGTGAAGTGACCCCAAAAGTACTGGCTGTGCAGTTTGAGTATACTGAAATATACCTGTTGAAAAAAACATCAACCAAAACTTGTAACAAAATAATAGCAAAATAGTAGATCATTGAAAATATTATCTAAAACACTCTTAGGACATTTATTTGAAAAATCAGGTGACTAGTCTTTGTGCTACAGTGTCCTGACCCCAGTGTTCATTAATGGTGAGAATTGAAAATATATTTGAATACTTTCATCATCATTTCATATTAGTACATATATATTTAGATTTAATGCACAGCTCTTATTTGTACAAAATATACATTTCATATGTATACACAGGACATACTTTTTAATTTTAACATTACCAATTTATTTCCAAGGTTTTAATTTTAAGTTTGTTCTGTAAACCAGAGCAGGAATATTTCAGAAGTTGCCATTGTATGAGCTAAACTTTTTCCTTGAAGGAAAGAATGTGATACATGCATGGTCACCCATCCTGTGACAGCATTCTAAAAATGCTATGGCATGCTTTCTGTCCAAAACTGCTTGGAAGTCTACTCAAGCAACAGGAATGTGTACTTTTGAGTGGAAATTGTTTATGACAGATCAAAGATGCATCACACTGGGAACAGTACATTTACCACCATGAATCTTAAAGCTTCCCATTTTGGTATCCACCCTACATTTTACCACCTTCACGGGACAAAGTTTTGATGTGATCTGGCAGCTGTGGAGTGGAGATGCCTGTGAATGTCACAGTAGATCGTGTCATGACCTCACAGGAGACTCTCAGTCCAAAGCCTTGTGCACTCATTTCTTTGCAGATGGATGTTGTATTTTTTGAAACATACATGTCCGGTATATTAAAAAGTAAGTGTCTAGAACACTCAGACTTAGGGTGAGTTCTTTCTTCATGCTTAGCATTAGCTTTTTAAATATGTGTCGCTGTTACGACTTTTCAAATAGTATTATGTTTCAAGGGTGCTCTTGTTTCTATGACTGGCTTACTTTGATTTCCCCAGCGCTCCTGTAATATTTGCAACTTAGTGGAGAGTACACTTGAGAAAAATTCTCCTCATCCCTCCCCCTGCATCATCTTAGCTTCAGAAGTAGGCATCCTCTCCACCCAAGGCACTCTCATTTAGGAGACCCAGTTTCCTAGCTTCCTGCACCTGCTGAGCCAATTAGACTTAATTGTTTCTTTAACACCTAGCCCTGTGTTCCTGGGAGAATCCCCCCACCTGCCACCCTGCACAATGTTCTTTAGCCCAGTTTGGTAAATTAACAACCACCACAAAGTAAAACAGGAAGTATGCACTGAGGTTTTTGTTTGTTTGTTTGTTCATTTGTATGTTTCTCCATCCCGATGTGGAGCTCACTGTGAACAAACTGTCTGAAGGGCTGTCTGTGAAGGCTTGGACCAGAGTGTATTCAGAAAGGTTGGGCTGCCGTGAATCAGCACACAGAAGACTCACTAGAAAGAAACCTGCTCTCTGAGTTCTGAAAATAAACTGTGCTTATTTACTGATTTATTCACTGGTTTATTTTATTATTTTTAGACCCGAGTCTTGAACCCAGGGCTTCATGGTCTACTACTGAGCTACATCTCTGTTCTTAGTCACTTTTATTGTCACAAGTTGTTTTTAGCTTGTTAGGCTCCTTTGTAAACACAGCACCTTTAGTCTCCTAAGGAGCACTACAAAAGAAGTGCTACTGTCTTATCTTAAAGATCAGCTGAGTGCAGCTAGCTGATTGGTGGACTTTACAGAATTAGACATTGATGAGAGGATAGCCGTAAATCCTAAAGCGTCTGACTATGAAATGATAATGTTTGTATTTTCAGAACAATTTCATATATGTATATATATATATATGTGTGTGTGTGTGTGTGTGTGTGTGTGTGTTTGTGTAATTTTATTTTATAATGAAATTAAGGTTAGAATTAAGCTAGTGTTCTGTAAATCACTATATGGGGTTTTCCTCTTCTGTATGCAACAAGTATATCCACACCTCTGAATTTTTTTTAAAATTTTTTTATTAATTTATTCTTGTTACATCTCAATAGTTATCCCATCCCTTGTATCCTCCCATTCTTCCCTCCCTCCCATTTTCCCCTTATTCCCCTCCCCTATGACTGTTCCTAAGGGGGATTACCTCCCCTGTATATGCTCATAGGGTATCAAGTCTCTTCTTGGTAACCTGCTTGATTTTTGACAAAGAAGCCAAATCCATTCAATGGAAAAAGGATAGCATCTTCAACAAATGGTGCTGGTCTAACTGGAGGTCTATGTGTAAAAAATGCAACTGGACCCATATTTGTCACCTTGCATAAAACTCAAATCCAAGTGGATTAAAGACTTCAACATAAAACCAGAGACACTAAGTCACTTAGAAGAAAAAGTGGGGAAGAGCCTGGAACATATTGGCACAGGAGACAACTTCTGGAACAGAACACCAATGGCCCAGGCCTTAATGTCAACAATTAATAAATGGGACCTCATGAGGCTGAGAAGCTTCTCTAAGGCAGGAGACACTGTCAAGAGAACAAAGTGACAGCCCACAGACTGGGAAAAGATCTTCACCAACCCTACATCTGGCAAAGGTCTAATATCCAAAATATATAAAGAGCTCAAGAAATTAAACACCACCAAACCAAATAACCCATTCTGAAATCTTTTCTGGACAGCTGGATTACAATGAAATGTGATTATAATTTCTCAGACTCTATCGTTGCCTAACTTTAGAGGGTGGATCTGTGGAATGCATCTATGTGGGATTCTAACTGGAACTGTGCAGTGTTTCCAGAGCCCGGGGTTGTGTGATGTGACTAAAGAGCTGAACTATTTCACCAGGAATACCATGACAATAATATGAGTTAAACACAGAATATAAAGTAGAAATGGGTATAATCCTTCAAAACTTAGAGCCATTGTAATCAGAAGGAATCGATTCTAGTTTTTTTTTAAAGTTATGTTACTGCATGAGTGTCTGTGTGGGTGTATGTGCCCGTGAATGCAGGGGCTGACAGAAAAGCAAGATGCTCCAGGTTCATCTGGAGTTGGAGTGACAGGTGGATGTAAGCCACCTACTGTGGTAGCCAGAAACTGAATTCGGGTTCTCTGCAAGAACAGTACATGTTCTTAACTTCTGTGCCATCTCTCTCACCCCACTACCAATGTTTCTTACAGAAGGATTTTAAGATAAACCACAAGCTTACCTGTATTTGCTCATTTCTGCAAGTCCTCTGGGGCAGTGACTGTGGGGCCAGGCTCTCTCCTAGTCTTGTGTAGTTGCACCTTTGGTATTAGTTACTTTTCTCACTGATGTGACAGAAGACCTGACAAAAAGCAATGAAAGTAAAAAAAAAAAGGGGGGGGGTTATTTTGGCTTGTGATGTATAGATGCATTCATCAAAGGAGGAAAGGCGGGGTGGCAAGAGCACGAGGCTCCTGGTTATAATGTCTTTGTGGTTAGGAGGCAGTGAGAAAAATGAATGCTGGTACTCCGTTTGCGTTCTTTTTTTGTTCAGTCTGGGACGCTTGTGGATGGATGATGCTACCCACTGTCAGCTCAGTCTCTCTAAGAAAACATCCCCATTGATGAGCCTAGATGTATCTTCCAGGTGACACGACATCTAATCAAGTTGATAATGAATATTGACCATCACTCTTTGGTCCTTGTTTTGAGTTTTGCTGTTCTTTCACCTTTGAACATCCTAGCCACTTGTTCTAGATTCTGCTTCTTAGATTCTGAGGTCCAAATGTTCCTTCTGTGAAGCCATCATCAGATCTCCCCACAGTATACTGAGCACTGATATTTTGGGGATACAAAGCTTCCCTCTAGCCTGTGGGTTTCAGCACTGTGGTTTTATGCACTATCGATGCACTGACTGATCAGCTGTGGGTCCACATGCATGCTCTCACATACAAACACGCACACACACACACACACACACACACACACACACACTCACTCACTTACAAAAACTCTCAGCCACACCCTCTCACACCCCACACACATTTATACCTTGTTTCTTCCCATTTCTCACAGAAGCTTTACAACTGTCAACACTCTGAAAGTCACTTTTTTCCTAGTGAGTTGATGGGAGACTTCTCTCTGCCTTGCTGTGTGTCATCTTCATGCCTTTTAGGATTTGGCACCAGATTCGACTTGATCTTTCTAATTTTTCTGTGCTTCATCCCCAAACTTTCTCTTTCCTACTCCAAAGTCTGAAATAAAAAAGAAGATTTAAAAAAATGTTTCCTATTCGGTGCCTAGACTAACTGGGAAATTACTGCAAGATTTCCTGGGGTAGTTACACCTGTACACACTTAACTCTCTCCTTTTGCTCATCTTTGTTATTGATGGAGGCCTCTCATAGACTTTGGCCAACCATAGTGGATTAATCATCCAGCTTCTATATTTATAAATGAATGTATATCTTTCTGGAATTTATTCTATATTAACTTTAGTAAATTATTTTACAAATGCCTAAATAGATTTGACACATGCAAATAAGTATCAAGAAAATTGCTTCCTTGGCCATCACTGACTCTTGCACTTATGGCTGTGAATACCTCCTATAACCATGCTGATCTTTCTGAGTGTGCATTAAATAAAGCTGGGACTATCCTCTGATTTAACTCTTCCCTCTCAGAGAGAGCTCTCCTCCATTTCTATAACTCTCCCATAAATGCAGGTTCAAATTCCAGTTACTTGAGTATTACCTTTAAAAGCAATATCTGTGTAAGAAAAGGAAAAGGAGAAAAAAATGGTAGAAAAGAGCAGGGGCTGTCAGTAAGAGCTCCGTGGGAGGGGCCAGTAAGGACACAAGGGGATGAAGCTTTACTGTGGGATTTCCCAGCATGGCATACAGATGCATGACATCAGTGTGTCACTGGCTCCTAAGGTGTGTCTGAGAAGAAACAGGAATACCCCTGATGAGACTGGTGCCTGTGTTCCAAGCTGTAAGGGGCCCACAAAGCCAACTAAGGCAGAGCAAGAACCCAAAACGAGTGAAGTGTACTTATTAACTGAAATGTTACATCCTTGGTATAGACAAGAAAAAATTCAGTGTGCTCCAATATTGTAGAGAATTTTGGGTGACTATTCAGGCAGCAAACTGTCTCTGTCCTCTTCTCATTTGGGAAGCTGCTAACCTTCACTCCCTGTATACTCAGGTAATTAATTTTATTCCTTCTCAGGTCTCTGATGGGGTTGAAGGTCAGACAGTTTAGTTTTACAATTAAGCTCAGTTGTTTAGAGGTTAGGATGTTTTAGGTCCGGATAAATCTATCATAAAGTTGATAATGATGAGTTATGATAGATATTGATTTACATTCAGAATTTTAGACTTACCAAAAAAGTCAAGATTTTTTTCTTCAAGGCTGCCAAATACAAATAGCCAAAACACTATGAATGTTATATATATATTTCCTGATTGTTTTATGGTTCTTCTTGCTGTAGGTAGTTTATTGTATATATGTGTAATAATATAAGTCTATACATAAAAATACTTACTAATTTTTTTTAATTCAGTGTGAATACAAAAGTGATTATTTTCAACCCTGTCATAATCACTGTTTGAGAAAGTTAAACAACAGGATGGTTTGCCCACAGGCACACGGTGCCTCTGTGCTGGGCTGCCCACATCTCCCATGAGCAGCGGGTGCCAGAGAACAAACTGCTTCAAAAACAAAAGGCTACTGGTGTTTTATCTCATTTTGGGCTTTCTGGGACCAAGCATATTTTTTCTTTGTTTTTAAATTAATTTATTCATATTACATCTCGATTGTTATCCCTTCCCCTGTTTCCTCCCATTCTTCCCTCCCTCCCACTTCCCCCCTTCTCCCCTCCCCTATGTCTGTGATTGAGGGAGACCTCCTCCCCCTATATATGCTCTTAGAATATCGAGTCTCTTCTTGGTAACTTGCTATCCTTCCTCTGAGTGTCGCCAGGCCTCCCCTTCCAGGGGATGTGGTCAGAAAAGGGGCACCAGAGTTCGTGTGAGAGTCAGATCTCACTGGAGAGTGGGACCAAGCATATTTTAAAGCACGTTCTCAGTCTCAGAAGACACACTTTCTAGCTGGATTGCACATTTTAAATCATCTATCTAAAGGTGGTGTAATTACTCCTGAACCTCTCTCTTTAACTGCCATTTACTTTTAGCCATGTTTCCAAGACTGGACACCGAAGACCCCAACCTTCTTTACTCATTATTATTAGCAGTTTTAACTGTACACCTCAGGAATAATGTAACTCTAGCCACACATCCAATATACTGGTAAAAGTTGGGTCATTTTATAATTGAGTCTTAGGACATGTAGTCCCTAAGTTCTGATTGCCTGGACTCATACCTATGTGTAAAATATGAACAGGGCAACTTTAATTAACTCAAACCTAAATCCAGTCTCATTGTCTTCCATGCCCACATTCTCACAAATGATAACATTTTGTTTTTCTAGTCTCTTCTGTATTAAAATTTTATTTTATTTTATATTTATGTGTGTATGTGTGTGTTGTGGACTGTGTGTGTGTGTGTGTGTGTGTGTGTGTGTGTGTGTTCCAATATAGGGTTCAAAGTCAGAGATGTTCCAATATAGGGTTCAAACTCAGAGATCAACCTATCTCTGCCTCCTGAGTACTGGAAAAGAAGGAATGTGAGCCCATAACTGGCTTAAAATTTTATTTTAATATGGAGAAGTTGATTAATTTATAAGATATTTTAATTCATTTTCTCCTCAGCATCCTTCACTCAAAGATAAACATAATTCCTAACCCCTTGTCCCTATTGAGCTTCAGATGTGTTCTCACAGAAAGTTAAACTGTAGCTGTGTCCAGACCACTGCTAATCCTGCCTCATTCATGGAATTAGCCAAAGAAGCAAAAAACCAAGTAACCTGAGCCCCTCCTACTGAAAATCTTCAGTATATTTGAGAGCATTGATTTCTGCAGGTTTATAAACCCTGTCTGCATAGGGGAGTTATAAAATAAATAATTAGAAAGTATGTGTAGTCTACAAAATTAATGTGATGTTAGACTCTGACATGAGAGGAGCTGGATGGTTCAGTGGGTAGAAATGTTTGGTATGCAAGTGGGAGGGCCTGTGTAATTTGGCCCCTTATCACACTTGTTAAAATAGCAGTAGTTGTAGTAGTGGTCATAGTGGTGGCAGTTGGAGCAGTAGCTGCTGAGCATCATGCTATACCTGAAATTTTATTCATGCAGAGGCAGAGGCACCATGATCACTCAGCTGAATCACCAGCCAGCTTAGCCTAAGAAATGCATTCCAGGCTTAGTGAGAACAGCTGTCTCTTAAAAGCAAAAAAAAGTGAAACATGGTTGAAAAAGATATTTAACTTCAACTTGTGGTCTCTACACACACATACACGCATACATACATACACATCTGCACACACATGTGCAAACACCACTCATACATGAAAGAAAATTCTGGCAAAAAAAAAAAATCCCAAAATCAAAAAAGAATAACATTTTACATAGTCCATTTTGTTCTCGCTTTGTTACATGTCATGTATTTACCGTATTTCAATTCTTGATAAAATGAATATTGTAACTGTGTATTAAAAATTAAAAGTAATATGTAACAGTCAAGGAATAGTAAATGAAATTTAAAACTGAGTTTTAGAATTAAACAAGACTAAAAGTTACTAGTATAGGCCTGGTCTGCTATGACCTGTAACTACCATCCTTTATTGCATGCTAATGTTGTGACTTGTAGTTTTAGCAGTCAGAGTTTGACATTAGTAGGCAAGTTGCTGTGGTCCCTGCTTCACCTGAGGTTTACTGAGTGCATAGGGGTCAAGCACCTGAGACATGCATCCGTTCTCAAGCCATGCACAATTAGACCAGGGTAGAAAGGACTTGGAGAATGGTCAGTGTATGGTCCCCAGCTTCAGTTCAGTCTGCACTGGAACCTTCTTGGCCCTGAAGCAAACAGCTACATGCCTTATTGTTAACCTGGACATCGGAATACTAACAGTAGATTTCATCAAATGGCTGTGAGACTGGAGGAAAATGTTATAACATTACTATACTTCACATATTTCTGATTTTCTTCTGGTCATGACTTTAAATAATTACATGGCACACATGTGGTTTTGTTCGTTTGTGTAGGGATTTTTGTCAAAGCAGATAGCATTATATTTTTACAGAGGACACAGGGTGGCGGGTGCACAGTCCTTAATGGTAAGAGACAATCTGATTTTGTGTTCACCCATTGAAACATATTTGAGTATTCCCATGCACTTGTCCTGGAATATGTTTGTTAAAAACAAGCTCTTCATTGCTGGATGGTGCACTAAAATGCCTTCACTGGGTGGGCGGGGCCTGCCGCTCTCTTCAGCTTCCCGAGACATTCAGATCTTGAAGGAACGGCTGGATCCCTGCATGAGGCCAGAAGAAGTAGCTTAGAGTCAGGATTCACCTATAATTTTTGTTTTACGTGAATCCTGTACCCATCCTTTTACAAAACCCTAGCTAAATAGAAGATCCTTGAGCAACAGAGACAGGAAGCTGTATGCATGCATCAGGCATAAAAATGTAAATATTTTGATGTGTAAACTATTGCAGATCATTTGATATTAATAAAAACAATTTTATTATGCTAGAGATTTTATGTGTTTTTTTTATTTTTTTAATTCAGTTTTAGTTTATTAGATTTCCCAGATATGTGTCTTACCTGGTTTTGCAATGACTTAAGATTAAGATACATATTTCTCTCATAGAAACCACCTGGATGGTGTATTTAATGATGCTGTTAGGAGATGAGCACTTTGCCAGATTTTCTGGAGAACAGCACATCACTCTCTTACAACATGGCGGAGACTCGTCTTTGACATCTCAGACTCTTCCTATAGAATGCCTTCTCTGATCCCTTAGTTCCAATCCAAACCTGACACTATTTTCATATTTTCTGCCTTCTTCAGTTTCTTCCTGCCCTATCTCGAAGCAAGTATGCATGCCACATGCTTACATTGAAGGAAGCACATTGTATCTGGCTTTCAAGGTACTTTGCTCCATCATATTCTCACTTATTTTACCTGGTACTTACACGTTACTATTCCTAGCAGGCAACCGCTCATCTTCCAGGGCAAGTCAATAGCTTTCGACACACAATGAAAAGTTTCCCCAAATCTCACATATCACTCATCCATCCTGATCTGTTGGCATGGGGATGGGGATGGGGATGGGGATGAAGTTTTCCTTTGCTCAGTTGTAATTAAAATGGATAAAAGGTGTATCATCAATCAGGGATTCAGGTGAGTTTTTCATTTCATTACTCAATAGTTAAGTATTCTATATCTTTTCAGTAATTCTTTCCTTAGAGTGGGGAGTGCCTGGTGTCAAGCTAGAAACTCCTAAGTGAGTCATGAATGTGCTATGTTGTGGCTGGGCTCCTTTACCATGGAGTTACTCTGGGATGGCTCCTGCTCCAAATAAAAATTTGAATTTCATGTTTAAAGAAGATTTTAATAAGCAAGAACACTGTGGCCTCTCCAAATGCTACTCAAAGCCTATCGTTGTTTATTGACTGAATAATTGTTAGCTGTTGGGGCTTTTAGCAAGATTATTGATGTTAAATCTTGGGTGGAGTGGCAGTTGACTTCCTTATGCATCCTGCCCTGACTAGCAGCCTAACTTCAGTCAACGGCTACTCCCCTTGACAACTCAACTCTCTGTGTAGTGGGTTTTACATGACTATGATATAAAGATATTTTAAAGCACATACTCAACACACTGTTGGGAAGGTGGCATTAGAGTACTGAGGATTTATCATGAGGAGGTCATGCTGTTCACCTTCACAGTATTTACTGTAGACAAAGAGACAATAAACAAAAAAGTGTTCACTACTATTGGTAGAAACATAAGTTAATACAGCCACTGTGGAAAGCAATATAGATTTTATTTTAGTATTTTTGTATATCTTATCATCCATAAATCAGGTGGAAAGTAACACTGAGAAGGTATAGGATCTGCTAGTCCAAAGCTAGAGTGAATTTACTACTCAGACGCTATGCTATGTCCAAGGCATACCTACAATCTTAAAAGTTAATGTGTTTCCCAGTTATTCATTAAAGAACCTTACAGTGTATGTGAGGGGAAGAGAAAGTGGAGTGAGTGGTGAGGTTTAGGAGGTATGCAGGGCATCTAGTTCTCAACTATCTGACAGAAGAATGCAGTAAGAAGTGCATTGTAGTGCATTTTATCTCCTCTCTTGCCATCACTTCATTTTTTCCTTTATGAAATTTTTCTGCTGCTATCTCTACAAATAGAACCAAGTTCCCCTGCTTTGGAAGACTCCTCCTTTAGTCTTCAGCCCACTTTATTTCTTTGTTCTTCAAGTCTTTTTTAAAAATACATTTATTTTATTATAAACGTATAAAACAAACTACAGACAGAAGGGAGAACCATGTGACAATCATGAGTTCTATAAATGTTACATTCATAGTGGTTTGGCTATTTGTATTTGTCCAACTTGAAGTAAACATCTTTTCTGTTTTGTTGGATCTAAAATTTTTCAAGTCTTGCTTGAGCTCTGCCATTCACATATAGACCACCCTCTGAATGAAGGGTGAGGCCAAGAGCTAGGAATTCATGAGATCATATGTTACTCCATGCATTTACTCCAGCTATCACAAGCACCTGTGTTACTAGGCAACCAGAGTGTGTCCGTGAAAACACACTTGGTGTCCAGGACCAGCACCTCACTGCGGAATACTTTAACAGAACTTACTTGGTTGCAAAATATTAATCAACTTTAGAAAATGCCTTTACAAAGATGCACTTTTATATATTTCAAAATATTGATAAAAAGACTGAAAACGTGTTACAAAGCTCAGCATTAATTCAAATGTGCAAAGCACTTAACTTTAAAATAGAACATAAAATATGGATTGGATTCGTTCAGGTTGATTTATTAAAGTACCTTTTGCACTTAATGGAGAATACAACTTTCTGCCAGGGAAGATTAGTAAGTTATTTGTATAAAAGTTTATTACTATACAATTTTAATTGGTATTTGGACCAAGAGACCATTCAAGCTTTATGCTCCCAAGAGAACTCTAAATGGGTGAAGTTCACATCCAATTATCTTTTCATCGACCCACAGTCTGTATCTATCAGTGACTCCCCACTATCATCTCCAGTCCTTTTGCATCCCTTTTCTCTATCATCACTCCATCCAGCAGGATCTTGCTTCTTTTTTCTTACAACAGCACATCCACGTTGCTCTATGTTTTCTGCATACTTATCCAGTCAGACTTGTACCTTTTGTGTTCTTGTGTACTGAAAAAAATCAATATTGCCATGCATACAACAGTTAACTGTTAAATTGCTCACACTCTTCTAGCCTTTTTCCCTTACTTCTCCAGTGTTATAACAGAACAAAGTAGACATCCATCCAGCATGCGCTTTCTGACCTTAAGTGAACTATATTCAGTACAATTATGTGTTGAAAGTCTAACTAGAAATGATCAACCCAGAAGCAGAAAGGCTCACATGGTATAGACTCACTTATAATTGGACACTAGCCCAAAAGACATGCCCCATGAAGGTTTTCACTTGCCAGAAGATTGGGATAGATGTGAGGATATCTTATTGGTACTCTAGGCAAGAGAAATGTAGGATAATGGGGGAAAGAGTAGGATCCAAAGGGTCCTAGAAACCTAGAAGATCATGATGGATTGATCTGGGCGCAGGGGGGTCTGTTCAAACTACTGCACCTACAAAGGGCAATACAAGCAGTAAACATTGAACCCCTGCTCAGATCTAGCCAATGGGCAGGATATTCTCCACAGTTGTGTGAAGAGTGGGGACTGACTCAGACATGAACTCTGGTGCCCCATATTTGAACATGTCCCCTTGGTGGGGGAGTCCTGGTGGCACTCAAAGAATAAACAGGCTACCAAGATGAGACTTGATAGCTTATAACAATATAGTGGGGGAGGAGATTTGTTTCAGTCACAGACATAGGGGAGGGGAGTAGGGTAAAAGCGGGAGGGAGGGAGGAATGGGAGGATACAAGTGATGAGATAACAACTAAGATGTAATCTGAATAAATTAATAAAAAAGAAAGTCTACATAATGAATTTCTCTAAAAATAGTATCAACAGCCTTCTCATGTCATGATGGGATGTTGTGCACCTTCAATTTTGTTGTAAATTCCAACAGAAAAGGATTTGCAAATTAGAATTGTCTACTATTTTAACTCTGGATGGTAACCATGGAAATTTATAATTATGGCAGTCATAATACATTGAGGATAAGTATGTATCTTCAAACTGGATTAAGACATATATATACACACACACACACACATATATGTACATAAAGATATATGTACATATATACATATATGTGTGTATACATATATACATATATGTATGTATGTATGTATATACAGTATGTTTGTCTGGTACCCAGGGAAGCTAGAGGAGGGTGTCAGATCCCCGTGAACTAATGTTACAAATGGTTGTGAACCATTATGTGGATGCTGAGAACCAACCCTGATCATAGAAGAGCAACCAGTCTTTTAGTGGCAGAGTTGTCTCTGCAGATCCAACCCTAGCTTTTTGTTTTTGTTTTGTTTTGTTTTGTAGAGACAGAGTTTCTCTGTGTAGCCTTTGCTGTCTTGGACTCAGTTTGTAGACCAGACTGGCCTTGAATTCACAGAGATCCACCTCCCTCTGCTTCCTGAGTGCTGGGATTACAGGTGTGTGCCACCGTGTCCAGCAAGCAAAAATATTTTTAAGCATAAAATGTTGTCTGTCTGTGTCCTTCACTGGGGACCTGAAGAAGCAATACCTTCTGTGCCTACTACGGGACATGTGAGCAATGGCAGGAAGGACAGAATTGGCTTTGGTATTTTTACATCTGAAGCTCAGCCCTAGTCCTGGAGAAGCAGTCTCCAAAGGCTGTTGCCACAAGGCAGCACCTATGGGCTGAAGGCTGTGGCTAGAAACATACAGGAAATATCACATCCTGCATGTGCTATTCAAATCCATGTTGCCACCAACAGCACAAGGCACATATACAACCTCATACTTTATTTACTAGTTTCTTTAAAAAAGAAACCCTCTTCCTTATCTGCCCTAATTTGTAGATACCCTGGCTTTTATCCCCGGTTTCCTAAGGAGAACAGGTAGAAAGCTCATTGGATGCCACAATTGATCCTTCTGTCTACTTTAGTTCCTCTACCTGAGGATATGATTTTCAGTAATTCTGAAATATGATTGCTGGGAATGGTGCCCATCACTACCAACATTTTCATCTTTTGAGTACATCTTTATAAAAATCCCTTAAAATGGTACAATCCTTTAAGAAAAGAAGCATTCACATTTTCTGATGGCACTTTCATGGGTGACCCACATCAAGATATATTCAAAACTTACCTCTGTAATATTCACTCAAAATTGGTGGATATTTAAGCAAAATGTTTTGCAAGACAAGCGAGGCTGTTTGGCATTTTTGCTGGACCACTTTTCAGTGAACCCTACAGTCTGAACATGAACTTGGGGTAACCAAGAAGGAAAACAGAAGGCTCAGAGAAATGCTGACAGCCTCTTCCTTCCAATTCAAGCCTCTTACCCACTTACATATGAACTGAGATGCCAGATTTACCTAGAGTACAGAAAAAAAATTCTTCCTAATATCTTAGAAGATGGTAGTTTAAATTGGTATTTTTAGAGAGTAGCTTGGCTGGGTTCCAGTTTGGGCAGAACATTTAATTTGAAAATTTCTGTTCCCTGGAATGTTCATTGTCTTTCAACTCAATACATTTAAGAACACAGAAGATAACGTAAAATTATCTTCAATTTGTTTGAATCAAACTTGATAAAATTAAAAGGAGCAATATGTCAGGGAATTATTAATCTGATGAGCGTTCCTTTGTGCCTCCAGGACTGGTTTCTAAATTTGTATAGTTTAATGTATATTTTCAATGGAGTAATCTTATGCCCTCTCACTATCATAAAGAATTAATTTCCCTAATCTATGAATAGTGTCACCAACTGGCTAACTTCCATTCTCTGCCTATGAGAGAGACATCAGAACTCACATAATTTCAACAGCAGATGCCTCACAGAAAAACCAAGAATAATGTGAAATCTCATATGAAGTTTATTACTCATGAGGAGATGGGATGGAGAGATGCCTCTTAGCAGCATAACACATCAGCAGCCAACAGCTGCTGAGTATAAGATTTACATTAAAAAGTAGACATTGATTCTCTATGACTGTGTGATATTTTGCTGTGCCATAAGCATTGTG
Source organism: Acomys russatus (assembly GCF_903995435.1). Classification (NCBI taxonomy): domain Eukaryota; kingdom Metazoa; phylum Chordata; class Mammalia; order Rodentia; family Muridae; genus Acomys; species Acomys russatus. Next base: position 11,207,756 of record NC_067163.1, on the reverse strand, counting down.
AGGGATATTAACATTTGTTCAAACTTAACATTTTTTTAAGTGCTTGGGGTTACTTAGTGATGGCTCCATCTTGCCCTTTTATTTTTTATTAGGGAATAAGCAGATATTAAGAAATAATCATTTAATTAAATTAATGGCAATCTTTCAGTTAAGCCAGCTTTTTTTTTTTTTTTTTTTTTTTTTGAGAACTGTTTCATAGTCTCCAGAAAGTGCTCCTAAGGTATATTACATGGGTTCCATTTAATTTAATAATGCTGTAAGTGAGAATCTACTTTAAACAGAAATCATTATTCACATTTCAAGGACTATTGAATCTTTTAAATATAGTTACAGAAGAACGGAGTGCCAGATGTAGTGAAATACGTTATTCAGAAAACAAACAGCTGGTGAAAGAATAGATTATCTCTGTTTCCAATACCTCATCCCTGGAACATGATCAGCATATTCTGAAAATTCATCAATAAATCATGGAGTGACAGCAGTGGATTCTGATCATCTCCCGATTTTAAATAATCTGCCCTTCTGTGTGACTGACCTATATTTTGCTCTTGATGCATACTGAATTAACTGTCTGGAAGGATTCTAGACAGAAAAGGAAATCTTGGTGTGAAGATGAGGGCCAGGAGGAGCCTGCAGAGAAGCATAATCATTTTATGTCTAAAAAGTACATGGTAGTCACTCAAAACTGCTCCTATGCTCCGGGAGTTTCTACAAGAATTAGAGGGCTGAGTTTACCATTGCTCTAACCATTCAGCTCTTGTGCAGTGCTTGTCTTATTTGTCCCATTGGCTCTCTTGAAATTTAAATCTGAGTCTGGCAAAAACAAAAAACATAAACGAAAACAAAATCAAATCCTTTCCCTTAGTAACCTTCAAATAGGTGTCGCCAAACCTTCCTTAGCCCACACATCTCACAAACCGCACTGGACATTGGGAAACAGAAATGTCTAGGCATGTAAAACGGCCATCTTGCCTGCCTTGCTGCAACAGCAAAAAGGCAATGCATAGCAAATGCTACCAACCTCTACACATGCCAAAGGATAGCCACAGACTATCTAAGAAAAACCCAGTACCAGGCATGAGAAACCTCCTTTTTAGTGGTTGATCAGGATACTCCAAATGATTCCAAAACAATATACACAATTGTTATTGCCCTTGGCTACTTTCCAGAGGTTGAAGCTATATACCGAATGCAGAAGATACTGCACTCTTTGGACATAGGACCTGGAAGACTACCAGCACTGCACGTTACCTGAAAGCCTACTTTCCGTAGGTCTAGCTTTCATAGTACTTGAAGGTGCTAGGCAAGCTGCCAAGGGATGGGAACAATCCGTAGTCATTTCCAGCTGTGATGCCCAGGAAACACAGCAGTGAGCAGCATGGCAAGATATCCCTAAAGGCGCACTGGTGGCACACATGTATTGGTGGTGACCAACAGTTGTCTAGTTGGACATAAGGACTTCTCAGCAGGAGGGTCATAGCACTTGGCATAATAAACCTAGCAAGGTGACTGTGGCTGGTGAGGCCATGGCTCTTGGAGAAGATCCAGATATGGCCATTTTCCTTAACAAATATGGCTTCTAACTACATCCTAAATATTTATTTTTATTCATATAGATAAGTATATCCCATCAAAGAAACCCCTCCTTCCAATTTTTACCTTTGTTTCACTGTATCCTTTATCTGTAAATTTATTTACAATATTAAGTAAAAAAATATTAAACAAATCACATGGTCAATAGTTAAAACTCAGGTTCAATATGTTATTATAGAATACAAAGTTATTGGTTCATCTGTGGTTTAACTGGAATGTCTAGTACTTTTAATAATATAGGTTTGGAAGATTCAGAATTGTATTGGGTTGGAATGGGTACTTGAGAAGGTTACCAACTATGATAAGAGACTTTAACCTCAGCCCAATTTACATGAGAGATTTTAAACACTAACTTAACACTGCCCAGCTAAATCCTCAACTCATCCTCAAACTACATATATAGTTTTAACATATTATACTGAAATTTGTTTACTTATTTTTAAAATTTTAAAGTGTGTGTGTGTGTGTGTGTGTGTGTGTGTGTGTGTGTGTGTGTGTAAGTGAGAAGATAACTTTATTTTTCAGGAGTTAGTTCTCTCTCTCACAATATGGATTCTGGGGATTGAACTTAGGTTGCCATTTTTGGTGGAAAGTACTTTAGCCCACTGAGCCAACTCTCTGGCCCATGAATTTTATTTAGTAGCATATTTCAATGTCATATGTCCCATGTCCAACATAAAATCCAGTGTTATATTCCAAATGTGAAATCAGGAGGGCAGTCAGAGAGATTTCTGCACTGAATTCTGCTCTCATGCTTCAAAACCCTGTGTGTACTGTCCACACATTTATATGTGGAAGAACTCCAGGCATGGGTTTTGTAGCACTAGGGCTCTAGGCTGGAGAACCCTAGTGATATCTCAGAGTTTATTTTCATTGTGGTAATTCCTCCATTGACCGCAGAAGTCACTCTCTCCCATTAATACACTCAATGGACCTGCAAACCCATAAAACACACACACACACACACACACACACACACACACACACGCACACACGCACACACACACTTTTGCAGTGTCTGCCTTTAGCAGCTAGAGTCAGCATACAGCATATTTGTGTAGCAAAAGTATGTGCACAGCAAACCCATCCCCAAGCTGGAGAGTAGCTATGAACCTGTGTTCTCAAGAACATTGACAACCCAGGATAGGGATGAATAACGAGTCATGAAATTATTTAGTCATGTTTATAAGACCTCAGTGTCTCTTTGGACTGTATCTTTTCCAGTAGACGGCCGGAACTCCCGTTGTAGTGTCACTGGCAGGTATTCTATGGACTTCCCTTCTGAGTTCAACATGTCTGGATTTATTTCTAAGGCTTCGTTTTCCAAGTACTTAGTTTCTAAGAACTTGTTTCATTATCATTACAAACTATGCAATCAATCTATTCCAAAAATTGAGAAAAATAGTAAGCAAACAGAATTTCTGACATATTTATAAAGTGGTACTTGATATGATTCCTATCAACTATCATTTTGCTTTCTTCTACATATAATTGCTCCAGAAATAGAATATTAGTACTAATTATCAGTAATTTATGGATAAAAGTGATTTAAAAGAAGGCTTTCCTTTATGGATCAGGAGCCTTTGGACATTTATGACAGGTCATCTACTCAACTGTGAGTCATGGCCCAGGAGGTTGGCAATCCATTGTCAAATACCTCTCAGGAACATGACCTCAGGTCACTCTCTACGATAGCTAATGCTGTGAGCAGATATGGTTGGGAATCCCTTGGGAGATAGCTGGTATATATACCTAGATTCAGTTAATTGAGGCAGGTCTGTCCCCCCCAAATGGGAGCAGTACCCTTCTGCTGGATTCATCTTGAACTGACTGAAAAGATAAAGTGAATTAAACATTATCTCTCTTTATACCTCCTGAATGTGGATGCAATGTAGCAAGCTGCCTCAAGTTCTTGTCACCATCACTTCCCCACCATGAAGGACCATACCCTCAAAACTCTAACACAAAAATTACCCTAACCCTTCCTTAAGTTGCTTTTATCTGGTATTTTCACACAGAAAAGTAGCTATTCACCCCTCCTTCTGAGTTTGCTTGGGAACTGACAGAGAGACTTGTGGCCATTGGGAGGAATCATGTCTCATGCTGAGGACAAACTGGTTTCCATTTTGGATGTAACCAACATGGTGGCTAATAAGTCTACATTAGAAAGCACTTTGTAGTTTGCTGAATGAATTCCAGACAGGGATGTTCTGTGGGCCATTGACATAGAGACACTGAGTTCTCAACAGTGAGCGGAGCCTGTTGATTTGACCTATAGTTGTTCACTTGCTTGGAGAGGATGTGCAGGCTGTTGGGACTTACTTTAGGTGATGATAAATTGTTTACCAGGGGCAAGCCTCACCTGCAACAGTGGGTGCACAGTAATGGCCAAGACAAATGATAGGGACCAACACTTCTGGATTGATGTTCACATAAGGCTGATGGAACCTTGGACCCATAAGGACAAGGGTCTCTCAAGTGCTGCAGAGCTGACTCCTTGCCCAGCACCCTGGACTCATTCCTTTTTGAATATTCTGCCCCAGCCACATCTCAATGATTGTTTTCCTTGGGCACTTTCCTAGGATGTTGTGTACCCTTATATCTTAACCGTCACATTCTGTAACAGAGGAATAGCCTCTCTTCACTGAGGTTTCTTTGTTCCTGAGTTTCTTTGGAATATTCTTTTTCCCAGGACAGGCTCTTAGGAAGGGCCTCTTCTCAGTGCCCCAGGATCTCCTGTGGCCTTTTGACCATCTTGTATTCTAGAAAGGTCATGCATCTTCTCATTTCCCTGGGATCCTAATAATGAGTCTAGAATAACTGTAAGCACATAAGGAAAGCAGACATCAAAGAAGAAAAATACTACATTACAGACAGCTTGAAAATGCATTTTTAATATTGCCGTTTTAGCCTCTCACCTACCAAAGTGCAGGAGGGGATGTCGTGGAGCTATGGACCTGAGTTACCTTGGGAAAGAAACACACACATGACGCAAAACAAGGGTCTCTACTTGTCAATGTTAACAAGTGTTTCCTGAAGTCAGAACTGATAAAAATCCCTCACCTGAGACCCAGCAGATGTATTTCTGGACGGTAAGGATGACATCACCAGGAAGGGGTACTTGATTAGTAAATTCCATCATAAGCTTCTTGTGTTTTTTTTTTTTTTGAAAAACAATGTTGAGTTTTTTCAGAGTAACTGATAAGAACTAATGGTGGAAACACCCAACACACACATACCTCCCCCGCCATGAGCCAGGCATCCATCCTGAATACTGACATCTATGACTACACAATACTCCTTTAGAGAATTCTGTGTGGAGTTCACTACAGTAAACAACCTTGTGCAAGGGGATAGATAAGAGCTCTTTCAGGTGGGCCTTCTTTGGCCTAGGAGAGACTTACAGTCTCATGGCAGGATGGTGTCACTGCACTCAGAAAGTGTTAAGCAGACAAATAGGAGCTCCAGACATTTCAAGAGCAAGCTTTATACAGCATTTAACTATATATCCAACATGAATATTCAAGGATAAAATTTACATAAAGGTTTCACTGCAGGTTTCTAAGCAAATCGTGACCTTGTGGAATGAGTGACAGTCTTGGGCATGGTGGCACACATGTCTTAAATCCATTCAATGTAATGTGGGACTAGAGAAGTTCCATCCAGGAGCAGAGAAGAGCAGGGGTATGGGGCACTTGAAGGTGGGGAAATCTGTTTGAAGGAAAAGCAAATGTAATTGTTAAGCAAATAAAAATAAAATCAAAATGCAGGTATCGAAACAAATGCTCTCACTAGGGTTAAATAACAAGATAATAAACCAATGCATGGGTCAACTACTGAGGTCCATAGAAGCAAGCACTCTTGACAAAAGCAGGACCTGAGGCATCTTCACGGAAACATGGAAAGCAACAAGTCATTCATTTGGTGGGAAAAAGAGGAAGATGCTGATCAGTGTAAAGAGGAGAATGTTGGCAAGTCAAGAGAGGTATCATCACCAGTGTCCCATGGGCTTAGACATAATATGTGAACAAGGCAACTTTCACATTTGATTTATGTGCACTATATAAGCATCTATTTTCAGTGTGCCTTTGTGGGACAGTGTTGTTTTTGTGTGGCCGTTTAGAACCTGGCGTGGCATGGGTAGCAATGCAGTGTGAGCATGGGGTTGAAGTAGAAAGCTATCCAAGTCCTCCTTCATGCCTCACTTGGGCATGCACCTGCTGCGACTGACCTGAGCCTTTTTTTTTTTTCCTCTGAGACCGAGAGACCCAGTGCTGAGGGGCAGACTCAGCTTCTGTCTCCACAGGGGTAGCCCAATTCAAAATGTCTTAATTAAAAGAGCCAACCATCAGTAGAATATGTTATTCCGACATCACACTGCTAGATATGGTTAGCAATACATCCCTCTATGTGGTATGGTGAAGTTAGCAACTTTCAAAGCACCTCTTCAGCTCGATAGACCTTTCTCACTCTGCATGTGTCTGAATTTGTTCGTTTGCTTTTTCAGAGCGGTAATGCAAGCATTAGCTGCCATGTGATGGAGACAGAGGAAGAGAGACAAGAAATACAATGTGATGGCCTAGCTTAAAAGAATAGCAATGTAACTAAGTTATTATACTTCAAAATGACAACTTGACATATTGGAAAGAGTGAAGTGAGTGAGAATTAGAGAGGAGAAAGAAGGGGAAATCCTATAAGAAAACACTTGTTTCTTTACAGCGATATGGTGCCTCAGTGGCAGAGGATAACTCTAAGGAGCAAGCACTAGAAACTGGGGAACACATACAGAAATCGGCATAGGAGGCCAGGCTGAAGTACTTGGAAAACATGGACAACCTGATGTCTTTGAGATAAAAGTTTTCTGGCTGCCAATGGTAGGAGACATGTAAAGAAAGGTACCTGGAGATGATAAAATAAAGGCATAGTGTAGCAGGTCTACCTGGCGAGAAATGTGGACGCAGAGGGATTCCGGAAGTATGTGGTTTAGATGTAAAAAGGTCCATCCCAGGCCCATGTGTTCAGACAGTGTTTTCCAGCATCCAGTACTGTTTTAGGATGTCGTGGAACATGTAGGCAGTAGAATCTAGCTAAAAGGATGAAGCTTCCAGTGAATTAAGTTGCATGGGTAGTAGCCTGGACCCAATTATGTCCTAACCTCTAGCAGTGCCTATCCCAGCTGTGGTGTTACATGGAAGTAACCTTAACCCTCCAAAGACAAAGGTCATTCCTTTGAGGTCAGTTCATGACCATTTTGGAGCACATGAGCCCTTTTTTTAAAGATAAAGCATGGGTTTTTGTGATCTCCCATCCCTTCATTTATCCCTCACTGTACCCACTTTCCATTTTCCTCCACCCTGCCCCCCCCCTTTTCCATTTAGACAGAAAGCCTCCCTCTGTTCTTCCCAGGGCAGAACCTCAGGAACAAACTCTCCCATTCCACAAGAAGAACTTACATCTGGATACAGCAACCCCACTTCTCCTTTCAGGTTTATCTATTTGAAAGAAAATGTGACCAGTTAGTCTCTGCTCCCCTTATCCCAGACTCTCACTCATGCGTTTAATCCACTTTGCTTTCGCTGTGTGCATCTAGGCACTGGGTTTCAAAGAGCCATTCACAATATATCCTTATGCCCTAGGCTACTGGCAAAGACTCAGCCTTACCCGGGAGAGGGTATAATATTTTATGAAACCATCATTCACACGTGAAGACTGTATCTGTGGCTGCAGGGAAATTCATAGTATTTGTTTTAGCCTATTTTTTTGAAGAGTTTCAAAAGAAGGTGCTTCGTAAAAATGCATAAGCAAGGTGAAAGCAGGTTATTCCAAACAATCATATGAGGAATTGTATAGCCATGGGAAACACAGGGCAATGTGGGAGAACAGGCATTAAGATGCGTGAGTATCAGTTAGCATTAAGTAAAATGTGAAATAAACACAGGTCTCCAAGGAGAGATCACACTAAATGAGAGATCCAAGTTTAATATTTTCAAAAAGTAGAACATACCATTTATGATACCTCTTTTAGAAAAGCTATATAGAATATGTGTGCATGTGAATTCACAAATATTCAATGTACATGAGTTCATGCTTATGCATATGCAAATAGCCTCTATACATTTACAAAATATAGTATAGGCATGCATGTAGGGCCAGTACATTCTTATGATTTCTTACTGTCCCTATGCTTCTGCCCTCCCCCCACACTTAGAGGTGGCATCTCTGTGGCTCTGAGTCTCAGGCTTCCTTGAAAGAATCCGTGTCCTTCTTCCAAGGTGGGACCACAGGCACTGAGCCTGAAACTGGACAGGTGCTGGTTCCCTGGCTATGTCAGAGGAAGCATCTAATCCCAGGCTTCTGGGATGTTAGAACGCTCAGAGATGCTCAGTAATTGTCTACTGAGGAACAGTTTCTGGCATAGAGGAGGAAAGGTAAGGAGTTAAGTCCTGAGGAAGTTCGTGGAAGGCCATGGCTCAGAATGGCCACAATTTATTCCAAATAGATTGTTCTCATATCAAGATGGGCCATCTCTTTGGAGGCATAGCACCTTACAGGTAAAGGAGACCACTAAAAATTGTCACTGGAGTCATTCTTCCACAAAATATCTGATACAGTTTGCATAGTGCAAAAGATCATGGACCACTTAGCAATCAAATCAAAGCTACGAACACACTTTTGTTCTTGAGGTGTCGTTCATGATCCATATAAAACATAGATTGGCTTCAAAACCACATTTGATAATCTTCACTCAGATGCCACCTATGTTTAAGCAACCCAGGACAAAACTTTTGCTGATGACATCCTTCGTAACAGGTATCACTGCCTGCAACATGTTCTCTGCAGAAGTTGGAAATCAATAACCCCACCCTGGAGACAGAAATTAGCTTTGCTAAGGCTGTTCTAACTTGTAACTGTAGATGAAGTTTCCTCCTCTTAGATCTATGGCTCCTAAGAGCATGACATGCAACATGAAATTTAGGGAGCCAAAGGAGTGATGCCTCACGGGCGAGTGTGTGAGCACACTGGGAAATAGGGTCAGGATAGTGACTTTGGCAATGCAGGGGTCGGTGTGTTCAGTAATGCCAGTGTCTCACCCTCAGTGAGAGGAGTTATGGAGTGGGAGAAACTGAGTCCCTGCCAGAGTCAACAGTGGGGAACCCACCAAGGAGTAGGATCAGAGCCACTTTTTGTCTTAACTCTCCAGGGTGCAACACGTGTACGAACACATTAACATCAGTGACTCTGGGATGGTAGCACCTGTTTCCTCCATCATTAAGCCGAATTTTACCTCATAAAAACGCACTCAGAGCTGTGAATAGTCTTTGGCCTGTCTCCAACAGGAGCATGAAATATACATACTTAAATGTTTAAATTCTCAAAACTGTAAACATTTACCCAGTAATCATTTAGATTGAAAACAGTAATGATTCCACACAGAAGATTCTGGTCCCTAAACCTTGCAATCTAGGTTTTTTTATTTTTTATTTTTTTTATAAATACATCAAAGGAAATCAGCCAGACACAGAAACTGACAGGCAGTTAACATATCTTTCAGACTTTCACATGTAGTTGAATGTGCACATTATAGAGGTGAGAAGAATAACTCTTGGCTGTCACGGGATCTAAGGCCTCACAGAGGAACACAAACCCACACTGAGAAGGCCGGTTTTCATGTAAAGACATTTCCAACTAATGTGATCAGCTTTGTGTTCTCTTGAAGAAAGGAGTGCGTTGGTTTCCTTGTCTGCTTTTAAAACTTTCTTGATGGTTTGAATTGTCTTCATCTCTTATTCCAATCAAAGACAGATTGATTCCAGTTCTTTGTGCACATAGGAAGATGACTCTATTCAGAAAGACTGATAGGGACACTGCTGGTCTGCAGAGCCACATGCTGGGACCATGCCATCAGGCCACAGAGGGAGAGCTTTCTTCTGTAATATTTCACCAGGAGATGAGGGCACTGTGTAGCAACTGTTTCTATTCTTAAATCTCCAAGGAGGTAGAGAGAGGGATAGCTTGAGCCTTCTGAGCCAATATGTCAGCAGAGTCAACAGGCAGCCTGGTGAGGCAAAGGCAGAACATATGCTGGGTGTGGCGAGAAGTAGCTTATGTGTCATTGATCATCCTCCATTAAGAGCAGGGACCAATACCCTGGTGTGTATTATGAGGGAATAAGCTGAGCGTTCCATGAGTGGAGACACTTACAGATGGTATTCTGGCTTGGTTTCTGGGATATTTATTAAGTAAGCATTTGACTCTGGCTTGGAAGAAGGTTCCATGTGCCCAGGGCATAGAACCCTGGTGCCTCATTCATCTGGTGATCCCAACAACAGTGGGCGAGAGCCACCATGTGTCACAACCCGACAAGATAAGTAACTGCAGCTTACTGTTGCCAACTCTGAGTGGAATGTCTGTATCAAACATGATGCTAACTACTGCAGTCACCAGGGCAGGGTTACATAGAAGGTTCATATAAAGGAAGAATGATTTGCTTGGGGTTGTGAGATAGTCAGCCACCCCTGAGGACGTTCTTGCCCTCCCTTTTTCGCTCAATTTTCCTCCAATACAAATACCATCTCACACACGTTACTTTTTCCATTTTTCATTTGAGGCATCCTTGTGTTGTACCCCTGAGGAATGGTGCCCTAAAACATTAACTAATATTCTTAAAATGAGTTGAATTTATAATATGCTCTACAGTAATTATTTTTTAAAAAGAGGTCTCACTTTCAATTTGTTAAGTAATAGTTATGAATGAGTATGTTCTTATCAATACTGCTTTCTAAAGTATAAATCATTCACCAGGCAAGCAAATGAGCTTTGCTTCTTGCGTCCTTTAAGAATATATGAGCTGGGAGCCAGGAGTACTGACACATACCTTTAATTTCAGTTCTTGGGAGGGAGAGGCAGGTGAATCTCTCTGAGTGTGAAGCCAGCCTGGTTTATAGAGCAAGTTCCAAGTTAGCCTAAGCTACATGGTGAGACCTTGCTTAAAACAAACAAACAAGACTATATGGGCTGGGGCTAGGGAGATGGCTCAGTGGGTAGCATGTTTACTATGTGAGCATAGAAGTTGAGTTCAGGTACCCAGCACTCATTTAAAAAGCCTGATGTGGTGGTACATGTCTGATAACTCAGCATTAGAGAAGCCAAGATAGGGAGCTACCTCCAGCTCACTGGAAATCATCCTAGCCGCATCAGTTCCTGGTTTAGCACTTGGTTCTGTATTGTCAAACATGTAGCCAGATGCAAGAAGACTTTGACCTCTGTTTTCCAGCTGCATGCACCCACATGCACATGTTCCTCCCCACAAATGCATCTACCCACATACACACTTGCCTATATGCACACCCACCCACATGCACACAATGTTCACTTTCACAAGCAAGTAAATACCCAGCACACCCACATGCTTGTGGACCACAACTCTCCAAATTCATTGGATCAGGAGCCAGAACTATCCACCACTCCCAGGGATGTTTCTGCTCAAGGCCACTCAAGCAGGGATGGCCCCTCTGAAGCTTCTGGTTTCTGGCTTGTCACCAGGCTCCTTTTTCATGACTTCTCTGTTCCTCTTACTTGGAACTACACTGGAATCATCACCCTAGATACACTCAAATAATCTTCAACTCTTTAAATCCAGTTGAATGACATTTAATGTGACGTGTCAAGCATCTTATATTTTTCTTCCTGAGAAAGAACCTATCATTATCCCTTGAAATGGCAATGGCTTTGAACATCACTTTCATGCCTTGGATATAGTTCTGTCTATAAATGCCTTCCTGATGATGGGTATCTTTGCCCCACTGCCCCATGGAACTTCACCATGAGATAGCAGCATGTCACTAAAGAAATAGCTTGCAGTGAGCTTCTTTTTCACTTTTGCATGGTCCTGGGTTGAAAGTTTGTGATGGGCAGAACGCTTGAGTACCAGAATAGATCCTATGACCTCATTCCCAGTTGGCCATGTCCTTCACCTTCTTTGATGAGAAAATGAGGGCTTTGAAATGCTGTCCCTCTGATGAAGTAGACACAGATCAGTCATTTTTGAGAGAGCCGACATTGTGGTGAGCGAGTCTGGTCTATTCTTAGGGGGAAGATGCTGCATTTGCCTGGAAATGAGGCTCAGGGGATGATAAAAGACCTTCTCACTCAATAATAGAGGCCCTGCACCCCTGCCAGAGGGACAGCTGTCACTATTCTTAGGAGTATTTTCTGAGAATCCTTCAGCACTCAGGACCAGCTGTGATTCTGCCATGCAGAGGGACAGAGCCCCTTGTATGTACTGGGCAGGCTCTTAGAAGGATCCATGGCAAAGGAGACCTGACGGTGGAGCCCAGGTAGTGACTTGACATGGAAAGATGAGAAGCTCTGTGAGCATAGAAGCCGCAAACTCTCACATTGAATTATTGGTGAGAGAAGTTTACAGTCGTAAAGCCATCTGAACAAATCATTATTTTTACATGACAAAATTTACAGAGCTACTTTCCATAAGTTTTATACATAGGCAACATAGCCAGCACCTTGGTACCAACACCAAGCAGCTGAGAACACGGGACTTAAGTCCTCCAATGGCCCCACTGGCAAGCTAAAACTCCTTTGATGGCTCTGATTTTAAATTTGCTTTGCATCTTTATACTTCATGGCAGGTGATATTTCACCTTGTGTGGCATACCAGTTCAAACATGCCTTTCAAACATATATGTGTGTGTGTTGTGTTAACTCTCTCAAAGTTAAGTAAAATAATGCTAGGCTTTGTTATCCAACACTTACAAGAGCATAATTGTGTTCCGTTCTTTCTGTTTTTCCTTCCTCTCTTCCTTCATCCTATCCTTCCTACCCGCTCTCTCTTTTCCTTCCTCCCTTTCTCTTCCCTTCCTCATCTACTTCCTTCTCATCTTCTCTTTTCCCTCCATCATTCCTGTGTGGGTACTTGTGAGAGCAAATAATTGCCTCCTCCGTCCTGTGAGCACATTAGCTTTTTATTGATGTAACCAAATCCCTGGAAAAACAACTAAGGGAAGAAGGATTTATCTTGGCTCACAGGTTCCAAGGTCTATGTCCATTATAGTGTAGAGAGTGTGTTGAGGCACCTCACATGAGTGACGGCCCAGCTATGGTATGGGGTAGCCACACAGAGCAAGTCTTGTGCATTGAATGAGTCATACCTGTGAACAACCTTAGATAAACACAGATGTGTGTTCTGCCAATACACCACCCTTCTCAGTCTGACCAAAATGAAAAGGGGAAATAACTTATATGCCCAAACAAATCAAGCCAAGAGGATACTGAAGCCTGGTGAGACACTAAGAAGGAACACTAAGAAGGAACATACAAAAACAAAGGGCCACAGGGAAGGCTGGAGAAGTAGACTGGAGGCCAGCTAGAGTGGATTGCACTGTGAGAACCTGTCTCAAAGCCAAACAAAGTACAGACTCAACAAGATAAGAAACAGTGAAAAACGCAAATAATGTATTTATTTCTCGGTACTGTGAATGCATCTCAAGAAGCATATATTCATATTTATTACTTATTTCTGCATACATTCAATTTACTCATTTTATTTAAACTTCCATAAAACTTCTGCCTTTAAAAAATGAAAATGCTGAAACTTATCAGTCTGCAGTGAACTCCAGGAAGACAGCAAAATTTACATATCTATAGCTTCACATGTTTATAAAACTAAAGCTGCATTGTTGAAATATATCTTATATACATGTGTTATTTTTAAGTTTTTATATAAAGTACTTATGGCTTTCTTAATTTTTTTTTTTTTTTTTTTACAAAAAAATCTGGAATTGGCTTCAAATGTGGCAAACCAGCCACTGGGCAAATGTTCTCATTTCTGCCACAGACAGAATTCTGCCAAAAATGGGCAAGCTTGGATGCAAGCAGAGTCGACTGCAAAACCTGCCAAGACAGGGTAAACAAGTCCGCAGTAGTTCCTGTCTCACAAATATGTTTGTCAGCTATATTGGGTTAGAAGGCTGAAGATGGTGCTCCAATGTTATAGAGAGTTTTGGGTGAATTTTCAGACAGCAGACCATCTCTGTTGTTTGTTTTCATTTGGAAGCTGCTAACCTGCACTTCCAGTTCACTCAGGTAATTAAGTTTTATTGCTTCTCAAGTTTCTGATGGTGCTGAATACCAGATAGTTTAGTCTTACAATCAGGCTTAGTTGGTTAGGGGTTAAGATGTTTTTAGATCTAGATAGGTGTTTTATGTTAATAGAGATTAGATATGATAGATATTGATTTTCATTCAGAATTTTAGACCCAACAAGATAGGAAAGATGTTTACTTCAAGTTTGCCAAATACAAATAGCCAAATCACTATGAATGTAACATTTATATAATTCCTGATGGTTTTGTGGTTCTTCCTGCTGCATGTAGTTTATTTTATTTATGTGTAATAATATAAGTATATGTTAAAAAAGAAACAATAAAAAGTAGCTTAAAATTGCATAAAATGAATGCATTTTAGCTCACTGTAATAGTTTATTATTAGAACTGATACTTTTAGTAAATATGTTTTAAATGAATCTGCTTTAAAGTCATCAAAGAACAGTGTTCTTACATTTCAGTTTGAAATGTTATAGAAGTATTGTTAACATAATCAGTTCTGCTTTTGTTTCTGAGAGTGCTTGTCTTTGCTGGCTTTCTGTTGCTGTGAGGAAGCACTGACCCAAAGCAGTTTTATTTCATCTTACAATGCATCATCTTCCCTCCAGACAGATTTTCTCTGTCTAGCCTTGGCTATACTGGACTCATTTTATAGACTAGGCTGGCCTAGAACTCACAGAGATCCACCTGCCTCTGCCTACCTGAGTGTTGGTATTACAGGTGTGTGCCACTGTACCTGGCTTCTTACAATGCATCTTGAAGGGAGAGAACTCAGACTAGGAACCTGGAGGCAGGATTTCCAAAGCAGCGACCATGGAAGGGTGCTGCTCAGTGTCTTGCTCCTCGTGGCTTGCTCAGTCGGCTTCCTAATACAACTCAGGATCAGGAGTCTAGCGCTGGCATCACCCACAGTGGGTAGGGCACAATTGTTAAACAAGAAAATGTCTTACAGGCCGACCTGATGGAAGTATTTTCTCAATTGAAGTTCCCTCTTCCAAGATGACCACATTTTGTATGAGGTGACTAAAAACTATCCAGCACGATATTTAATTATTTTAAGATGTATGTTTAAAGATAGTCTTTATTTTTTTAACTAAGGGAATCAATGAATCTTTCATTAAGATTTGGCTGAACAGAAATTTGATCTTTTAAGTTGCATAATAATTTGTTTAAATACAATCTAAGAAAAGTATTTCAGGAAATAACATCTGACAAAGTCAAAACACGTTTCCTTTCCACAAGTGAAAATAAAAATATCCTCACAAACGTGCTGTCCAAGAGACATTTGATGCCATTGACTAAATATATGAATGTCACCGATTTACTTGCATGAAAATTATCAAGCCTCCTGGCATGAATAGGGAGAGCACATTCAGTTTCTGTCCTCAGATGAAACCACTGAAAAGCAAGTATAAAAGCCTTGTACAAACATTTAAATTTATGTTGACAGCTCTGCATATTCCTGTGATGCAGTGTGGTGTTGCAATACATGTGTGAAGTGTGGACTCTACAAATCATCAGAGCACACACTGAGCATTCCTCATCCTGGGAGCTTTAAAAACCTCCCTCTTCAGCTACCATGAGGTGTATAACAAATTTCAATGGGTTGTAGTCACTTCGCTATGCAGTTGAATGCAGGGCTGATTTTTTTTTTTTTCTCTCTGCTTTTGTGCCCTCCGTCCCCTCATTCTGCGCCCTCCCAGCTTATCTCTGGCAACTATCAGACTACACTCTTCTCTTTTTAGATAAACATTTATTCCATGGGAGTGAAAAGGAATCTTATCTTTCTCTTTCTGGCTTATTCCACACAGAACAATGATTTTCTGTTCTCTCCATGTTGTAGCAGATGATATAACTCCATGCTTTATGTCATAATGGTATTCTACTGTGTATATTTTTCACATTTTTATGTACCCAACCATCCAGGGAACACCTTGGGCTCATAGCTTAGCTTATCCATAGTATTACAATGAGCAGGAGAAGATGTCTACCAAGAACACGTTTTGTAATATGAGACACAAGGCTACTGACGTTAGATATAAGCCAGGGCTTGTGAAGGGAAATCATCTGAAAGGCTGAGGTGGGAGTGAGACATAGGTTCACATCAATGGCTTGTTACAAACACAGAAGTGGGTGTAACATGCAAGGAGGGCATAAAATGGGTCAAGGACCCATTCCTGGTCTATGCTTACAGGGAGAGGTACTTGCTGCTGCGTAGCACAGATGACTATCAGTCCTGCCCAACTCTTGGCCTAGACTGAGATGGCTACAGAAAGGGAACCCAGGAAGCTGGCTTTACTGTCTGCCTGAAGGACTGTCAGTGTCACAGTGTGCAAGTGGCCCTCAGAATCATTAAAGATCTTCTAACCAAAGCAAATCTCACTTGGTCCAACCTGGAGTAAATCCAGGCTCCAAGGTCTGATACTAAAATCATTCTATGGGCATGGGGAGAGAGAGGGGAGGTAAGGGAGGGAGAGAAGGGGGGACTTATTTTGAGGATTTCTTGTTTTAAATTTTATCATGAGAGTTCCCTTTTTATTTTTATTTAATTAATTTATTCAGATTACAACTCACTTGTTATCTCATCACTTGAATCCTCCCATTCCTCCCTTCCTTCCACTTTCACCCTATTCACCTCCCCTAGGTCTATGACCGAGGGGCATCTCCTCCCCTACTTTATGGTCATAGGCTATCAAGTCTCATCTTGGTAGCCTGCATATTCTATCTTTGCGTGCCACCAGGCCCCTTCTCCAAGGCGAGATTGTCAAATATGAGGCACCAGAGTTCATGTCAGAGTTAGTCTGTGGAGAATGTCCTGTCCATTGGCTAGATCAGAGTAGGGGTTCAATGCTTACTACTTGTATTGGCTTTGGTTAGTGCAATAGTTTGAACAGACTCCCCTGGGCCCTGATCCACCCAATATAATGTTCTTCTTGTAGGCTTCTAAGATCCTCTGGATCCTTCTATTTCTCCATCTCCTATATTTTTCTCACCAAGAGTCCCAGCAATACTACTCAGCTATAAAAAAACAAGGAAATTCTGAAATTTTTTGACAAGTGGATGGAACTAGAAATGATCATACTGAGTGAACTAACCCAGAAGCAGAAAGAATCACATGGTATGTAGTCACTTATGATTGGGCACTAGCCCAAAAGACATATCCCATGAAAATCTTCACTTACCAGGATATTGGGATAGATGTGAGGACATCACACTGTGACTCTAAATAAGAGACTTTTCATCTCCCTCATTCTTGTTGATTTGTTGGGTTTGTGTGTTCTGTGTTCAATGCACTAATAGATGTGAATTTATAGGACAGATTTCCTCTTCTGAAATTGATCTTTTTCCAGGATTTCACATGCATGTTTTGATTTTGTAAGGATATACTTGCCTCTGTGACAAGTTTTGTCACTTTCTGTGATATATTTTGTTTTGGAGAGATAACCATATACTGCCTCCGAATCCAGTAATGGTTGTTGTAATTAGTGCAATGAAAGGCTGAAGCTCACACTTGGAAAGTGGCTACAGGACTCCAGATCTAGGTAGTGGCTGATAATGGAGGCCATTCTATTGTACTTCTGGAGGCCAGAGTTCCATGCTGGTTTCACTGATGCTTTATCTGCAGGTGCATTCAGGCCATGCTGATGGACCCTCTCATTTCCCAAAATGAGCAGACTACTGAGGCAAACTACTGCTTGAAACATTCTGTGCCAAATGCCCTGTTGGAAAAGGGTCTGCAGATCATGGAGTTTTGTATCTATCAGGAATATAATGCTCCACTCCTCTGTTTATGTTTAACCCCATGTGTGACATTTTCACAATGATATCTTTAATAAGACTGAATTGGGTAATATGTACCTAATATTGATGATGACATAGAAACAAACTTTTTCTGTATACACTCTAGAGTTTCTCATTTAATAACACGTGTGTGTGTGTGTGTGTGTGTGTGTGTGTGTGAGAGAGAGAGAGAGAGAGAGAGAGAGAGAGAGAGAGAGAGAGAGAGAGAGAGAGAGAGAGAGAGAGAGAGACAGAGACAGAGACAGAGACAGAGACAGAGACAGAGAGGTGTACAATTCCACAGGGTGGGAGGACATATTGAGCATACGTTTATAATGGTACAGTTGGTGCTTAGGGTTGTGCTTTGAAAACTTAAAGTGTACAGGAATAGCCCGGGAATTCCTAGGAAGCAGATCTTTCTGGAGGGCCTGGGGCTCTGTACTCTCTCATACTCACCTTGCTGTTTTCTATCTCCCTTCATCTTCAGATACAAACTCTACCAACAGAGGCCAGAATGGCGTTGAGGGTAAAGCACTTTCTGTTCAGACACTCTTGCACATATTTAGTGCCAGAGAGGGACATGTGTGTCATTCAGTAACCTGGTTTCCTCTAAACACAGTCCTTGACTACAACTAGATATACCAAGAAGGCTGTCAGTACATCAAGACAGACTTCACTTCATAGAAGGAGGGAGAGTCAACTGTATTTTCTTCCTAATTCAGTGTTTCTCTATGCAATCCTAGGATGCCTTCTTTGGATAGTGCCGCTCAACATCAGCTAACCATATGTTTTTCTTTGTTTTTATCTTAAACTGAGCCCTAAACATTTTTTCCATCTTAGATTTCATCCTACTCCTGGACACCTTGAATTTCTACAATGGGTTAGTTGCTGTTGTTTTAGCTATTGGTGAGTGCAGGGCTGTAAACCAAAGTGCAATAATATGTACTCTGCTGAATCTCCCTCATAGATCTTTTGGGACTCAGATATGTCCAAGTATTCATGCCTTCCTCTTTTTATGTGAAATCAATGCCGTCCTGCATTGTACTAAGTGAAATGTAAGGGTGTAATTGGAGATGGCTTCTGCCAGCATCCTGATTCTTCTCACTAGATGCAGGTACTCTATGGTGGGTTGATAGGGTCTACCCTTACAGCATGGGTCATACCAAAGGATTGCCATGGAGATTTAATGGGGGATCCTTTATTTAGTGGGGAATACATGGCTCCAAGAGAGACAGGGGGAGTGAAAATGGAAAGATAAATATATTTTTGTTTCACTCTAAGTGTAAGGTGCAATGTGCATGGGTTTGTTAGATTTTTCAGTAGAGAAAACTGAGCTAAATTGGGTGTTAAGACACCTGCAGTCTTAGCACAGCATACTACTCAGGATACTTTCAAAGCAAGGTTCATTTCAAAATAAGCCATCCTTCTATTTCACTAATATGAATGAAAAATAACTATGTCCCTTCCTTCAATATATTCTACCAGACCAAGCTATGATCAATCCTTGTAATACAATCTTTAGGTATCGGCTCTTAGACTACAAGGCAGAGTCCACAGTTGAAGGAGTTTGTTAAACACTTGCTTTCTTTGGGTGGATTGGTTTGAGATGAAGGTCAAAGCTTGAGTTTTATGCACACTAAGTATGAATGTGTTCTATATTACTGAGCTACTCTCCCCTTGCCTACCCAGATTCCTTTCTTTTTTATAACTATAAATAATGAATTGATTCTCACTAAAAATTTTCAGAACAATAAAGTTTTTTAAGACTGGAACCTCTAACAATACTGTTTAAGTCATTTCTATGAATTTTTGATAAAAGAGAAAAAAATGACACTGTTGATACAATTTTATGATGTCTGAAAGAAAAAGTCCCACATTTGAATATTTTAAACAATTTTTGAGGCTTACTTTGATATAAACATGTCAAAAAATGTGTACAATGAGGCACTGGATGAAGCAGCTGCGGCCTTCTGAACCTCAGCTCTGTGTTGATGACATCCATTTCTGTTTGATTTCAGTGGATAAACATGAGTGCATGCTTCGCAGGAGTGGCTCTTCCTAAGGCTTGTGCTCTCTGCTCTTATCCAGATGTGTGTCCCTTTGGACATAGATTCTTGTATGATTTAAAATAAGATTTAGAACTGCTTAAAACATCCATTATTTTCCAAGATGATTTCTCATTCATCACAGGCTCCTCACTGAAGGGCCTTTGGAGGATATGTCTAAGGAACAGTTTAGCTGAGCATATATTTCCATTGTCTTTAGTATTCATATTTGTAGGTTTTCAAGTTTGCTGTGTGTAATTAAGATTCTGTTGGGTGTGCTAGTTCGTAATTGGTTTCTATGAACCTAGTGAAAGACACAAATAAACAGTCAGAGACTAAGCCCCAGTTTGGCACAGTGAACTCCTCCTGATCTGGGCATGTGATTTGCATAAGACATAAGCTATGAGAACCTGTGTGCCTGTAACTATAGACTTATAAATTAAGAGCAAAGATTATACTAGATTTCCAAATGGAGCATGGAATTTTTTTGTTAAAAGCTTTCAACATATTATAGATGAATCACTATGTGTGGTTATGAATGAACTCAATGCTTTCCTTTAAAAATTGTTCATAATGTTACATATTATAAATTCATATATGATAAATGCTGTATATTTATGTGTCTGTGTGTGTTAAAACTAAAGTAGACTGTTTTATCTAAAACTTTGGAAGAAGATACAGAAATTGCAATAAAATAAATGAGAAATGACTGTGTCACTATCTAGTGTTTCAAGAAATCTACTGTCCTCATCTTTAAATAGTAAGCCAGACATAGTCAAAAGTATGAAGTTTAGTATTAACATCCATGGAAATGACTCTTACAGAAATGTTTAAAATTATCTTCAGTGCTAGTGTATATATACAATAGGCAATCCATGAAATCAGTTACTTATTAGTAGCTGGACAGAAGTCTCATTAGTTAACAGTGCTATTGCTCTTGCCAGCCCTGAGCCAGGTTCCCCATACCCATGTGCATATTCATACGCAGACACATCTATACACACAACTGCACATACTTATCACATTAAAGAATCAGTTACTTTATATTATAAATGAATATATTCTTAATATGAGGAATTAATAAGTCCCTGGAGGGCATATGACCTACTAATAAAGAACAGTAGAATTCAGAAAGGAAAAAGATCTTTACACCATTGCTTATTTCTTTCAAATTACTGATTTGGCTGGGCTTGATGGTGCATGCCTTTCAGCCCAGCACTCGGGAGGCAGACACGGGCAGATTACTGTGAGTCGAGGCCAGCCTGGTCTACAAAATGTCCAGGATATCCAAGGATACATGGAGAAACTCTGTCTCAAAACAAACAAACAAACAAAAATACTGATTGGAGTGACTTTGTCCTGTCACTTCCTAATCTAGTAGGATTCTTCCTATTATTATTATTATTATTATTATTATTATTATTATTATTATTATTATTATTATTATTATTTCTCTCTCTCTCTCTCTCTCTCTCTCTCTCTCTCTCTCTCTCTCTCTCTCTCTCTCTCTCTCTCTCTCTTTCCTTTTGGTATGTAATGTCTGATTCATTTTCATCTCTCTGTGTCCAAACCTGTGCCTACAGATAATGTCTAAATGTCCATTCATGTCTGCTTCCTACCTGGCCTTTTCATTGCCTCTGAGTTAATTGAAGCTCTTACTTTATTCTTTAGTAGTCGAGCAGTCCAGTTAAGTGACTCATTCATTTCTTGTCTAATTTATATCTCTGTGTCTTGCCCAATCCACTTGTTAATAAATGCCCATAGCCTCACACGTGACAAGTACAGCCTTCTGCCAGTGTGGAAAGAGAAAGGAAAATGAGGGACTTTCCTACCAGACAATGCAGTATGTTTGGGAGGCAGGATTGGTCACTAATCAGGCTGTGATGCTTTCGGTGAATTACTAACAATTGAAAAGGCTTCTGGGATAGAAGGATAAATTGATTGCAAAGTGCCAGTGCTGGATGAGCTGCCGGAGAGGCCACTGTGGCATTGAGGCTCATTGGATGCTCTGAGATTTAGCTAGGGGTCTAGAAGTCAAGAAATGTGCCCAGGTTCATAAGTATAAGGTATCTAAGCTGAGATATGAGCTCAAGAGGCTAACACCTAGAAAATTCCCTACACTGTTTAGTCAAACAACAGCTTTTCCTAATATTTCTCTCAGATCATATAACTTATTTTCTCAAAGATTGTTTGTTACCTGTTTACTATTGATTCTGAAGTTTAGTTTGATTTCTAAGGCTGGTCTCCAGCTTTAGGCTTTGATGATTCACTTTGCCAGATGTTTCTTAGTGGCCTCCAGGTCTGCTCTGTGGTGTTTGGCTAAGCATCTTTTAACTCTGCCCTCTGCTTAACAAGACTCTCCTTGGATGAGGTGAAGAGTCATGTCTGTCCTTTCAGTATCTAAGCTTTCTCCATCTTGAAGTCCTTGTGGGGTGCTTCATTACTGCTCTTTACTGACTACAATTAATGCCTGGCAAAGAAATAAGAGAGGAAATTTGCCATGATTTCCTTGTTCTGTTTTGGTTTTGTTTTTTTGTTTTTGTTTTTGTATTTAATTTTGTGGGTACATGTGTTTATGTGAGAAACTGTGCATTTTCTGTGCCTAGGAAATGTCACAATAGCCACTGACTCCAGAAAGGGGACTCATGACAGACTAAAGTAATGATTTCACCAAAGTCCCCCTTGGTGAACCAGTGAGGGGTATCGGGGTCACTAATAGGAGCTATATTTGAGGGGTTCCTTATAGGAGAAGGGATGGCTCATACAAACAGCTGCATTACTGAAAAAGCAGCCCAACACTGGTCAGACTCAAGAAAGTTGCAGGCCTGGAGCCCTGTGCAGTTTGCAGGTAGCTTTAGCAGTCCAAGCCATCTCTCTACAGCTGGCTTTCCCAGGGTCTCCTCCCCAGCCTTCAAGAATCTTGCAAGTGTTTACTGTCCCTGGCATGTGGCAGTTTGTTGCCTCCCAAGTCTCAGGGACCACCTGGAGGGAATGCTTCCATCCAGAATCTTTACAGCTTGTGTGTGAGTGCACATGCCAGTGCTATGCATATTGAGGTCAAAGGTGGATGCCAGGTATTTTCCTCAACTGCAATCTGCTTCATATCTTGAGATGTGACCTTGCATTAAACCTAGAACTCACCATTTGCCAGCTTGACTGGACAGCAAGCCCCCAGGGATCTGCCTTTCTCACCCTTCCTTCCCATCACTGAAATTATAGAAATGGACCACTATGCCCAGGTTTTCACATGGGCTTAGGATTCTAATTCAGGCTGCCTGACTAATCTGTCACTCCAGCCCAGCTCTTTCATTCCTCCTGGTCTCAGCACAAAGCAGTGGAATTGGAAGGATTTGAGATGTGAATTCATTAGAGCTGCAGGCAGTGTTGGGACACTTGAATAACCTCACAGCCTAAGGGAACCAGGACTCGCTGTTGGCAGTAGGCATCTTCCATAAAGCTATAGCAAGACCCTCCAGAGATGGGAGACAGCCCAGTGCTACACCCACATCTATTGTAACATCCTAAGATGCAGGCTATACCATTCCTGATAACATGACAGCAGGAGGTATTTCTAGTTGGAATAGAGGTCAAATTTCTATCCTGATACTCACCGATGCGCAGGATGTTCAGCAAAAGCCTGAGCTCTGATTCTGGCAGCATCATCATGAACTATATGACACTTACTTCCATGATCCAATTCCTCCAAAGAAAAGGGAGGCCAAGAGACGCTATCTCAAAGAGACCTTCCAGGGCATAAGCTAATTATGTCACATGCCCAGAGACTGGCCTGTGGTGGCCATCATTCCTGGCCAGCTGTCAGTATCCTAATCATTGGCACACTGCCCTCACCACTGTGAGCCCCATATTTAGTCATATCAGTGATTAGGATGGCTGTGCGCATGCTCATAGGGAAGGTACATTGAACAGAAAAAGAAGAGGCAACATTGTCATGACTTTTACTCTAAATTGGATTAAAATGTTCCAGAAAGTTCAACATTTCAAAGGAAATCCATCTCCTTGCAAATTTTGCAGATCTGCCTAATAATAATCCCCCTTGCTGAAGCCAGAAGTTTATTTGGGGCAGGTGAATTGATGGTAGGAAGCTGATTGCTGTGGCAACAGAGAATCCAGGTTTCAATATTGCTTCAGTAACTTGGTTGTTGGCATTTGAGAGGCTATTTTAAAAGTCAGAATGCAGGGAGAGGGAGAGATGGAGGGAGGGAGGGAGAGAGAGAAAGAGAGAGGGGGGAAGGGAGGGAGGGAGGGAGCTGGAACATTTTGTGTGGTGCAGGTGTGGAAGCGTGGTGCAGTGGAAACTTCTGGAATCTACTGGGGTGAGGACCCTAGTGAGAACTCCCAGCAATGGTAGATTCAGAGTCTGAAATGGCCATCTTTAGCAGCCAGGCAAAGCTTCTGGTGGTGGACTGGTCTACCTTTGGTTGAGCTGTTGGCTGAGGTAGACCATTGAGAGATTCCTAAACAATCCAAGCTGATGCTAGGACAGAAGGTCACTCTCTAAAAACTGACAGCTGAGGCGTGCATGGAGGCATCACCCCTCTGTTCTAGCCTGCTTGGCAAGAGGAGGTTCTCTGCAGGCCACCAAAAGAGAAGCCCAGCCACAACACCCGACAAAGCCACACCTATAATTTGTCCTGGCTGCAGGGTATGCTGGGAAATGGTGGGGCAGAACTTGTGGAAGTGGCCATTCAATGTTGGGTTTAACTTGAAGCTGGCACAGGATGAGAGGAAGCCCATGCCTTTCACTACCTGGATATCCAGGAACCAGAGACTGGATAGCCCAGAGACCTAGGGAAGAGTCAAATAATCGAGGAAATGATCCCTAATGATATTCTGCTTTACTCATAGACTGGCGCCTTGTCCTTGTCCAGTCATCATCATCAGAGAGGCTTCCTCTGGCAGCAGATGGTATTGGGTGCAGAGACCCACAGCCAGTCATTATGCAGAGACAGACTCTGTATCGATGGTCTCCATTGTGTCCCTCCTCTCAGAGATTGGGAGCCCTGTAGAAGAGGGGAGGAAAGGTTGTTGGAGTCAGAGGTGATGGAGGACAGTAGGAGAACATGACCCACTGAATGAACAAAGCAGAATGCATATGGGCTCATATAGATGGAAGCAGCAAGCATGGGGCCTGCATGAGTCTGCATATATGTTATAGCTCTTAACTTGGTGTCTTTTTTTTTTTTTTTTTTTTTTTTTTTTAGGATTTCTAACAGTGCGAGTTAGTGGGTCTTTGACTCTTTTGCCTGCTCTTGAGACACTTTTCCTCCTATTAAGTTACCTTTTCCAGCCTTGATATGGGGGCTTTTGCCTTGTGTTTCTATGTCCTGGTTTTATTCCCTTTTGGGCAGTTATTTCTTGGAGGACTGCTTGTTTCTGAAGTGGAAATGGAGAGGGAGCGGACTCTGGAAGAGAAGGAAGATGTGAGGGGGGAGCTGGAAAGAGTAGAGAGATGGGAAATTGTCACCAGAATGTATTATATGAAAAAGAATATATTTCCAAAAAAGGTCAATGGAACATGTATATGCAAACTGTCACCTTTCCTGTGTGGTGATGTGTCAACTGACTTTGAACACTTACTGCTATCAAAGATTGTCCAAAAGAACATCAGCACCTCCACAAGTGAGGGACACTTTCTTCCCAACATCCTTTGCTAATGTCTATGGGAATCTTCTTTTTTCTCATTTACAAATTTTAAAGAGAAACAGTTTCCTGCTGTGGGACCAGGCTGTTCTTCATTTTTTGGATGTGATTTGAAATACTCTCAGGTCTCTGGTTTCCTACCAAACTTGTGCAACATTCAAACCAGAGCTCACACACGCCCCAGGGCATAAAAAGTGATTCCCTGAGCCAGACCTCTGTAGAGAAATGAGTATTGAGGCTGATGATGGCTAGAAGCAAACAATCTTTACCAAGAAAGAGTTCAACCAACAGAGCCAAGACTATGAGCATCAGGTTCCTTGACAAAGGCTTGAGAAGTGAGTGAGGCAAAGACCTGGAAGAGCTTCACCAACTGAGCCACCAATCACTTCTGAACCCTTGAAAATAGCGGGCAGGCTCTTTGTTGGATGGTCTGTGTGAGTCAGAGTTTTACAAGAGACCTAGCAACCCTAACAGCTAGACAGCCAGCAATACAGTATGTAACAATTAAGGAGACAAGTACTGACAATAAGCAAAGAAAGGAATCTGAGTCAATGTAGCTTCATTAGAGAAGGGAATGAATGAAGCATTCAAATGGTTCTCAGGTCTGTCTCCAGGGTCTGGGCTGTAGTTGTATTGTTAACCAGAAGCAAAAATGAGCACATAACCAAATAGTCAAGGTGACGGGTGGATCCTGCCAATCATTGATTCATCATTGTCTGAACCCTGGTCTTTCCTGGAATGTGATATGACAAATAGCCAGAACTGTATGACATCTTTTCCTGGAGCAACACAGCATCCCCATCCCCTGAGCCTTGCCATCATAAGATTACTGATACCCTTACTGTGTACTTACAGGATGACAGTTAGCATCACTAATTAAAGAGCACCTATCTCCACCTTCAGCCTTTGCTTATGACTCTCTCTCAGAGGCCTCTTGACTTTTCAAAGCTTGTTTCTGGGAATAAGGAGAGTTAGGGATTTTAGACATGTAAGAAAATGTCAGAGCCAGAAAATCTCAATAAAAAGTTTACCTTTTGGGCCTCTCACTATAGCTAATAAGAGGGAATTCATACAAATGTGTGCAGAATACTTAGCATGTTGCAAATCATTGTGCAATGGTCTATAATGGGGCATTCATGTCTTTAAACAGTAATTTGCTTGTTTGCAATGCACAATTTATTGTATCTTTTAATGGGTTTCATAAATTTTTTGCAAGTGAGAAAATGAAACCGTGTCCCTGTATCATTCAAAGGGGTTTTGCAGGTAAATAAATGGAAAAGTCCAAATTAGGCAATATCCTATTTTATCACAGTTTATTGATGTAATACAAAAAGAACAGCCATGTTATAAATAAATAGAGCACTGCAGACACAAACTTCCCTGTCTGCTTCACAAAATCACATTTTCTTGCTTTAGGAGAAACCAGCATCCCATGTTTTGATATTTAATTGGTATGTTGAATACGTGAAGGAATATTGACGGATTTCTCCCAGCATTTTGTTATTACTATGAAGTGTTTTCTTTAGCTTTTCCCCGCCAACTTTTAAATATCATCAGATCAATGTCACACACTCTCTGAAAGAGGAATAAAAATTTCCAGGATATCCAAAAACCAAACCCAATAATAATAATAATAATAATAATAATAATAATAATAATAATAATAATAATAATACAGAAGCCACATTGGTAAGGATTTCATTTTGTTTTTCTAATTCTCCTCTCATTGATTCTTCAGTGTTTCTTGTGTTTCACCACAGATAGGAGGAAAGAGAGACAGAGACTGAAAAACATCTCCAATTATGGTGCAAATGGAATCTGAGTACCAGACAGAATACTGTGCTGAAATCCCACATGAGTTATTGAGGAATTCTCTTCTGTTCAAATGTGAAATGAATGAGACCTCTTGCTGCTTTATTAGGGGATTACCTCAGCAAAGGTGTGGAGGAACCTGACACATGACAGATTCTAGCTGATAGTACCTGCTCTCATCCCACGCCTTCTCTCTCTCACCCCAGGCTGCCCTTGCATCTTTTTTTCCTTCTTTTTATAAAATGATCAATCTTGCACACCTTCCTCTTGTAGGGGTTAGGAATAAAGCTTTGCTTAGACTGAGAGTTACTTGCATGACAAAGTTACCCTTGTGTTAAAGTTGACATGATTAGTAATATATTTATACCATAATTATTCAATTCATCTGTTTTGATTTGAATCCTCAAAACTATATACATACATATATGTATGTGTGTACTTTGATATATTCCTATCCATCTATATCTTGTATAATATTCAAATCAGATTTCTCAGGGATCAGGTTTTATTTGTTTTCGTTTTTTGGAAAAAAAATTGAAATTCTTCCTTGTGTATTTTGGTAAGCCAGGTGTACAGCATCATTCTGTCTAGTCATCCTACTCTGGGCCAGAATAACAAAGTTTATCCCTCTCTTTAAGAGTAATTTTGTTTCTATCAGCCTGGCCCTGTTCTCCCTTTCCTGCAGGCTCACTAGCCTGTGGTTACCTCTATCTTACTCTCAACTGGTATGAGTGAGAACATATGACATTGGTCTATGGTCTATAGGTGTCTGACTTGTGTCATTTAACACAGTGACCTTCCATTATTATATCAGCACTGAGTGGTCAAATAGCAGTCCGTTGTATACATTTGTCCCAGCTTCTTTCTATGCCTATGGGTTGTTTCTTTCTCTTGGCTACCTTATTGCTGCAACCATGAACACAGTAGAGTTCAGTAGCTGTCTCTTCCCCTAGTAGGTTTCCCTCCAACGGTACAGGCACCCAGCTTGGTGATTGTGGGATCAGACAGAGGTTTTTCTTTGAGTGTTTGTGATGTTCCACTTGCTCTTTTCCCCATGCCTACACTAATGTGCATGCCCATCAATGGTGTGTAAGGTGTGCTTTTGCCCTTTCCCCTAGAGCAGTGGTTCTCAGCCTTCCTAATGCTGTGATCCTTTAATACAGTTCCTCATGCTGTCATGACCCCCAATCATAAAGTAACTTTGTTGCTACTTCATAACTGTAATTTTGTTACTGCTATAAATCATAATGTAATTATGTGATATGCAGGATATTTGGTATGTGATCCCCAGAAGAACCTCAAACTACAGGTTGAGAACCATTGCTCTACAGCATATACCATATTTATTGGTTAGTCATGCCTATTGGGATGAGGTATCTCCCACTGAGGTTGGGTCTGATTTTCTTGATGGTTTTGAGCTAGAGGGTGTATCCTGTATCCCTTGGCTCTTGTGTGCCCTCCTTTGAAATTTGGCAATTCAGAGCACTTGCCAATTTGTAAGATTTTCCCTCCTGATTAATTTCTATATGTCCTGGCTAATACCTCCTAGAGAGATCTGTTGTTGATCTTTGCTTTTGCTTCTAATAGCATGCTTAGTTATTTCTCTCTCTCTCTCTCTCTCTCTCTCTCTCTCTCTCTCTCTCTCTCTCTCTCTCTCTCTCTCTCTCTCTCACTCTTTCACTCACTCTACCTCTTACTTGTGGGCCACTCTCAGCCACTGCTCCAGTGCTGTGCCTACCTGCCTACTACAATGTCCCCGTGCCCTGCCATGATGGTCATGAGCTCTAGCCCCTGGAACTGTGAGCCCCAAGTTAAATATAAATTCCTTTTACAAGTTGCCTTTGGCCATAGTGTTACCACAACAATTGACTAGTAACTACAACAGAGTCTTATTCTGTAGTTCAGTCTTAGCTTCAAATAATGGCCCTGTTTTCTCAGATGCCTGATGTTGAGATTATAAGTGTTTGTGATGCTCGGCTGTGTACTTATGTTTAATTGATAAGTAATAAGTATATAATTTATGGGCTACAGTGAGATATTCTAATATATCAGTATAGAGTGTGACAATCAAATCAGAGAACTTGGCATTCAAACATTTTTTCTGTTAGTAATATGCAAAATTATCCATCAATTTTGAAGCACTATAGTCCTTATGAATTTTAGTGACCCTTGTGGTGTGGAACACTAGCAGCATTCCTCCAGTTTCTCTATTTTGTTACCCTACCCCTACCCCTCTATGGTTCTTTGTCCCTTACCTGGAACAATCACAGCCTGGGCCACCACATCACTACTCTTTATTTCTATAAATTCAACTACTTTAGCATTTCTTTTCCTCTGTATAATGTTGATGCTTTCTCACACACCAGAGCTTCCTGGGCTAACTTTTAAAACGATTCCTATTTCTTTATTTTTAAATTTTAATTTATTATAACTTATTAAGATTACATCCTGATTGTTATCCCGTTGGTTGTATCTTCCTGTTCCCACCCTCCCTGTCTCTCCCACCCTACTCCCTTCCCCTTGACCTCTGACAGAAGAGGACCTCCTCCCCTACCATATGACCAGAGCCTATTAGGTCTTATCTGGACACCCTGCTTCCCCTTCCTCTGTGTGCCAGACCTCCCCACCAAGGGGAAGTGATAACACTGGGTTGAGGGGCACCAGAGTTCATTCCAGAGGCATTCCTCACTCTCCCCACAGGCATGGAGAATGTGCTGTCTATTGACTAGATCTGAGCAGGGCATCTAGGTTTCCTGCATGCATTATCCTCGGTTGGTGGAACACTTTGTGCAGGTCCCCCCCCACCCCACCCCCCACTGTCCAGATCCTCTGGCCTTGATGGTCTCCTTTTTCAAGCATTATATCGAACTATTGTTTTTTGCCTTTCCCTTCTGTTCCCCAGTGGTCTTTATAAGAAAGACGCAGGGGTGAAAGTGAATGGCTGCCATCCTTTCTGGTTGGCCATGGCATCTGCATGCTGAATACCAGGCCTGTTCTCTTTTCCAGCATCTTCTGTCTGAGGTGTTAATTCCATTAAAGATCCACAGTTGTTTAAGAGGAAGAGGGACATAAAAGGAGGGGCGGAGCTTTGTCTTGACTTTTACCTTTATTTCCCCTCACCATCCCCCTTTCCTCTGCACTGCCCAACAGTGTCAGAATGCTTAAAGCCCTTATAAATGTTTGCTGGATGAATGGCTATAGACATTCACAAGCCTGAAAAGAATCCCTGTGGATATTTATTGCTCAGGGTCACTAAATCCTGGAGGATTGGGCACAAGTAGGGCTATAAGATGCCTGCACGGTTTTTATCATTTCAGGGCCTAATCGTGATGGAAACTGCTAAGGGAAGTGCACCTTCACTTGGTGACAGAGTGGAGACATAGCATTCCGGATAAGACCACGGCCTGGGGAAGTTTGGTTTACTGTCCTCTGCTGCCCGAGGTGGTCAGGAAGTCAGCTTGGCTCTAACGGTCACTTTCTATTAGGACAAATGAAATCAAGCTGTATGATAAGACAGGAATTTGATACGGGTTTTGAGATGAAGCCTGTTAACTACATGCAAGTGAGAATAGTGTCTCAGTCTGCAGGGGGAACCAAACTTCCAGAGACTTCCGGAACCACCAAGTTCACGAGGTGCCTTCATTCAGCTTCCAGGTTCCCAGAGTCTGAAGGAGTCTCATTTTAAGTGATTGTTAATTTTGACGTATTTCTAGAGTAGAAAGAGTTCTGCCTGTGGGGTCTGATAACTTTGAGAAGCTGCCTGCTATTTTGCAGTTGCACGCAAGGGCTTGAGGGTTTGTTAGTGGGGGTCTCTCTCTCTCTCAGCATCAACATGAAGGTCAGGACATGGGACTGTGGAAAGGCTTAGGCAGAGATGCTGGTGATAGATAGGTACAGGGCCACTCCTCCCCCAGTGCACCTCCAGTTCTCTCTTTCTCTTTGCCTTCCTTGTACCAGGGTAAAACTGGTGATACAGTTGT
Organism: Acomys russatus; assembly: GCF_903995435.1. Taxonomy (NCBI): domain Eukaryota; kingdom Metazoa; phylum Chordata; class Mammalia; order Rodentia; family Muridae; genus Acomys; species Acomys russatus. The sequence goes on along the minus strand of NC_067163.1, from coordinate 11,176,766 downwards.
TATTCTGCCATTGACTTGTTCATATCTGGTTTATCTGGAGCGCTCTAAGAATTCTCGCTAAGCAGGGCATTTAATTTCACATCAAATTTCCAGCTTTTTTGGGGAAAGGCAGGGAGTCAGGAGTGTAAGGTCACCCTCCACTACACAGTGAATTCAGGGTCAGCCCAGGATACATGAGAACCCATTGCAAAATTCATAAAAATTACAAATAACGAATCTAACATTAGAAGAAAAGTTTAGAATAGAAACCCAAAATTGCACTTGGCAATCCATGCATTAGAAAATGAGCTTTGTGCATCTCTTCTGTGATCAAAGCGCCCATCACCTCCCCGGGCAGGTAAGCAGCCACTGTAAGCAGCTTGTTCCTTAGACAGGCTTCCCTGGGTGTCCTGAGCTCCTCCATGGCAGGAGTTGTATGGGCCATACTCACTTGTGTTCCTCAGTGGACAGATAGGGAGTAGACAGGTTCTCATGTAAATGGGGATCTATTCCTGACCAGGCTAAGCTGCACTGTAACCAACTGAATAACCAAGAGGCATTTATCATGGAGAGTGAAAGAGCTGGGGCCCCACACAAAGAGAGAGAGAGAGAGAGATGTACATAACTTATTCCAGACCCAAGTGGGGGCAAATAGGCCATGTGGGGAAGGTAGACCTTTACAGAGGTAGTCTCTGACAAGATAAGAGATGGTGGTCATGGGCATGGCCTTATGAGAATCCAAAGGGGAGGGGCTGGCTACAGCTTGAAAGTGCACAACTTCCAAAAGAAAGCTCACATGGTGCTCATGACTGTGTTCTGTACAGTGGCTGCTATGAAAAATCTCATGTTCTCAACTGGTAAATAGAGAGCATGTTTTAAGCTCAGAGGCCCCACCCCCTATGATCTATAGGGAGTACTCATGGGGAATGCAGCTTTGAAAAGGATATGGTACTTTCAGGCAGCTGCTTAGCCTTCCACATTTCAACTTGAAGTGTATGCTGTAAGTCTTCTTCTTCACTTAAGGGTAGGGTGGAGGTGATGGTGGTACTTTTGAGGGTTTTTTTTGTTTTTTTGTTTTTCTGCTTTTATACAAAATGCCTTGTAGATCACTCTCAACAGTAGAAAAGCCTGTTGTGCTGGGTTATTTTTCCTACCTTTCTCCTAGGTCTGTCTTCATCTATGGCTGCTCCCCTGCTGTAGAACTCTAAAGAAGTCAAAGGTGCTCACTGCCCTCTGTCCTCTAATCTGTTCCCTCCCATTGTCTCCCAAACCCTCTGCATTTGGGTGATGCTGGGATTTCTACAGAGGTCATCTCAGTGTGGATCACCCTGAGTCACGTTTCTGAGTAGAGTGGCCAGTTCTTTACTCAATTTTGTTTTGCTTTGTTGTTCATTTTATTTGTTTTTTAAGAGTCTCATGTAGCCTAGGCTTGAAATATCTTACCAAGTAAACAGAGAGAACCTTAAAATTATTTGGTGTCAATTTTTCCTACTTAACGTAACCACATCATTATAATTATATTTTAAAATCATCTTTCATTGATCCCATGTGAGCACTAAGTCTCCTAACCCATCAACTGCTCCTATGCTCCTATTTCCTTTCTTATTTCAAATATTGTCATGACAAAGGCTCATTATCTTTATGTCCTTTCTTCTTACTTCGTGTGTGTGTGTGTGTCTGTGTCTGTGTGTGTGTGTGTCTGTGTTTAAATCCAGATCCTTCTACATACAAACACCTTCTAAATCTCGAGGATCTAGCCCCCTTTGAAATCCAGATTTTCATTTGGATATTGCTGTGGAGATCTGGCAGACCCTGGAGTTACCTTACTCTTGGCTGCTTTAGATAAACCCCCTTTCCCTCTCTGCAGTGACACCCCTATCAATCTCTCTTAGTGTCAACTCCTTGCTTCATGGTGTTTGAACTACAGTGGTCAGTTTTCTTCTCAGGCTAACACCGACATCTACAGATTTTTGTCTTCTAGACAGGGTGACATTCCAATTGAACATCCACTTGAAGCCACCATGGACACTATTGTGCATACAGATTTTTGTATACAAATATAAGAGTACTCCAATGGATTGCTAAATCTACACTGATATGCTAGTTTTCTTTCTTCAAGCATCTAGCTCTTCCACACTCATTCTTTGTATCCACTCTGGCTCCAGAGAATTATTTACACATAGGGTTTACTGATGAAGATGTCCAAGCTTCAACCAAAGAGTGAGTGTTTCCATGGTGACCTCCTTTCACATTTGTTGTCCCTGTGCTTTCTGTATCTCTTGGTTAAATTATTCATTTACTATTAAACTTGGGTTATATAAAGTGGTTTAATATGGAAACAGGTCTCTGGCTGAGTGGACGATGTCATTTAGGATGATATAATAAAATACCATAATGGAGACAGGTAATACAAAAGCAAGGTGCCTTTCTCATAATTCTGGATCCTGGGAGTCCAGGTTGAAGACACCAGGAACTCAACCTGTGAGGGCTGGCTTCAGACACACCCTGTCCTTGCATGTTCTCACAGAGAAAAGGGGTTCTTCCTGTTCTTCTTTTTGTTTTTAATCAAGACCCTAACCATAGTCATTAGAGACCCATTCTCATGACTTAATCACCTCTTTCTAATTCATTTACATTGCAAGTAAAGTTTTCAACATATGGTGTGGTAGGACAAATAAACAAATATTCAAACAAAGGTGGCTGCTAATTCTAGATCTGTCATTTTAGAGATTGGGCCAAGTCCACTGAGTGTAATTTGATAATGTTCTTGGTGGATGGAACCCTTAGTTGACATCTAATCCCACCCTCTTAGCCTGACTCAGCAAGCAGCAAATTCTAAAGTTGCCTTGTTACCCTACTTATAAACTAGTTCACTTACTTTTGTTCTTATTGTAGTCTGTCCCAAAGGGGTCTCATTTTTCTGCCAATTATCTCACCTATATACTTCTGCTCAGCACAAATATATAGTTCTCATAAAAACTCATTAAACAGTTTTTGCTTTAACTGTTTGTATTTCTAGTCATAATTTAAAAAACCAACATATCTAAGGTGTTTATTACCCAATGCCACAGTGGGCAATCTATGCATTACTCTTATCTTTCCTATACAGCCAAGCATTGGGTCAAGTGGTACAATCATATCTTCACTAGGCTGAAATGAAAGCTACAGGAGTAGGTACAGTAGGGAGGAAGGGCATCTCTGGACAAGGAGAAGGAGGGGAAGAGGCAAAGGAGGAAGAGGAGGGAAGGAGGAGGAAGAGGAAAGGAAGAAGAGGAGGAGGAGAGAGATAAGAAACAGAAGTGGGGTAGGAGGAGAAGGAAGAAGAGGAGGAAAAGAAGGAGGGAGGGATTAGGAGTGGGGAGGAGATGAAGGCAGTAACTGCACATAATGATCTAGAGTTTCTGTTTCATGGAGCTGCTGGTGGCAAGCTCCAGAAGTCTAAACTATTGGATACAGAATAGCTTGTCCCTATGGTTGGCATTGGTTAGATTCCTTTTAATGCTCTGACCACAGTCTCTCACTTCAGAAAAGGAAGCAGCAGATGTGATGTGGGCTTAAGGAGCACAAAGCCCCAATGTACAAACAGAAGATCCATGAACTACCGTGAAAGGATGGAGTGCTCTATTTTTAGTCATTGAAAGAGAAATCTCTGATCATAATAACTGTTTTTGGAAGATGTAAAAAGCTTTAAAAATAAAGCACACTACCTACCTTTTCTCCTTCATTCCGAAGGATCAAAGAAGGGAGAAAAAGTGTAGAAAACCAGGCAGCTTAGACATAAGGGAGGCCTCTGGGCTAAGGAGAGCCCCTGTCTCAATAAGACAGGTGGACAGACAGCTCCTTAGGTATAGCATTTCATGTAGACCTCTGTCTTACACACACACACACACACACACACACACACACACACACACACACCACACTCACCCATGTGCATAAACATTTGTGATAAGCACAGACATACACGGGTGCACTTTCAAACAGATGAACACACATCCACATACATACATACATACATACATACATACATACATACATACACACACATGTGTACAACAATTAAAGAAAAACAGCATGAATTTGAAAGAAAAGTTGAGCAGCACATTGGAGGGGTTAGAGGAAGGAAATGGAGGGGGACATTATGTAATTACATTATCAAAGAACAGAAAAATAAATTAATAAATTAATAAAAAAATAAAAATAAAAAAAATAAATAAAAATTAATTAATTAATTAATCCAAATTACATCCTGATTGTACCCCCTTTTTCCTCTTCTTCTGGCTGTACCCTCCTTTTCCCCATCCCCATATCTTAGTCCTCAGAAAAGGGGGGCCTCCCCCAACCACCCCAGTTCATCAAGTTTCATCAGGACCAAACACATCCTCTTCCCAACATAGTAAAAACGACCATTTTACCAAGAGCAATGTACAGAATCCCCATCAAAATACCAACACAATTATTTACAGACTTAAAAAGAACAATTCTAGACTTCATGTGAAAAAACAAAACAAAAAATAGAGTAGCTAAAAAATCCTATATAATAAAATAACTTCTGGAGATATCTCCATACTTGTCTTCAAGCTGTACTACAGAGCCATCGAAATAAAAACTGCATGGTACTGGCCTAGAAATACACTGGTTGATCAGTGGAATCGAATGAAAGATTTTTTTTAAAATTTTTTTCTGCACATGGTTTTTGTGCAGAGCATGTGTACCATGTGCATGCAATACCAGACGAGCCCACCAGAGGGCGTCAGAGCCTCTGGAATTGAAGTTACAGAAAGTTGTTAGCTGCTCTGTGGACGCTAGAAATTGAACACAGACCCTCTGTAGAGCTACTTCTCCAGCCTCAGCCTTCTAAGTTTTGCAGCATGTTTTACACTCTATTCCTCTGGTGATGAAGAAATTATGTAAACTTGGTCAGCACATCCACCATAATTTCCAAACAGTTGTTATTTGTTTCACATATTTCTTATCTTTTCATAAGGCTTTAATAGAAATAAAACAGATTCTCCCCCAAGGATCAAAACTTCAATTTTTATGACTAGGTCATACAAATAAGTTGTCTGCTCACATTTCCCTGCTTGATACGTCAAAGTTTTCAGTTTCTAAGAGATAGTGTCACCTTTACATGAGTTTACTCGACTTCTCTCTTTGGAGAAAGCTCTCCTGATTTCTAGGAATTGATCCTGGGCAATTGTGTATTGTAATTAGATTGTCTCCAGTTAGCCATCATCAAAAAAATTTAGTATAACAGATAGATAGATAGATAGATAGATAGATAGATAGATAGAGATGGTAGATTATAGATAAATTATAGATACATAGATGATAGGTAGATAGATAGGTGATTGATAGATTATAGATAGGTAGATGATAGATAGATAGATAGATAGATAGATAGATAGAGCATCACATGAAAAGTTCCCAAAATGCCCTTCAACATTTGACAGGGACATAATGTTTTGTTGCTTTCCAGTGAGTTGCTAGGACCTGTTCACCACAATTCATTATAAGAGGTCTTAACAATGCAGATGCATCCAAGAATGATGCCTTGTGACCTAGAATCGATGCTAGTCTCTTCCAGCCATCCAGAGGACATCAGCATTGTTTTACCAGGATATTATACAGCCACCTCTCTTGACTGTCTGAACAGAGGGAAATAAGGAGAGAGAAGCCCTGAGTGGTCTCCTCTTGAAACTCCACTGCGTTTAGCTGTGAGAACAGAGGCTAGACAGGCTTTTGCAGCTCACTGGAAGCACTGTGGGTTTTCTCCCTTTTGGCTGATATTTCCAAAGCAACCCTGAGCTTTGTAGTAGTGATGTTTTGTCAAGAGGTTTAGAGAAGCAAGCATTCCTGAAATACTCAAGTGGCTAAGTTCAGGTTAGTGTCATCTACTGGGGTGAAGATTGCTAATCACTTTATTCTGGGTAGCTCAGCCCATTCTTCACTTTCCTATTAGGAGGGCATGTTGCCCAGTGCTGAGGCAATGGAATGTGGAAGCAATTACTCATGATCAGGGTCCTGCTCCCCCTGTGGTCCAGAATTATTTAAGGGAAGAAGACAAATTGTGTTCGTGTGTATGTGTGTGTGTGCGCACGCACGTGCATGTGTGTGTGCATGCATAATCTAGAAAAATGCAGAGCACCGTGCTGAAGAATCAACAACTCTAACAAAATTTCTTACAAGTGGGGCAGACTGACCTAGACAGTAGCAGTCTGGGGTGCATTCCATTGTACTTGAAAACAGAGGCTTCCTTTGTAAATGCCTGGAGTGTACAGTATTGGAAGAAGCATACTTAGCCACTTGACTTTGATACCATTAAACTGTGCCGATATTAAATAGATTATATGCACAAACACAGCAGCTCATGCAGTGCTTTTCCCTCCAAGAGTGATTTATTCTCTTTCCTATTTAAAACACATAATATGATTTTGTGAAATACACATACATGAGGTAAGTAGAGACCCACAAGAATACTGTGTTCAGCCAAGCAAAATGGCCAATCCATCACCTCACACAGCTCCTTCTTAGTGGTAAGAGAACCAAAATTTTGCTCCCAGCAACCTTCTGATGTCACTATCAGCTAGTCTTCCTATCCTGTACATAGCTCTGAAAGCCTTTCCTCCTTTAGAATCCTGACTACATCCTTACTGGCCTTTTCCCATTCCTCGCTGCAGTTTTTGGCAAACGCCCCTCTACTCTGTGAGCCTGTGGATTCATACTTTTTAACATTCAGCTAGGAGTGATGTCACAATGGGTTTGACTTTCTGTGCCTGGATGATTTCACTTGCCCTAATGTTCTCCAGGTGCCCATGTAGTTGCTAATAAAGAATTCCCCTCTCTTTAAAGGAAGAAGATGCTTGTTTGTATCACTACACACTTTCCTTCTTTGCCCATTCATCCACTGACAGCCTTTGGATTGTTTCCGTAGGTCGGTTTCCATGATTGAAGCGGTAGTGAGTTTGGAGTGCAGATGTCTCTGTGTGGTACCAGTTCATTCACTATATGCTCAGGAGTTATTGTTTTGAGTTTATCAAAACATAGAGTGTTTTAAAAATGTCCATAACAACTTGGAGTTCCACTAATGGTGTAAAAGGATTCTGTTTTCTCCAAAGCCTTGATCTATATTTGTTATCTCTTATCTTTCATTGATGTCCATCCTAGCAGGAGTAAGATGCTGTCTCACTTTGATTCTGATTTCCGTTCCTCTGTGATTAGCCATGGGAGAAATCTCCAAAACTGCTTATGTATTCTGTGGTGATATGTCTACATGAGCTGCAGCAAATAGATTCATGTTTTGGTTAACTTAATAATGCTTGATTTATTCTTGCTTCTTACCAGGCAGACAATGTTCTTACTATTCAAAACATTCAAAATTCTAACTGTGAAACTATGAGATCAAATGTATTTATTAATTCTTTCAACAAGTTGATCGTAACATTAACTGGGGGCATTGATGCTAAGGGAGACGTGGTCTCTCTGTTTGAGTAGTTCATTGGTAGAGGCAAGTCATACTGTTAGTAATGTGACAATTTGATTATTGTTTTGCTTCAACGAGTATGATTAGCAAAGATTTCTGCATATGTCCTACATAAGTCTTATCTCAAACTTAAAATTATTTCTATATCAGGATATGAAAACAATGAGCCTATGATTTGTTCCATATTGAAGTTCCATATTGAACATTGCCTTCAGGTGATATAGCCAAGGAAAGTTTTATAGGTAGCAACCAAGATCCATGACTATGGTGACATGTGCTCATAGCTACTGGGTGCTTACTGATTGATAGGGGACTTTGATGTGCCATCCATTTTTTAATTTCTACTGTCCACCATGGCTCTTGTTAAGTTACCTTTTTTAAAGATTACTGTTTGTGTGGAGGCGGTGTGTGCATGTTCTGTCTATGTGTGTGGGGGGGTGTGCAACTGCTTGTATATGTGTACCACACACATGCACGTGCCAATGGAAGCAGGAAGACAGTACTGGGTGCCCTAGAACTAGAGTTACAGGCAGTTCTGAGTGCCCGTGTGGGTGCTGGGAACTGAGCCCAGGTCCTTCGCAGAAACAGCCAATGCTCTTAGCTTCTGAGCCATCTTCCCATACTCTTCCAAAATGTTGATGGAATTTTACGTCCCTATATCACATTGGCTAGAATGAGCTTTTAGAGAAGTCACATACTCTGATAAATAAATCATGTAAATCTTACATTTTGAATGTGAGGCATCAGACACTGGCTTAGCCTTGACTTATGGTCACTGGTGTTTTCTTAAGAGAATGCCTTATTTCTCAGTCTTCTGCAGAAACGGTGCTGCCTTGAGAAGGAGCAGTATGACCCTTCTTCAAATAATATTTTTAAGAACTTCTCATATTAAAAAAAAAAGTTAGACATAATTGCTAAAACACAGCAAGGGGTGAAAATTCCTTCCTAAGCATGTGCACGTGCTGAGCATCAAGACTTCAAAATCCCCAAACTCCAGGCCAAGGGGTGGTGTTTCCTGTTATTGAGAGCTTTAAGCTCACCACAGGGACCTCCTCTTTGAGAGGTTTAATGATCTTTAAGCAAGTGCTTAAATTCTGTGGAAATGCCTTCCTATTTTGAAGGCAAAATCCAAAACAGAGAGAGGGTAAAATGGAGCTTTTAGTAACCATCAACGATCTTGAAAATTCAGTAAACACTGGAGTTGAATGTACATACTTCAGGCCTATCTAGAGTGGTTTTTTTTTTTTTTTACATGTTGTATGATTTTAATGAGCTAAAATTCTGTTTATGAAATTTAGCAGCAACCATTTGGACTCTCAGTGGAAAATAGTAATTTATCCATATAGAATTCCAAGTGCATATTGGGAATGCTTTAAATAATTTAAAGCTCCCGGGCCTTCACTGAAATTTATAAATCAAATTAATCTCATCCGGGAGCACCAAGTAAATGAAAGTTAGATTTTAAGCAAACAAGATAGAAGTACATTCCATGTACAAATTCTGTGAAACAGTGTAGAGATTCCTATAATTCCTAACAGAGTTTAAAGAAGTCGGATGTTGAAGTTTTCTCGTGGGTTGATATACTTGTAAAACATGTGAAGAAAATAAGAGGTGGCATTGTAGAAGAAATGAAATATGGGACTGGGGTGTGGACTCTGAGGCAGTGAGAACACCTGGGACAACTGAGAGACAATGACAAGTGTGGGCTGAGGTGAGTAACCCTCTTCCTGTGGGAGGTCCTTTCCTTACACGGGACAGCTCTAGAGACACCATGAGCACACACAGCAGACTGGAAGCCTGGCTTGCTCAGCACACCCTTCGCTCCTTCTTCTCGGTTCCCTCACACCCTGCTTCTGATGTGCACTCCCGTCCCTGCCTTGCTCATCTCTCAGAGCTTCTTTGGGACATCCTGACCGAGATTAAATGAATCCTAATTCCTCTTCTTCAGGTTTCATAAATTGTGGAGTTTCCCCCCCTCTGCAGAGGTGTACAGAAGACAACTTTTTAAATATCAGTAGATAATAATTTAGTGAAGCTGCTTAATCCTTAAAAAACATGCATTTTCATTGTTTATGCCTTAGTATTTTGTAAATGTAATGTTTTCTTCTATTTGAATTTGAATATTTTTGCTCTATCTATCTAATATCTATCTATCTATCTATCTACCACCTACCTACCTAACATCTATATGTCTGTCTGTCTGTCCATCATTTATCTATATTCATCTTTTATATCATCTTTCTACCTAACCACCTATGCTGAATTGTAGTATGTCACCTTAACACAAGGCAGAGTTACCTGAGTTATCACCTCAATTGACAAAAATTCCTCCATAAGATCTGGCTGTAAGGCATTTTCTTAATTAGTGATTGATGGAAGAAAGGACAGCCCATTAGGGATGATGCCACTCCTGATCTGTAGTCCTGGGTTCTATAAGAAAGCAGAGAGAGCCAGCCATGGGGAGTAAGCCAGTAAGCAGCACCCACCATGGTATCTGTATCAGCTCCCACATCCAGGTTCGTACCCTGTTTGAGTGCCTGTCCTGACCTCCTTCAGTGATGGAGTACAGTAAGTCAAATAAACCCTTTTCTTCTTGAGTGGCTTTTTTTCAGTGTTTTATCATCACAGCAATAGTAACTCCAGCTAAGACACAGTCTATTCTTTATCTCTATTTATCTATTCTACCAACTCTATCGTTCATCTCTCTTTTTATAATTTATATCTATCATCTATCTACCTTTTTATCTACCATCTGTCATCTATCTATTTATCTATCTATCATCTATCTATTTATCATTTATCTATGTGTCATCTATCTATCTATATATCTATCTATCTATCTATCTATTTCTATCGCATGTAATCTATATGTCATTACTTTTCCTCATACTATAGGCTTCTATTGCCATGGAAAAGGTATTCACTGAACCTTCTCCCCCTTTTTTTCCCAGAAGAGTGACTTTTTTATGCTAGCTTATTTTCTATTAACATACCAAAGTATTTCATGGTTCAGAGATGTTTTATTTATTTATTATTGGTATAAAAAACCAGCCCATGAAAGAAAATCCTGGCATCTAGTTAATCTCCTCATTTTTGCCCATTTCATGTCCTTTTTGTTTCAATTTACCTTGGGTATCACAATGTATAAATTAATTAGTAAAAATGTAGACATTAATATACTCTTCTGGGTGTCCAGGGAGGCCGGTGGAGGCTGGCATCATTTCATGGTTATGGATGCTACAGAACTAATGACAGAATGATCTTGCCACGGTAGAAAATGGTACCTTTGTGTGACCGGTGTGTGATACACCCCTTCTCAGGGCTCTGTAGGTCTGGTGCATGCCATGCTCCAGGCCCTTGGCCCCACTCCATTTCTCTTCCCGCTTCCATATCTTGACTTCATGATTTACTCCTCTCTGTCTTATGGGTCCTTAATTAGATTCAAGCAATTAGAGGAAGACCTGGCCGACACTGTACAGTGGTAATTGGAATAAGAGCCCTAGCTAACCTGCTGAGAATAGACTCAGCAGGTTTCTTAGAAGCAAGGACAGCCTTGGAGTTCAGCGCCTTAGTTCCTGTACAGTGTATGATGCTTACTTGAGGCCTGAGCGGGTGGTACCTAAGTGTGCCCCTTCTCTGGGAGGCAGGGACATCACAATGAGACTATAGTTGGCCATATGAGAGGAAGAGATTGGGCAAGCAAAATAGTGTTGGAGTCAAGCTCCAGAAAGATGAAAATGTCATAATTAGGCATAGGGGAACATGATTTTGGAGTTAAAAATATGGGGACACTTATTCTCATAGTTATTAATTTTTGGTATCTCACAACTGTGCACATAGACACCAGAGTGGAGCCTTGGGAAGTCTGAGATGGAGACGTGAATGGGAGGATTGTATGTGTGTTTGTAATGTTTTAACCATGAGATCAGAAGTCATTGTTCCAGAGTGCGAGCCAATAGAAGAGTGAGCCAAGTTACATCTAATGTCTTGTAGATTCACCATTACTTCTCAACTAGGCATTATTTGAGGATTTGTGCATTCAGCTGAACAAAACAACACAGAACCCTGTTAAGTTGACCGGCTTTAACTTTGGTTAATTGCACACATTACAATTTAATGAATTCAGGTTAAGCTATGAGCTGAAATCCTTGAAAATAGATATACGTTATATTTATTTTGTATTTTCTGGTAAAAATAATAAAATCTCAGAGCAGAGCTGGCTATGCTTGCATATGTCTTGTTGGGTGTGATACTAAACTCTCTGTGCTTCAAGTGGTGGGACAGCTTTGGGTCATTTGTTATAGTCACTGAATATCTTTCCCTGATAACACAAGAATTGTGCTTTAGATGTGACAATGATACAAAGTCTTCATTGCACAGAAGGAAATAAGTTTTTTTTTTAAGAGGCAGAAACAACAGTTCTAGATCCTTTCCCAGCAGTCTGGGCACCACAGAGAAGTTTACCCACCCCTGGATTGCATAAGGCCGGTTGTATTTTTAATCCCCACAAGTTTTCTTCTTTTTGTTTGGGCAGGATTTAAGTGACATCCTTTATACAACATGGATTTCTTTTAAATGAGATTGATTTGAGACAATGTCACTCTCCTGGGGAAAGCCTTACTGTGCTCAAGTGGATGGACTTAGAATCTTTTTTTTTTTTTTTTTTTTTTTTTTTTAAGGCACACAAATTTTTGTTTATTTTTAAAGTGTCCTACACAATCTAAAATCACATTTTTAAGTTTAAGATTTTATTTTGGACTTAGAATCTGATGCAGGATATGATCCTATGAGTTTAGGAAACTCTTTACTCTAGAACACAATCTCTCTGTTATTTTTTTACAGAGTAAAATCAATAAAAATATTTTAAAATGAATTAAGATAATGTACACATGGGAACCACAGTACTTTAAGGCTTTCTCCTTCGTGCTGTGTTCACATTTAGTTCTTCCTCAGTCACGTACACTGTACGTTTGCATTTTCAACTTTGGAGTTCTGACTCTGAAGACAAAAAACAATCACATACTGGTCAGCATCCTCCTGCAAAGTATTAGCGGCCCTGAGGGCCTTGTGGGCTCAGTGAGAGCCCGCTTCAGCTAGCTGTCTCAGGAAACCGAGGGCAATCTGCTCACCCGGACTGGAACCTCATTGGCATTGGCCCTTCTGTCTTAGACTTGTTTCTAGGCTGGTGTGGGGAACAAAGCGTTCCCGGAGGCTAGAGTGCTAGGGACAGCATTCCTCATCCAGTCTGTCTCCACATGAATACTAAAGATTTAGAGAAAGAAAGAACCAGCCACAGGTTCACTAAGGACCGTGTCTTCTTCCTGCCTCTCAGGTGGGGCTGCAGTGGTAACATCCTGGCTACCTACAGAATCCCAAATGCTTTCTTGGGGTGCCAACACCCACTTCTTCTTCCACCTTTGCCTCCCATTCTTCCAAGATAAAGAGATGATCCTTAAATCATGACGGGGGGCGATATCCCGTAAGCCCACCCTAAATGACAGACACTGAGGTTGAAAGCCGGTGGCCTGTCTAAGCTGCCAAACATTCAGTTTGGAACGCACTGGCTATGGTGCCTGGAGCAAGCCCTCACGACCCCCCTGCTGCCTGGAGCTGGGTCTGCTGCCAGATGTTCCTGCCAGATATGACTCTGAGGAAAAAAATCCACACTCCAGCGCATTCCCAGCATCTTCCACCTTCAAAATCGGGAAACTGCAGATCAAGACCCTGTATGCATCCAGAGCCCAGAAGAGCAAGGACAGCTGTTCAGGAATTGCCAGGGATTCTCATGTTTGCTCTCAGGGTTTCAGTGGGGCCAGCCACAGGTGCAGTACACTGGGAGTGGAAAGTTAGTGCCCTGGCTTTGACAACAGCTTGCCTGTATTGTCAACGGATGCTTTCCAATATTTTAACTTAAGAAGATTACATTTTATTTAGGGTTGTGAAAACTGAGATCTTCAATAAGATTGTTCAGATGCAAGGCTCTCTGACCATACCTGTGTCCATCCCCTGTCTTCCAGACCAACTGACACCACCCTGTCTGGCACAGCCTACCTTTGGTACTTTGAGTAATTGGTTAATAAATCTGAAACTAATTTGGTCTAAAGTGTTAATGGCTGGTAATGATTTAGTGTGTTTCCCCACCTAGGGAACACATTTGCATTTTAATAGAGGTCTTCCTGGCAATTTTCTTAACTCAAGTGACTGACTTTAATGGTGGACTTCAAAGGTGCAATTGGGACCGATTTGTATAGAACTTTTCTAGTGTTCTTAAGAAGTAGGTATTCTAATCTCTCTTATGTCAGAGCCCAAGGATTCATCTTTGGTGGGTTTTAATGGCTTTGTGTGAGAACTGCATACAGGATGGGGAAGTGTTCTTGAGAAAAAGTGATCCCAGATCCATCCCTCTTTGTCTCTCTTACCTTGTATCCAAGTCACACCATTCTTAAAGATTTTGTTTTTATTCCATTTATCTATGTGCATGTTTGTGTATGTGTGAGTATGGCACATATGTGTTGGTGCCTTTGAAGTCCAGAGGACAGGATGGCACTGGATTTCCCTGGAGATGGAGTTTCAGGTTGATGTGAGCTGCCCGACATAGGTATAGGCAGCCAAATCCCTGCCCTGGGTAAGAGTAACAATGATTGTTAAAGGGCAACAGCTGAGGCGTCGCTCCAGCAGCCACACCACCACCATGAACCCCAGACCTGCACAACTCCTTGTCACTCTTCATTCTCAGAAGCTAAAATCCACAGTCATTGTTTGTGAAACTCTGCTAGTTGTTGATTTAAAGGGGAAAAATGATGCCACAATTCTACTCACTAGAAGAAAACAGCTATTGGAGTCTCTTGCCAGGTTTCTCTACAGGACCGGAACTGATAGACTGGGCATATATGAAGGAAATTCATTAGAGTGGCTTCAGGATGCCATCTGGGACACCTAACAATGGCTCTTTCCTGAAGGAAAGACAAAGAAGTAGGGAGTTGTTCAGTCCACAAGGCTGCGTGTCTCAGCATCCTATGCTGGTGCTAATGTCCCAGGGAAGTCCTGGAGGGCTGCCACTTTTCAGACTACATTGGGATCCTGAAGGAGTACGCTGTAATGTCATTGAAGAAATGGCTCAGGACACATGAACTTGCCAGCAAGTGTGAGGACAAACAGAAAGAAAACATGTGACCCATACTTGGGGTGGGTCTCCCCACTTCAAGTGATCCAGTCAAGAAAATCCCTCACAGGCTGCCCAGCTGCTTGGGTTGGTTTTCATGGATTCTAGCTGTTGTCAAGACTAGCCATCACTAGGAGTCTGTAAGGGTGACCTTGAATTCCTGATCCTCCTATGTCTACTTCAGAGTCCTGGGATTGCAGGCGTGTACCACTAAACCTGGTTCCCCTGATGGATTCTAGACAGTGTGGGTTATCTGGAAAGGGTCAACCTTGCCAAGCATGCTTACTCTTTTCTTCATTTCTGGACCTTTAATTGATCCCTGTTCTGGCTTATTATTTTGTATGACAAACAGAAAAGCAGCTGGGGGAAGAGTTGATGGTCTTGTTTCTGTCACATTTTCAAACTTAGAGATCGGTGACTAAACCTTGACATGCCATGTACTACCTGGAGTCTGTTAAATATCAGAAGAAGGGACTGTAATCAAGCATATATATATATATATATATATATTTTGCAAGCTTTCTTATTATGGTTTCCCTGAATGTTAAAGCTTTGACTCTTTCAAGTGTTTTCACTATAGACTTCTCTGTGGTATTTCTGTTGTTTCTAGTCTGAGGTCTGACTAGCCCTGTATTGCCTTTCTTTTGCATTCCTTCTGTTCCTGGCTTCTGCTGACCACTGCCTGGAATATTGAGCCTGCTGTCTGGAAGCTGCCCGCAGCCCAGCTACCTTCTGGGCTTCTACTCTGTGGAGTACTCTGTGCAGAGGACCATACATTCACTGGTTCCTAGCCAATGTTCATATTTAAAGTCCTGCCTAGACGTCTGCTTCTAGAGGCTATAGAGAATTGAGGTTTTGCTTCCCGTACCCCACAGGGCGTCAGAGAAGGACTCCCCTCTTTTTGGTGAATTAGGTTTCCCTGGCATTTCTGTTTCTCCCATCTTGTGGACAGTCCAATGAGCATCTTATTTGTAACCAGGGCAGCTTTGAGAACCTGGGACTTTGTGGAAGGACCTTGGTTCCCTGTTACTGTAATGCTGCTTCCCAGAGAGATATTTGACCTCAACACTATAATGCCTGGTCCTTTTGTGCCCTGTAGCAAGGAGCAAGTTTAATTCTGGCCTAGACTGCTCTGTAGATTCCTTGTGTCCTGCCCTTCCACTGCTAGAAATCTCTCAATCTTCTCAATCTCCCCTCTGAATTCAAGCTGTGCATATAAGTCCCTGTTGTTGTATATAGCTCTCAACTTATTTCTTTAATTAAAATGTATTGGAGGTCATATTAGTATACTTGAGTCCCAAAGCAGATCACCATGGGTGCTGTGGCTGACAAAACAGAGGTAGCCTCCTCAGTTTTGGGGCCTGCAAGTCTGAGATCAAGCTATTGGCAGGGTTGATTTCTTTCTTTTGTTCTTTCTCTCTTGAATGTGTTTTATTTTATTTTTTAAAACATTTTTATTTTTCATATATAGTTATATTATTACAGCTATATACAATAAACTACCTATAGCAAGAACAGGGGTACTTTGGGAAGCCCCTTTCTGTCTCTGGCAGTGCTCTCTTTTCTCCGTGATTCTCAACTCTCTGTCTTGCTTCTTCAGAGGCAGTGGCCAGAAGAGTTGGCCTTTATTTCTTAGCCTTCAACATATAGCTTCACCTAACTAAACACTTATGTGGTGTGTGAACCTACTTAACTCTGTCATCAGATGACTTGAATGGCAGCGATGTAAACATGTTTGTTTATAAAATGTGCTGATTTGGGTAAAAACTAATATCTTCTTTCCTTTTCCTTTGTGATAGAGGCACTTGTGAATTAGGGGAATCTTCTGTGAAAGAGTCTGCTATAGCAATTTTATGATTTATACACATTTTCGTAGATAATAAATTGGCAATTCAGCTCAATTCAATACGGAATAAAAGAATTTCAAGGGTCATCACATGGAAGAAGTATTTGATTTATTTCTTATTGTTCCATAGAGTACATATGAGGTAAAAGGGCAGGAAATAAAGGAGAGTAATTTTACATAAAATACCTCATAGAACCTCAAGAATTAGGACTGCATAGATATTCTTCAGTATAATAGACTCTTCTCTGAAAATAAATAGATTAAACAAAGATTCTCAGAGCCCGTATTCAAAGCTGATTGGAGAGAGTTTTCTGTTCAGGATGTCATTCCATCCTTGGACCTACGGGAGCTAATTTACAGCCCTGAAATCAAAGAGAGCCTGCTTGTTCAGAGCTCATGTTCTGAGCAAAGTTCTTGTCAGAGTGACACTCTATCTATCTGTGATAGAATAGTACTGATTTTTAGTTTCAGTCACATCCAAAATGTGATTAGTTTTAATGAATTTATTAGCAGATTGGATACTTTTCAAAATGAAATGCAAACTATATGGAGAACAGAGCAGAAACAGGCTGATTTTTAAACCAATGCTGAGGATGCTTGCACTTGGCCCAACATCATATGGGGCGAGAGTGAGCAAGATACTGAGAGGACACAGCTCCTGAGCTGCCAAGGCCGAGTGTCAGAAAGCAGCCTGCTTAGTGCTGCGCTGTCCTCTATGAGTACACAAAGCCTGCTGTAAACTCCTGTCTTCCCTCCATCTGATGATTCTGGATTCTGCTCCACTGAGCACTGTCCTCAGAATATGACACTGTATACTCTGATGCCTCTGCAACCTGCTCTGCTCTACTGGGTCGGCTCAGATGCTGGGTCTGTCGCCACCATCCAATTTATAGCAGTTCAGCTAAAATCTTGAATCTTTGATGCTCAGTGATATGGAAATTTTATTGAGGGATGCGCATTTATCACATAATTAGGGAAGCTTGCAAAGTAAAGGGAGATTTTTATATATCTTTTATAAGAATAAGAGATATGGCATTAACCCGTTCTACATCATTAGCAGCAAGCATTAATTTCATGCTCTATGATGCTGTGATGCTGGTGAATTTTTAAAACATATTTATATTTATTTTTGAGAATTTCACACATATTTGTATCTCAAATTCCTCCCCCCCTCGCCCCACCCAAATCTTCTTTAGGATTAAACAAGGATAAAAGACAATAGCCACACAAGATTCCATATACTGTGCTGCTCAAAGCTAAACAGGTAACAGTCAGGGCAGTCTCCAAACCCTTTGAATGGGGCAGCATAGGTGATTGTATCTACAGGAGTCTTTGTTGGGGTGTATGTTTGTGTTCTATCGCTACTTCCAATGTTACAGTGTAACAATGTCACAGTGAAGCAGACAGAGCAGTGTGTGTAGGCCTGCATGGACTGGGGACAGGTTCACTAGACATGAAGGCTAAAGGTCAACTCCTGGAGGACTCCCTCCATTAGACCTTGAGAAGGGAAACAGAAAACTCTGGTCTACACTCTCACCTTCCTGTCTTCAGAAGAAGAGAAATGGGCGTGGAGTCGGGGGTGAAAAGATGGCTCAGTGCTTAAGAACACTGGCTGGTCTTCCAGGGGACTTTTTTTCCCCCCATCACCCACATGCTGGCTCACAGCCACCTGGAACTCCAGTCTACAGGATCCAACATCTTTTTCTGATCTCCAAGGACATTGCACAAACATGGTGTACAGACATATATTCAGGCAAACACTCATATACATAAAAATAATAATAAGACACAGAATTGGGCTCTTGGGATATAAATGGAGGACGGTGTGTTTCCGTTTCAGGGAACATACAGTATTATAAATTTACGGGTCACCTAAGACTAAATGTGAAACTACAGAGGCCATTACCTCTGGGCAGAGAGGGTAAGAAACACGCAGAGAACTTTTATATCTTTAGATGATTGCATGTTTGGGAGAGGCTTTGGCTGTGTTAACACCTGTTTCCCTGATGTGTGCTCCCATGCTTGAACCTGGCTAGAGCAGAGGCTAGAACTGTGTGGTCCTTGGAGGCTTCTGCTGTTTGCTTCCTTTAGGGATCTAGATGCCAATTGGGCTAAAAATAAGATTTAACTAAACAAATTATACCGCTTTCTTGACTATGAGCAGCGATGACACTCTCTATCTTATAGCTCTAGGGTTCTGCATCTCTCAATGTAGATCCAATGTGGAGTGATAAAGCTTAGTCCTCTTCATGCGCCCTCCCCTGTCCCTTTGCTGCTGCCACAATTCACGCTTGTCAAAAGAAGTCCAAAGGACAAAAATTCTATTAAACACACATCCAGGGAGATGTGTTTTTGTTAAATACATACAAAGAGGGAAGAATAATTGAGTGTATAGGGATAGAATATGTGGAGGTGGTCAATGTGGAACATGCTATTGAAAGTATTGTATAATCCGTAGTATTTACAATCTGTAGTATTACCTCAGAATGTCAGATTTGAAGGGGAGAAAAAAATGATGAAATCCAGTTTTCTGGTATTGAATTTCACTAATATGAATATTTATTGAAATTCTGTTCTCCGGTAGACTGCATAATAAACAAGTAAGTAAACAGATATGAGCCCCGTGCATAGAATTATGAACCACAATCCTGGCCAGCATGTCAGGTGCTGTGTCAGTTACTGGTGTGGATGGCTGAGCATTTAGTAAGGTGTCTGCTCCTCAACAGGTCATGTGGGTCACCCATAGACACGGTGAAGCACTGGGTACCGAGGGGAATGTAAAGCAACAGAACAGCGTATGTGTTTTCCCTGTGTGCCTGGGAAGCAGTGGCAACATGGTATGCATGACAGTGTGGACAAAATCAATGTGGAGATCTATGAAAAGACACTGAGCTCTGCTGTCTTCTGGAAGAAGACCACTCCAGAAACCTGGACATTCATCTCTAGCCAGAAATAATTGAAACAGATTTATCCTTACTCTGTGAGTGTGTCCTATTTCTAATTCTGATAACATTGGAAATACACATTTCAAGAGCAGGTATATGTCCAATAATTAAAATTTTTTTTAGTTTGGCGTTGACAAGATTGGCTCTTCTTGAAGTCTGAGCACCAGATACAAGTAGCTGAAATCATTTTTTTGTTTACTTGTCTTAAAATATAGACTGGTTTTTAAAAAATTTTTTATTATTAATTTATTTTCGTTACATCTCAATGGTTATCCCATCCCTTGTGTCCTCCCATTCTTCCCTCCCTCCCCTTTTCCCCTTATTCCCCTCCCCTATGACTGTTTGACTATGTCCCCTGGAGGGGGAGACCTGGTGGCACTCAGAGGAAGGACAGCAGGTTACCAAGAAGAGACTTGATACCCTATGAGCATATACAGGGGGAGGTAATGCCCCTTAGACTGGTTTTATTAATTAAATTTGCCCATTGATATTTTCATACATATACACTGTACACTTGCTGCACTCTTCCACTTACCCTATTTTATCTATCTCTCCTCCCCACTCTATAAACCTCTTCTCTTATGCAGCCCTTTAGCAAATCTATGTCCTTTGTTTGAGTTTGGTCTGCACTAAATTTAATCAGGACCATCTGTGTAATGACAGAGTTGAAGCTGCCCATTGGAATCAATGCACTCCCAATGAGTACATGACTGACAACTCCCCTGCCCAGAACATTTCAGCAGCCAGTGATTTTGTTCTTGTCACTGCTTCTCTTACCAGTCGATCCTAGTGGAAACATAGATCTTTACAGAAAAAGCTGGAGAGCAGAGTGCATTTGACAAAGGCCTTCAGAAGCCTGTTTTAGGCACAGAACACCAAGGAACCCACGTTGTCCCTCTGACATCAGCACCACAGCTTATGTCTATACTGCAGGTCTCACATTGACTACGAAAAAGAGAGGCCATATCTCTTTTAGCGGAAGTATTTGTCCATGCAGAATTTGCTTTAACTTGAGACTATATAATCCAGCACAAATCCTAGACAGTAACACATAATAAAACAAAATCCACAAAACCTGATTCTTGGAAATACAAATACCACAAGCTTGTTTTCAGATTTGTAAGAGAGTATTCTTTTCCTGCAAGCACAAAGTTTTAAGAGTGATTTTTAGAACTATAAGAATAAAAGATAAAGTTTGCAAATTAAAACATTTTAGAAATTATGAAGTGCTGGCTAAAAACTCATAACTCGCATAAGCACAAGTGAACACATAGTTAATCCAAGGCATTTGGAAATGACAATGCACTTGTTTTAATACCACCATTAATTAAAGTACTAAAGACAGACAGCCCAAGAAAGCCTTGAATTCTTATGTGAATTTCTTCCTAAAAGTTTTCTCTCTGAATCTTGGCTTTTCTTTATCTCCATCAGGGTAGTGATAAGATTCCAGAGAAAGATTTTTGACAGCATATGAAATATGGTTATATTATTGATTATTGCAGACCTCTCTCTGTGGTTCCCACTTTGCTGGTGACTGGATCAGACTGGTTTGGTAAAGAATGGCTGGTCTTGATTCTGTGACCATTCTGTGATTCCTTTGAACACCTTCAATAGTTTTAATTCTCATGTTACTGAAAACTATCTTAACTGGATGAGAGGATTTGGAAGGTTCTTTGGGAAGTCTGAGAATCTGGGGTTTTTGAATTTGTCTTGACAATGTCACTAAAAGCTCTTAGGTTGTTTGCTGCAGTGGAATCTCCAAGACCTGGCAGTGAAATGGCTATAATGCTATCCTGCAAGGAGGCAGTCTGTGGGTCAGCTAGTCTCTGGGAGGAGCAAGGCCTGCTGGGGTTTTTAGGAGGCACTTCTGGAAATGGACGAGGTCACGTGTTTTCACTATGTCTGGCCAGATGTGCTTACAATGGGACATTTACAAGGAAGAAATTAATGTTGCCCAGATTCAACAAAAGCAATCTTCTGACTTGTCACCATGCTGTACACCTTCCTTTTTGGAGGAGAAACTTGACTTGAGAGCCATGAGGATGTAAATCACATAGCAGGTCTGTGTATCCTTAAGAGCGTCTTAGAACCTGAGGAAGACTATGAGTGGTTTTTCCTAATGAGTAATGGCAGCCATGATGCTTTTCCATCATCCAGCTTCCTGCTCTCCTGCTAGCTTGGGAGAAGGCCTGGGAGAGGGAGGAGGATCTTTTAGGCTCCCTCCTGCCAGTGAGGAGCCTAGGGAGCTGGTAGTAGAGAGAGATTCCTGTTCTGGAAGATGTCTTTGGCACCAAGGAGAGGCTAGCTTACTTCACCAGAGTTATGAAAAAAAAAAAATCCAAGAAACAAGCCAAACTGTGCTCAGCAGGAAGGCGTCTCCAAAAGACAGAAACAAAGGGGATTTCAAGGGAACAGAGAGTCAACATGGACAGCATCCCTATAAATGGTTTCTCCAACGTTATACCCTGTGGCAAGAAACTGAGCAATATATATATATATATATGTGTGTGTGTGTGTGTGTGTGTGTGTGTGTATGTGTTGTGTGTTGTGTGTGTGTGACCTCACAATGTTTGTGTTTCCAACACTTTGCTCAGTTTTCTGCTCTTTTACCTCTGTTTTTCCCTATTACCTATTAAATCCTGCTCAGTACACTTGTATTTTCAAAATATGTGCCCACAAGTTGTTCTTGGCTTTCTGAGGGTAAGGAAATTTTAGTGTAGAGAATATGTCTAACTAATCTTTACACTCATGTGTGCTTATTTTTGGTATTTGTTTTAGCCATTAATGAGAATATTCCAATTGAAACAGAAATAGCAGAATGATTACAGGTAGTTTGGGTTCAATTTAAGAAAAAAAATCTGTACCATTACTTATGTCTCTTGTGTGGGGTGAAGGCAAACATGTGGCCTGGCCCCCCATGTAGAGCTCAGGGGCCAATGTGCTGGAATAGGTTCTCTGCTTTGACTATGAAGATTCTGGGGAAAATATTCAGGTCTTAAGGATTTGCAGCTAGTGATTGTACCCACTGAGTCATCTTGCCAGCCCTACTTCAGTTTTAATAAATCAGTATTTTATTAACATAAATTTTCCCATTGTTTGTTAATATGATTGTGTCCCGGTTAAAATAAATCACATCTCAGTTTAAAGAAAACCCATCCTCTCTAACAAGAATTATATATAATAACATTTTAATAGGTTTGCCTATTTTATGGCACCAAATTTATATTACATGTGAGTGCTATAATTACATTTTTAAAGAAATATGTTCAAAGCTTCAATTTTGTTGAAACTGTTTATGAAGAGAATCATATAAATATAATTTTAACTGCTTAAGAAATGGAAATCCATAAACACTGCTGGACATCTTAGCAAAATCATAGGAAGAAAGCCGCTGTGAGAAAATAAACATGCCTAGAATAGAAAACACCTTCTCCCCATTGCTGAGGCAGAGGTATTTATAACACTCTATCACCTTCAAACAGATATATTTTTAGTGAGGAAGTATTTATTATTTTGATGGAAGCAAAGTTTTCTAGTGAAACTCTGTAGGAAAAAAAATTAACGATCGTTTTTAATACATGCTGTGTGCACTCTCAGCATTGTTTACCTCTGTGCCTATCTCTACTGTGCTGATGCGACACAGCTCAGGGGTATTCCTCAGGAGACACAGTGTGTTTCCTAGGAGCATGAGTTTCCACATATATTTGAGAGTGATTAAGTGCCATTTCCCTACTTGTAGACATTTAGAG
The DNA here is from genome assembly GCF_903995435.1 of Acomys russatus. Lineage (NCBI taxonomy): Eukaryota > Metazoa > Chordata > Mammalia > Rodentia > Muridae > Acomys > Acomys russatus. The sequence goes on along the minus strand of NC_067163.1, from coordinate 11,153,602 downwards.
TATAGACACCTGATGACTGTTCTGTATGATTAATATTCGCACGAGTTAAATTCCTAAGCAAAAGTAGATATGCACAAGTACAAGGTTGGAAGTACAACCCTGACTGACACAGGGAGGCACAGGGTTGGTGAGGTCTTCACAAAATGGACTATGTCCAGACCATGGAGCAGAAGTGTTGGGGGTCAGAGGTCAGTGGGAGGTGAGGCTTGCAAGTTGTCTCAGCTCTGCATGTGTGCAGATCATGGTGGACTGGCAGAAAGCTGTTATAGAGTACTGGAAAGGCAGTGTGCCCCCAGGGAGCTCAGCTAAGTCACAGCAGGAGTCAGGGCTGCACAGCTTTCAACAAAGTATTGGGAATTTTTTTGTTTGTTTGTTTTTGTTTTGTTTGTTTGTTTTTTGCTTTGTTTTGTTTTGTTTTTGAGCCAGGAGGCATGTTTGATGTTGACTATAGACTTTGAGTGGGGTTTTCAGGGTCTAGATGGGAAAATGGAATCATTCCTTTCAAATCCAGCTTCCCAGAATCCTTGGCTGAATTACAAGAAAGCAAGGACCCAGGCATCTGAGAGGGCTTTCCTACTTGTGTTCATGTTTTTTCCAGTAACACTGACATGTTAGTATTCAGTTAGCTGTCAGTCTCTGTGATGAGACAAATACGAGGTGCTGAGTAGAACTGTTGGAGGGCAAATGTGCAGCTACGTATGGAGGTGAGCACTGGATACAGATCCACAATGGAAACAAGGCAGCCCCCTGCATCAGATTTCTTAGTTTGGGTGGAGTAGCTGCTAGTTTTAAATGGGAGAGTTGCTTTTCAGGGTAAGGAAGTGGCAATGAATGGCTTTCTTTCAGGTTCAAACTCAGGTTCTTACATAATTCACCCCTCAGGAATCCTGCAGCCAGAACTGGGAAACCAGAATTCCAGAGTGTCTAGCAACTTGCTATGGAGGCTTTTTTAACTATAGACCCCCAGGCTCTGATTCTGGATCCTACCTGTCCCCCTGGACACATAGCAGGTAGCTGGTCTTTGGGCTGTTAACCCTCATCCCATACCTCTTGATTATTCTTGGACTGCTCCTTATGTTCATACCCATGACAGAAAGAGAACTCGTATACCCCTAATAGTTCGTGGCCACAAAAGGGAGGCAGGACATGGGTGAGATGTGAGATATTTGTGCAAAGCATGAAGTACATAAAGTATACTTTAATGATCCTGGGCAGAGGACATGCCTTAGCTACTTTGGAGAAGTATACAGACAAGTGTAAGGAAGACTTTTAACTGTATCATTTCTTACCTCCCGAATCTCTATCACTGCCTTGCCCATTGCCTATCCTTCAGGTATTTAACATATACATACCCCAAACCCACAGGATGCAGGAAAATCAAGGACATCTTTGAGAGCAACCGATCTTTGCTCTGTTCCTGGGTAACTCAGGAGTTAGGATGCCTAAATCACATGGTCACACCAGACATCTCCTGTCAGTGGCTTTTACATTCTTGTCTTGCGTATTCAAAGAATGAAATTCACAAGCCACAGGTCTATCATTCCTAGCATCTGGCTAAAGCAGAAGAACCAAAGACAGTTTGACTTAAACACAAATGGTATCTCTGACCTGTGAAAAGAAAAAGCTGTTGACATGACCAAACCACTTTAATTAAGGGAAATAAGACAAGACAAAGACAAAACACAATTCACTTTTGTGGTAATTTTTATCTTTTGTTCTCATGAATCTGTCAACACAAATACACACCAAATGCAAAGTTGCTACACATGTTACACACACATTATAAAGATTCAAAGTTATACACACACACACACACACACACACACACACACACACCAAAACTATTTTCATCTGCAACTATATATATGTCCAAATGATACTAAGAGAAGACATAGAGAAAACCTTAACAACATGGGTTGGAGAGATGGCCCAATAGTTAATAGCCCTCACTGCTCTCCCAAGCACACAGGCTTAGATTTGAATGCCCACATCAGCGGCTTCTTGGTGCTTGTAACTTCAGCACTCATGAATGCAGAACACCCTCCCCACACACAAACACTAATACACATAATTAGAAATAAAATGAATATTAAAAAATAATTTAGCATCTCTGTGCTTTGATTGGTAGCAATCTCAACAAAAACATTTAGGCCAGTAGCTTCTGGGGAAACACACAGTTCACGTTTACAGACACAGTCATGTTTGTCATACCCCAAAAGCTTAAGAACTGGAAAGTTAGTGTTATTAAAGTACTTACATTTGATCCCAGGGCTGCAAAACCCCACAGACATAAATAGGGAACAAATCATTCAAACCACAAACTAAGGAGCTAGTTTGTATTTAACTTATTTTAGAAAGCTTCTTAACATGTTGTTTAAGTCATCAAATCATTACAGGTGCGTGATCTTGAGTTTTCAGTGTTTCCTCAATTGCGTGACATAAATTATGGCTGGAGAGTGGGTAGCAAGTCTATAGATTGTGACAACACCATCCATTGGGACAAGATGGGCCCCAAGCACGCTTGGCTGTCTGGTGCATCCTCAAGCTTAGAATGGAACCTCAGATACCATCTATGCAAAGTCACAATTGTTAATCACCTCCCTGCTCTTGAGACTAAGCCTGGTGTTTTCTGTTTGCTGGATATGAATGTATGTGCTCATCACATCGCTTTCAGCCAAATGACTGATATGTCCCTTACGTGTAGGAGGCAATTAAGAGATGCACATATTTCACAACTAAATATCTGGTAATTAAAACTGTTCATAGGAATAATCTCATCAGACACTATATGGGTCCCTGGTGAGTCACCTTTGGTCTCACCCTGCTTAAATTGTTGGCTAAGCAATGATCCATAATAATTTGGGTATGAACATCATACCCTAAGAAAACAGGACAGGGCATGATATTTCATGTCAAGCAAAGGAGGGCGTCTTGAGGCATGGCTACTTCTAGCTCTTCTTGTTTCACTTTTTCTCCAGTAGTAATTTCTTATAATTATCTTTTTTCTTACCTCTTTACAGTTTCTTTAAACAAATAGATTTTAATTAAAAGTTAATTATATAAACCCTTTCTTTTCTTTTCTACATTCAACCTCTCCTTCCAACCCTTCTTATGTACCTCCACAGTCCAGTTCTCTCTCTCTCCCTCTTTCTTCCTCTCCCTCACTCCATCCGTCAACCCCCCTACCATGTGTGTACTCATTTTTTTTTTTTTTTTTTACTCAAAGGGATGAAAAAAAAACTATTTCTCTGATACGTTGTTGTTATCATGATTCCTTTAGTACATAAATAGAATTCACTCTGAGTCTCACAAGTTGGGGGGAAGGGAATGTTTTGGTGACAAGTGGTAACATTTCTCTATCTTGGAAGCCAGTTGTGTTTTTTAGCACATGGGCTGTAAACTTCAATCTGCAAGGTTTAGATGGTCAGAGTTCTATTGCTGTGAAGAGACATCATGGCCAAGGCACTTTGCTAAAAAAAAAAAAAAAAAAAAAAAAAAAAAAAAAAAAAAAAAAAAAAAAGCATTTATTTGAGGGCTTGCTTATAGATTCAGAGGGTTAGTCCATGACCATCATGGTGGGAAGCATGGCCAGCCAGCCATGGTGATGGAATGGTGGCTGAGAGCTTACATCTTATCACCAAATGGAGGATGAGAGAGAAACTGGGCCTAGCATGGGCTTTTGAAATCTCACTCAACTCTAACAAGGCCACACCTCCTAAAAAGGCCATCAGCTGGGAAACAACTCTGAAAATGCAGGAGCCTGTGGGGGCCCCTCTCATTCAAACCACCACAGTCATCAATCCTGTCCCAACAACTGGGCATAGAGAGAGAGTTCTTGGATTCTCCACAACTCCTAAGTGTATTTCTGCTGTGTTCCCTGCACTGCCCATGGAGCAGCAGTCATTTTCACATATGTAAACATTAATGCACCCTCTGAAATGTGCATAAGGGATGAGACAAAAGCTGTGGATCGTGAGCCAGATCAGATCAAGTTCCTCTTTCCAGGAGGGAGATTTGGTCCATAGATGGGGTTTTGATGAGCCATACATCACCCCCCTTCAGAACCTAAATCGTAATCCATGTTGGTGTTGATGCAATTAATATATATCAGTCAGTTTGACACACCAAGGGCTATGGGACTCTCACTGGAGACATTGGGGACTCGAGTGGAACTGCTTACTTACCCCATGTGTTTGCTAGGACATTGGGCTCTAAGCCTGAGCTCTGAAAGCCCTTGGCCTTAGCTTAGCAAAGACTGCCTTTTCTTCTCTCGGATAGCCTTCTGACCGCCCCCCCTCCTTCATTCATACATTAGTTTTAGGCGTTTTTCTCATCTCTGGAACCTCTCAATGTTATGATCCCAGCACAACCATAAGCCCTGTGGATAATGTCACTTTTGTTACGAACAGGATCAGAACATGTGTGCTGGAGGCTCATGGATTTCTGTTTTTGTTTAGTTCCCATTTTCTGTATACTAAACTTCCCTGCATTTGTGTATCCATTTCTTGTTATTAAGAAATGTGCATCTTCAAACCTGACTTCCAGGAGCTAGCTCCAGGGACCTGTGGATATAACTGGACATTGTAGCTTTCCTTTGGAGTCCTGGACCTAGGCTGCTGGCTTCTAGGGGTGGCCGTGCAGAGACAAATGCTGTGCTGGATGATGCATGGCAGCCCCATCTGGGAGGGGGTGCATTCATTACCAGGCTTCTAAGTTTGGAAGCACTGATACAAAGACCTCCAGTCTACTCTAAATGAGCTGAGTTTGGCGACTCAGGATGAAACCTTCCAGGTGGAAGCTCACACTTTCTGCAAAGATACGATGCGAGAACATTGCGTCACTTGAAACTTCTTAACCTCCATTATCTTGATGAGATATAAACAGAGATTTAAAGGTCACAGTTTAGAATTTGACATACACCATCCCAATATAGAGTACATGGACTTAATGAAATCAGGTTGAAAATAAAGCAAGCTGAAGGGGGCAGGAGACATCCTTTCCTTTCCACTCTCTGGATTAGCTTGACAAGCTGAGATGGACTGTGCAAAGTCAGTAATTGCTGCCTCTGCTCCTGAGGAAGTGTGCAGGCCTCCCCCAGGTAGCATAACAAATGGTATTTGCACAACAGAAACCTCATCATAGAACATAAGGTCAGAGAACGGGGGTAACCCAAATAGGCTCTGCAGGCAGAGAGGTCCATCAATGATAAGGTTGTTAAAAAGGAAGCCATCAAGATGGACACAACTACTAAACAACGCTGCAAACAGTGGCTGCTGTTGTAATAAGTGTCCATCTAGGAGAGCTGGTGGGTGACTTTGAAATAGCTGGCTGGGGTACAGGTTATCAGAGAAGAAAATTAAAGTAAGGCTTACTGCCGAGGCGCACTCTCTCCACCTATTCATTCTGCTGACAGGTTCAGTTTTCGGTTTAATTTCTGCTTTGCAGTTCATCACTCCGAGTTTGTTGCTGATTTGTGGCTTTTGCTGCTGGAGTCCCTCATGTTTTAGCACTTGAAGTTAAAATGTCCTGAACTATTTTAGACTGTCACATGGATGGGAGAAAATCGTTAAAAAAAAAAAAAAATATATATATATATATATATATATATATACATACATATATATATATATATATATGTATATATATATATATATATATAGTGTGTGTGTGTGTGTGTGTGTGTGTGTGTATACATGTATATTCACATACCATTTCAAAGGTACATGGTTTCAAAGCATCACGTAACAATAGCTTCAAGGTTTCAGATTCTTTCAGGAGAAAATTTCCATATAATGACGTTGTTGGAAAAGTAGAACCACAAATGCTAGGATTTTAGAAAAATAATACCCTGAAATAATTACTCTGAAAATGTCATGCAGGCATGCGCCATGTCTCGATCATATTCATTTTCTGCTTCTCTCGTTTTTCCCCCAAGGAATACCTCAGACACATCTCCCTCCTCCCTTCATGCCTCTATAATAAAATTTTGTAATTTTCACAGTTTTATAAAGGACATTTTCTTGAGAAGACAATCACCTGTGTGCTTTAGGAATGAGTACAACTTTGCCCATGGACTATCCCTTGGCTTAAAACTTGCATTAAAAAAATAATCTGGAATGTAATTTTCTTATATAGTTTAAAATTTTCAAAAAGAAACTTGAGTATTAATTTTTGAATTAAAAAAATATATACATATAAAATAGGTAATTTTACCTATTTATATAAATATAAAATAGGTAATTTCAGAAGTCTAAAGGGAATGACTGTTTTACTTACAAATTTCTTTCTTTTTAAAGACCTAAGTTGGACCATTAAACTCCTGAGTAGACTTCATTCGATTAGGACTTTTTAATCCCATCACAAAGAAGAGAATAAACTCTGTGAGAAAAACAACTAGTGTAAACTATGAGACACTGATTGGATGGATGTATAGACTACGCAGGGCTCTTCTCATCCTGCCCAACGGCCATTAATGATGCCCAAGGAAGCTTCAAGGACTTATCCTTAGCTTGGTGATATATGTCCCAGTGCTGAAGGAGAGAGCGGGAGAGAGGGAGTGTGCCGGTCTTCTTCAGTAAGACTTCTCTTTTCACCTGTGAAGGGGTTTGAGTTGTTCATGTGGAAAGAGAGAAATAATGTTCAATTTGCCATGAGTGACCTCCTGAGACTCTATAGGGGAATTAGGTTTGAGTTATAGTCATACCATATTAAAGGAAAAGTGGGGTGGAAGATTATGTAGACGAAGATGGCGTGTGGGACCTCAGGTGGCAGGAAGCAAGCGAAAGCATTAGGGAGGTTGGATGCTTGGCTTGGGGCCACAGCCTTCTTCTGTCTCATATACTCTTTATCTTTCTTAGCTGTTGCTGTAGCTTTCCAACACTCTGTCTTATAGAAAAACCATTCATCATAATGCACAGGACACTTTTCAAACTGTCCAGAAGGGTTTCAGAAAGCCATCCCTCTTCTTAGCTAAACATGTCTAGAAAAAACAAACAAACAGACAAACAAACACCAGCAGGCTGTGTTCTCTGGCTTCATATGAAAGTGTAAACAATGAAAGTTGACATAATCAAGCACCGTACGTGTGGGATCACCCCCACTCTCGATGATCATAGGGTGAAGGCTCCAGGTCAGTGATGTCCGTTTGCTGAATCAAGGAATCTTAAGATAGACAACTTGGCTGTTCAGTTGAGAACACACTTACTGCTTCAGATTGGACACACGCTCATCAAAGTGCAATGCTTATGCGACTAACACAGCACTGTAGGTCCATAAAGAGTCAGTCTGAGTGGTTTGATTCATGGCTGATGCCCACTCAGGTAAAGCTCTACTAGCCAGTCATGTTTATGTTATAAAGATGGTGATACAAGTCAAGAAACTGATGTCAACTCTTACTTCACCCACTGAAGGCACATGCTGCAGTAGACTGTTTATGACATGTGTAGAGCCCTTTGTGGAAATGACACAGTTGCGGAGATTCAAGCCCTATCCTAAGTTCCCTAATTGACTCACCGCATGAGGTAATAATATTTGTAAAGTGTGATGTGGTTTTACAAAGAAGAGAACTGTGTAAACAGAACATATTATTATTAGATAGAGGCCCCCACCACTCAACTCCCTCCCACAAGTCAACATAGCACTTGGTTGAATAGAGTGGTGGGCACGGTTTTTACATTTTGACGGCAGCATAGCTGGAGACCATTTAATTAAGAACCATTTTGTTGGACTTTTTTCCCCTTGGCATTTTAATGAAATTCAATCCATCATGCTTATTATCACAGTACCGGTGGTTCTGCCTGTTGGCAGCATGGAGCACGGGTGATGGCCCCTCCTGGTATGCATTGTAGGCGCCACTTCATTAATTAGGACATGAAAACTATTACGGTTCAACTGTTGTAGATGTTATAGCTATGAGTTGATACTGGAGAATTGAAAACATTTAAATTCTCTGCTACTCCCAGAACAGATTTACTCCAGAAAGCCATGGAACTTAGGAAGAGAGTGAACTGACCATAACATTGTTTCTCTCCTTAAAATGGAGCTCTGTCTTAAATGAACACCCTGTGAACTCAGTAGAAGTAGAAAGTGCTCCATATAAACAAAGTGAATAATTAAGGTTTGTGACAATGGCCATTGTCATTTCTTGAAGATGCATACCCTCCAATCTATCTACTGGGGAGGTGTGGCAGAAACAAGTACATACATGCTCATTCATGTGTGAATGGTTTGTGTGTATGTGTGTGTGTGTGTCTGTGTATGTGTGTGTGTGTGTCTGTGTGTGCAAGGCATTCATAGAGGAGAGGGGATGAGATTTGAGCATCTGAGAATGTAACAGGTGAAAATTGGGGAATGATTCTTCCATGAACATGTTAGAAGACACAGCTCCTGACTCTAGCCTATATTGATATAGCCCTGGCAAGATAATTCATTACAATATTGCTCACAAGGAAGTATCTTTCTTGTTCAAATCTCATGCTGCTTTGAGGGAAGGTCTATGATTGTCCCCCAGATACCCTGAGTGCAGTAGCTAGGCCATGTCCACAGCACTTCCTCCAAATTTGCCTCAAAGATAACCAGGTAGAGTTAATGTTGACTAGAATTGTCATGATTGTATTAAAGGTCTTTATTTCCTTCTGTCTTACTGAGTACATTTTAAAAATAATGGTTACAGGATACAGCACATTACTTAATTTACTGAAATCCAATTAAATCTAGCTTCACCAGCATCTATCAAAGTACATCATAGATTTTGCACACGTGATCCTCTCAGAGGCAGCTTTTTTCTTTTGCCCGATGGAGCAGGAGCTTGTGATTCCAGGGCCCAGTGTCTGGGTCATCAGAAGGGCAGACTCCAGTCTGGCTGACACCACACAGTACCACACATTTTGAAAGATACTGATATCTTCTGTGGAGACAGCTCCCGTGAGTAAAGCTGCCTGTGTGAGTACGGAGACATCTATCATCCAGCTTTGAACACATATGATATGAGTCCTAGGGCCCTTCTGGTAAGGTGTCCACCTGCCTCCATATGAGCTGCTTAAAGCTTGACATGGGACTCTCTATCTCACCCCCCACTTTGCAGTTGGCTTAAACCAGTTGCTGACAAATGGACTTTCTTCTCCTTTCCCTAAGTCCCCCTTTCTGTGTCTGCATTCCAAATAGAACTCTGCAAGAAAGAAGAAACCCTTATCAAATAGGTTCATGCCTGAGGTGCAAAAAGTAGAGTAAGTGGAGGGCAGTGTGGAAATGCTTGCACATTTTAGGCTGTGTATTCCTTAGCCTTCATACAGAAGTGTAGAGCGACAGGAGAAGGACGGTCCTGTTAGAGTGGGATTGGACAAAGGGTTTGACCTACTGTAGATGGCAGGGCTCAGGGAGTTCTCTGCTCCATCAGGTCTAGGACCTCACTTGTGGGTAAGAACAGGAGCTTAACAGTGACTTTCAACTTTTGTTTTTGCCTCCAAATATCCAGGAGAATATTTGGCACAGCTGATCCAGGATACTATTCCTAGGGAAGATATGATGATGTGTACACTCAGGCCTATGTCTGAATTGTGTGCATATGCATTCATTCAAAGGCCTCCAACCATTGAGAAGAAAGCATTCCATCTTCCCCACATCTCTACAGAGTTATAACATCCAGACAGATAGGGGGAGGGGAGGGAAAGGCCAAACCTTGTGCTGTAACCTCACATAATGTAGAAGACTTGGGATTTCCATAGGTTCTTCTGCAAGAAAGTCCATAGTAAGATATTAGGTCAGGTTGAAGCCCTATAGATCTGGGAGCTTATTCTCTTCCTGTATAATTATATCTCTCTGGAACTTACCTAAAGAAATTGGCTCTACATAAGCAGTTCTTGTGGCTTGTTTTACATTAGCTTCTGCATTCATAAGGACAGGTCTAACCCCTTCAAAGATAAATGTCAAGGTCTTGAAATCCAAGGAGCTGACTTTCCTATATCAAAACTGCACATTCTCTCTCTCTCTCTCTCTCTCTCTCTCTCTCTCTCTCTCTCTCTCTCTCTCTCTCTCTCTCTCTCTCTCTCTCTCTCTCTCTGTCTCACCAGTTGAGGCAAAATTCTTCATAAAATCTGTTCAGAGTACCTTCTCTCTCCTCCTCTTAGACCTACCCCCACCTCCCTACCCACCACAACCCACCTCCCTCTCCATCCAAATTCTTGAGTTCTCTTCTTCTTCTTCATCTTTTTCTTCTTCTTCTTCTTCTTCTTCTTCTTCTTCTTCTTCTTCTTCTTCTTCTTCTTCTTCTTCTTCTTCTTCTTCTTCTTCTTCTTCTTCTTTCCACTTCCTCTTCTTTCCTTTGCAAATTCATGAGTTCCTATTTGTTCTGCCCAAATGCTCTTATGTGTGGGGCATCCCCTAGGAGCAGGGGTGATCAACAATAGACTAAACCTTTAAAGAAAAATAGTTCTCTCTTATATCTTTTATCAATTACCAAAAATTTCTCAGCTAGGGGTGGAGCTTAATGCTATCCTCACACTTCCATGATGGACTGTTGTTTGGTTTATGCCTGTGTATGTCTTGTGCATATTGTCACAAACACTCAAGTTCATATACACAACTGCCCAGTTGGTTCCAGGAAACAGTATTTCCTTGTAGTCATCTATTATCTCTGACTCTTACACTCTTTCTAGGCCCTCTTCCCCAATGGTTCCTGAGTACTCCACAGCCTCTTATTCTCTGACCAATTGTTGCAATTACACAAAGTCTTTGCAAACCATTAAAATATAACTGATTTCATTTTCTCATTTCAATAAAAAGTTTAGAGTTGAAAGGAAGAAACAAAGAAAGTAAAAAGAAAGATAGAAAGAAAAGGAAGAAAGGAAGGAAAGAAGGAAGGAAGGAAAATTAAGGTACAAATAAAATATCAAAGTTTCCTCCTGGCATACATGAAGTCAGTCTCCACACGGGACTTTGTTTTCTCTCATACTGCTTTTTTAACTGTGGACTTTCTTTCTTTCTTGTGTTATTTTCTTTTATGTTTTTAACTTACTAAAAAATTCACTTTACATCTTGGCTGTGGGCCCATGCCTCCTCACACCTGAGTCCCTCCCTCCCTCTCCTCCCCCTCCCCTATTCATCAGAAAAGAACAGCCCCCCCCTCCACCTTGACTTCCCTGTACTCCATTGTCTCAGGGGGTTTATTTCTGAAGGACATTGTACACTGAGAATATCTGCTTTATTTCCCCTTATGTGCTTTTTATTGAAGACTGTGTCAGCCCTGCTCGGTAACTAACAGCGATGGTCAGAGCATTGGTACCTGGAGCTGCTGTTTTTATTTTTGGTTCTGAGTTCTCTGTTCTATGTCACCATCACCCTTTCCCCTTAGAGGGAAAACAGCTTTGTAAGCTAGAAAGGCCATAATTATCCCTGAAGTCTACAGTCCTGAAAGTGACTAACTGTTTTGAGAATAAATGATAGCAGGGCTCGCTAACTGTTCTGTTCACTAAGATGGGTGAACAAATCATTTTCAACTGTGTCCTGGAATTGAAAATCCAAAGTAAAGTTGCCAGCAGTGGGTGGTCATCTGCTGTGTACAATAATTTTTATATTATCATACTCTCTTCCCCTAGAGGAGAAAGCAGGGGACGCTGAAGACCTTTCCCTTTGGTCTTCCATTGACTTACCTCAGCAATTCACATAATATTATTGTTAACTGACAAAAAAAAAAAAAAAAAGGCTTTCAATATACAGCTAAGGACCCAAGAGTACTTAAAGAAAGTTTGGATTTGCAAGAGCTGTCATTCTTGAGCTAGTTCCCTCCTTAGTGATGATTATTTAACCCTTAGGAAGCACGTGTTGTGCATCAACCAAGAAATTAGAAACTAATTGATACAAAATTCAACCGTTTCACAGAGCATGATGCTGGAGTCATGACTGGCATTTGGAAAAAAAAATAATTCAGATGGGGGGGGGAAATGGGTAGACTATATGCTGTGAGACAAAACAAAAATGTTGCTTATTGTTTTAACCTCACCCGCTGTTTCATTTTTATGTACTTAAGGATATTTGCCATCATTGTAAGAACTTATTCAGAAAACAACAGGGAAGTTCCAAGCACCCATGATGTCCTGACTCAAATACTTCGGTGTTTATGCTTACCAATTTCTTATACCTATATGGAGGCAAACCTGGGAAAAGTGATCATTTGGAATCCTGATCATGCCTTTTCTCTTACATAAAAGTACCTACATTCTTTTTAGTTACTCTTGGAAATTCTTTTAAAACTTCTGAATCTAATCCCAGTGATGCCCATTCATAAGTTTAATGACTGTCCAGTCGATAATACAGAATTCATTCCTTGTAACATTTTACTATCCTAAATGTGCTCTTGGTTAATAAATCTTCATGTATATGATTTTCTGCCCCCATTTCTAATTAGTTTTTTTTTTCTAGAATTCTTGAATGAGGTTGGAGACCTAAAAATGTATAGACATGATAAATTACATCTTTCCTTGTCTGGCTCCCCATGGTCAGAGTTGCATGTTTCTGTAGCCTTAGCGTCTGGAGGGAAGAGGGATCCTGAGAACAGGTAAGGGAACTGTTTAAGAAGGGCTGTCAGTGATGAGGACCAAAAATGAAACGTGAAGGGCCGTAGCTGTTGGCCTGACCAGGAGCCCTAGGCTGGGGTCCTACAGTCTCTGTGAAGGTGGGAACTGTTTCCTTCAGTCTCTAGAGAAAGTTTTGTGAAGCAACTTTTTGAACAACTGTTGGGAGAAGGCAGAGCACTGTTAAGCTCACCTTTGTTTTCTCTCTTGGTGAAGAAGGTCTGGCCTCACAGTGCCCACTCCATATTGCCAGGCATGGAGTATGCCTACAAGCACCTAGCCAGCGTGTCCCTGAGTTGCAGGCAAATTTGATGGAAGACCCATCCTCAGAGAGTAAGAGAGAGACTCTAGGAAGAGACTCTTAGCCTCTTGCCTGGAACCTGTCAGGACCAACTGCATCATCCCATTTAACCCCTAGTTCAATCTTGGTGCTTTCAGGACTCTTTACAACTATTTCAGAAGGAACTTTTTCTTCTCCTTTGTTGCTTTTCTCTGTACAAGAAACTTAAGGTAAACAGGTCTCTTGGGGCTCACAATTTCAGAAGGGTCGCATCCTAATTTGGCAAAGTGCAGAGATGAGAGTATGGGGCAGTTGGTCATACTAATTATTATTGGAGTGGCTTCCACTTTTTTCCTTATTATTTGTCTTGGACACCAGTGCAGAGGACAGCGCCATCCTCATTCAGGATGGGCCTTCCTTTCTCAGGTAAACCTATTAGAAATCTCCTTTACATGAACACCCAGAGAAGTTTTCACTGGTGCTTCCAAATTCAGTCAAGCTGATCATCAGTACAAAGGAAACTGCAGGGACTGTGCAGCTAAGTACTTTGGTAATACTGAATTGTTTCTTGAGCTTACTGCCTTAGAGTAAATAGAATTTGTAGGAATATGTTTGCAGATCAGAGCTTACTATTTGAATTCAAGATATATTTAATTTTATTTTATGAGTATGAGTGTTTTGCCTATGTGATTATAAGTACGCCAGACAGATAATGGCTGTGAAAGCTAGAAGGAGGCATCACATGCCCTTGAGCTGTAGTTAAAGATGGTTGTGCAATGCTGTGTGGATACTGGCAATCTGACCTATGTCCTCTGAAAGAGCAGCAAGTGTTTATTACCTACCCAGCATCTCTCCATCCTTAGAACTTGAGCATTTGAAAGTAGAACATTTTCTTACCTTCTTCCTCCTTGATGTCTTGCTGTATTAATTTTTATTCCACATAAGCAAAAGAACCTGGCTGTGCTTACAGTGTGGGTAAAACAGCATTTATTTCTCTAAGAGGAATTTGAATCACCTTTCTCTGGAAACTTCTCAAAGTTAATACAATATTAAAGAAATGCAAACCTCACACTTATTAGTCTGTGAACAGAAACATTTTAATATACTTAACACAAGAAACCATATTATTACCCTCATTATTCACTTAAATGCATTTATGGAAGTGTTTGACCTGTGAAGATAGTACAAACTGGACCACTTACAGAATTAACATGCCATTTCCTCAGATTCAAAGCAGCACAATGTTGTGGTCTATAGTATTGTAAAGTCAAAAATTAAAAATTCTTTCCCAAAGGTCTTACGCTTTATGAGAACTAACTGAACCACCATAAGGATTCTAAAACATGCAAATTACTAAATGGCTTGAGTTAGGGACCATAGCTTGGTAGTAGAGAAATATAACTTCACCATATTCCTCTAGCTGGATGAACTTGGATTTTGAGGGAAGTAGAAGGAAAATCCTAAGAGGAAGAAGCAGTAGTGTAAGGACGCTGAACCTGTCCAGCTTCTGGGGTAAGTTCAGTTCCAGAGAGATGTGTACTAGCAGATCCATCAAGGAGTTCAAAGAAGATAAAAAAAGATTTCATGAGCACCTATCTGTAGCCTTATTTTCAGAGGCTCGCTTTTCCCATGAATACTACTCATCTGCATGCAGGACTATGTCCCACCTCTATGAGTCTCATTGGTGGTACATGTCTGTATAAAAACTTGCTCCTCTTTATTCCTCCAAGAAGATATTAATCAATACTAATCACATTATCATGATGTAAATCATATTCTGAACTAAAACCACCTTATTTATGCATGGGTTCTTTTTATATTGCATGAAGAATTGTAGTAAAATCCAAAATTCTCTCTGTGCTATTGACTAATTCACAGCAATTCTCTTCCCTTCTTCCATCCACCTGATATTTAGTTTAATATGCTTTTCAGGAGCCACTCAGGGGAAAATAGTATGTGGGGAAATGTGGCTTCAAAGAAGGTAGGAATTTCAGCTGCAGGAAGGATGTGAAAGTGAATCATATTCTAAGACTTCCATCATGTTGTAGACTAATATTGCTAGAAAGATTCTTCCTTGCAGAATCATATACAATAGTGTCTTTTTTCAGAATTTGATGAACATGGCTTATATTTCCACATGATCTAAATACATTCTTAAATGTGAAGCCAATTCCCCTACAAGACCATGTATATTTATCATTGCCCATTTACCAAACTACACAGTTTCTAAATGATTTCCAAGATGCATTTAAACCACACTAATAATATCTTTTTAAACTCACATCATTTACATATGTTATTAAGAATAGAGTACTTCAGAAATCCTCATATCAGTTATAGGTGGTTACATCTAATATTTTGGAGCACAGTTTTAAATATGCACTGCTATGGCAAGAACTAATTGAGGAAGTCATTGATCTTCCAAATCAATAAGTGATACTTTCAGCTTCATTTTGAGATATTCATTTTATATTATTTATACACATATTACTTCCATATAAAGCTCTACTTAAAATCTAAGTAGTTACAGAAACCAATGTATTCCAGATCCTTTAAATATTTAGTGGGAGTTTGGACTCATTTATATTATAGTGTTGCATTCTCCAAATCCCTTGATGAGATATTGATATTGTGCATACATTATCACCAAAAAGGAGCCAAACTGAGAGAATGCATAGTAGTTATTTGATGATAAACATGTCCAGACATCCAACACTATCATTTTCAACCAATGCCATAGGAAAAGACTGTACTCCTCAATACCTGAATTGGACATAGGAATGCTTTCAGAAGGCAAAGATGTCGAAAGAAAGGCATAACATTCATGTGTATCCAAAGTAGCTAGGGAGCACAAAACTGTTTTTGAAGCATTGATCTGTAAGAAGGCTGCTTCCGAAGGAGAGGCAGTTGAAGAAGAGACAGGTCAAGGTGCTGGGCATGGTTGAATAGGAGGGATATATTTTAATGCTCAGTTGCACAGTAGTATAACTCTGTTGACAGAGATTAATGGAATATTTCAATATAGCTAGTAGAGAAGATTGTACATGTTCTCTAAACAAAAATATGATAAAAGCTGAAGCTTATGTATACACCAGTTACCATGATGATTATTACACAGCTAGACATAAATGTCACCATAGAGGCTATAAGTATGCATAGTTCCTATGCACCAATTGAGTGTGTATATTGAAAAAGAAAGAGGAGGATGCTGCCAAGTAAAACATGTTCATGCCTGAGAAGTGTGTGCCACTATAGAAAGAGCTTACTTTCTGGCTGCACATCTATATTCTAAGAAGCAAGATCATCTCTGACCTGAGCACTTAGTTCCCTCAGCTCGGGGAGGTCAGTTCAGTGTGTTCTGAGAGCCTTTTAGCAAGAGTAGTCATGGTTTAGTTCTTAAGAGAGTTAGCGTGGATAGATCCTGCCATGGCAAGAAGGAAACTTATGCTAACAAAGGAAAGAAAGTAGGAAGGTGATCGACTCTTCTCCCAACTGAAGGAAGATCTTTCAGTCAAAGAAAAATGCTGTGAATGTCTTTTAGTTACTCGCCAGTGCTGACTCCATTAGGGTGGACTGCTGGCTCACTGGGTAGAACTGGACTCCACATCCATTATTATCACTGCTCTTTTTGTTGGTGAAGACCAAGTGAGTGCCCTTAACTCTGTGCTGGTTAGTGTTTTATTAACATGACAGAAACTGAAGTCATCTGAGAGGAGTAAACTTCAACTGAGAAAATTCCTCTGTAAGTTCAGCCAGTAGACAAGCCTGTGGGACATCTTATTGATTAATGATTAATGTGGGAGGGCCCTTTCCCACTGGAAGTGGTGCCACCCTTGAAGAGGTGAACAAAGAATGGGGAGCAGAGCAAACCCTAAGTAGTGTTTCCCATTATATCTGGTTCAACTCCTACCTCCAGGTTCCTACCTAGAGTTTCTGCCATGATTTCCTTACATGGTAAACTATGATATGGACATGTAAGCAAAACAAAAGTTTCCCTCCCCAATGTTGCTTTTGATCATGGACGTTTGATCAGAGCAGTAGTAACTCTAATGAAGAGAAACTAATTGTTGAGCATTACTGTATATTAATGTCACCATGGCAGGTTCTTAGATATAGTGTAGGCATGGTGGCATAGGTTACAGTGCTTAACAAATTTAGACCCTAGATATGTCTGAATTTAAAACAACCAGTCACAGTTTCTTTATCTATTCTTCAGATGATGAACATCTAGGTTATTTCCAGATTCTAGATATTATGGATAAAGCCACTATGGACATAGTTGAGCAAATGTCCTTGTTGTATGGTGGAGCATTTTCAGGTATATACCCAGGAGTGGTATAGCTGGGTCTTGAGGTAGCACTATTCCAAATTTTCTGAGAAGCACCAGATTGATTTCCAAAGTGATTGTACAAGTTTGCACTCCTACCAGCAATGGAGGAGTGTTCCCCTTTCTCCAAATACTCACAAGCATGTGCTATCCCTTGAGTTTTTTTATCTTAGCTATTCTTGTAGGTATAAGATGAAATCTCAGAGTCATTTTGATTTTCATTTCTCTGAAAACTAAGGACACTGAGCATTTCTTTAGTTGTTTCTTGGCCAGTCAGATTTCCTCTGTTGAGAATTCTCTGTTTAGCTCTGTACCCAATTTTTAATTGGATAATTCAATTTGGTTGTGTTTAATTTATTGAGTTCTTTATATATTTTGGATACTATCCCCTTTAGATGTAGGGTTGGTGAAGATCTTCTCCCAGTCTATACTGTTTTGCTCTGTTGACAGTGTCCTTTGCCTTATAGAAGCTTTTCAGTTTCATGAGGTCCCATTTAATAATTGTTGATCTTAGAGCCTGAGCTATTTGGTGTTCTGTTCAGGAAGCTGTCTCCTGTGCCAATGAGGTTAAGGTTCTTCCCCACTTTTTCTTCTACACAATGGAATACTACTCAGCTATTAAAAACAAGGAAATCTTGAAATGTGCAGGCAAATTGATGGAACTAGAAACAATCATTCTGAGTGAGGTAACCCAGACACAGAAAGACACACATGATATATACTCACTTATAAGTTCATATTAGCCCAACATAGATGCCCTGTGAAAGATTCTACTGAGCAGAGGATCTGGGCAGATGCTGGGTCTAGCTGCTAGTCTCTGGGTGGAACTCTGAGAATGGTATGGAAGAATTGGGGGATGGAAGTACCCACAGGGTTCAGGAACCTCACAACAATACCCAAGGCCAGTGTATCTGGACCCAGGGGCCTGCACAAACTGTTGCACCAACTAAGGACAATGCATGCAGTAAACCTAGATCTAGCCAATGGACAGCTCATTCTCCACAGTTGTAGGTGGAGCAGAGACTGCCTCTGACATGAACTCTGGTGCCCCTGATTTGATTACCTCCCCTTAGTGGGGAGGCCCAACAGGCACACAGAGGAAAAGGATGCAGGCTATCTGGATTATACCTGATAGGATATGGTCATGTGGTGGGGGGAAGGAGGTCCCCTTCTGCTACAGGTGTAGGGGAAGGGAAGAGGGGAGAAGAGGGAGGAAAGTTGAGATTTGGAAGATATGAGCAAGGGGATAACAACCTGGATGTAATCTGAATAAATTATAATTAATTAAAATTAAGAAAAAACATAAATTAAACAACTGATCACAACCTCCTTGCTGTTAGTGTTACTGTGAAATTAGTATATGTTGCTAACAACAAGTCTGTTTTTAAAAAATCCCCTCCTCTGCAACTCTCAACTCTGAGTATCCAGTCTGTTACCTATATGTTCATCTTCAATCTTTCTACATGGTCACATGCTAATTTCAGAAGGGAATCTGTGATCTCACCATCTCTCTTATTGGCTTTTTGCCATACAGGTCCATATTTCATTTTTAATGACTTCGTTAAAGCACTGTTTTAAAGAAATGGTTCAGCCTGCATTTTCTCCCTGTCCTCTAAAAGTGGGAGTAGATTGTTTTACATTCAGTGCAGATACTTTCCTGCCCAGTCCTCCAGGTCTGCTTCTAATTTAGGAATGCTGCCAAGCTCTGCCTCCTTTTTCCTGTCTCCATCTTTGGCTGGAGCAGAGATTCTAAGGTTTCATTTCCTTGGGGGTTCATATGCAATGAAAGTAAAAACTCCTGGGATGTATATTGTTAACTAATTCCTGATACTGTGCAGATAACCCACTGGGGTTTCTTTCTGGCACTCCTCTGAACCATACAAGGCATAGAAGGTGGCTCTTTGCAAGTCCCTATGAAGCAGGCTGCAGCCTGGGACCGTCAGGCATAGGAAGCATCAATGGTCAGGTTCCATCCTTACATAACCTCTGCATCTTCCAGGAAAGCTGTACCTTCCTACACAAAGCATGACTCTTAGCATTGGCTGTGCCATGGCCCACTGTCACCTTGTCTTAGATATTCCAAGTAAGGCACATAGTACCCACCTGGCAAATGCTACCCATGCACAGAGAGGTGAGTTTCTCCACAGCTCACCACTACCCTAAAGAATGCTTCTATCATTGTTTGTTTAAGTCCCCTGCTGTGTGAGATAGAAATGAAATCTTTAACTCTTTCTACTGGCACCTTTGGATTGGTGGACCAAAATGTGTGTGTGTGTGTGTGTGTGTGTGTGTGTGTGTGTGTGTGTGAGAGAGAGAGAGAGAGAGAGAGAGAGAGAGAGAGGTTAAAAAAATGATAGCCAACATCAACTAGTGTTAAGAGTATGCACCGATGCTCTTTCTGTATGTGAGCCTTTTTGGTCATGGCATTGGGTCTTAGGAAGAAGCTATTTAATGGCTTTAGGGGAATGGATTGATTTTTTTTTTCATTAGTGTAGTAACACTGAGAAGACCAAAGCAAGCAGGCTCATGGGTATGCTACTTCATGCCAAGGTAAAGGGGAACTTCCAGCACTGTGTCTTAAGGCACATATCCAGGCTTCCAACACCCCTCTTTTGAGTATCTGTTGTTGTAGAAGAGAACCTTCTGGACTTTTCTATGAAGCCAACTTAGGAGCACTGACAGGCTTGCATGGGACTGCCCCATGGGAACCTTCTCCTCTTTAAGATTTCTGTGCTGAAGTATTCTCTTAGTGTACACCACCACACTCAGACAAGGATCAGAAACAGATGTCTGCTATCCAGAGCCAAGACCATATGCGGCATCAAACAAAGCAAAGCAGAGTTGAGGCACTGTGAAGGGTAGAGACT
Source organism: Acomys russatus (assembly GCF_903995435.1). Taxonomy (NCBI): domain Eukaryota; kingdom Metazoa; phylum Chordata; class Mammalia; order Rodentia; family Muridae; genus Acomys; species Acomys russatus. The sequence continues at coordinate 11,133,562 of NC_067163.1, read as the reverse complement.
ATTATTTAAGTTACTTTGCATATAGGCGTGTAAAAAGATGCCACAAAAGACAGAAGGAGAGGACTTGAATATGGCCAAACTCAATAATGAATCCAACAGCAAAGGCCAAAGGCCCTGTTTTGTATAATGGAAGCTCATCCATTGGCAGGCCTTATGAACCTCAGTACCAATGCTAAACAGCCCCAGTACTTGTGAAGCACAAAGGTCCAGCTTTCTAGTGTGAGGAAAGTGGCACATAGGGCTCCTGTCCCTTCTAGCCTTTCCACAAATAAGATTCAGCTTCCAGGCCACTTTCTTTGAGCAAATTTCCAAATATTTCTATTTCAGTTGTATTTGAAAAGATAACAAGTTGTATCCTCTGTTGGATGATAAAAGCTGTGGAAGTCAGACAATTTGTTCTTTTGTTTTTTGTTTGGTTTTGTTTTGTTTTTTGTTGTTGTTTTAGATAGTCATGGCTCAGTGGAGATTTCCATGTCCTAAGTTTGAGGAGCTTTGTAGAGAAGCTTAAAGCGTGTCTGAGATAGGTGTGTCCATCAGACACACACACAGCATGCTTCTCTAGAAAGGATTAGTAAAACTCTCTGAAAAAAAAAAATATCACTGGCTTTTCTCCAAATAAGGAATGGGGAGATGGCAAGCAAAGGTGATTTCCTGTGGGTCTCTTTATTCTCAGTGGTTTCCATGGAACTCTCTAGAAGCTGAGAAGAGTCCTAGTAAATTTCCCCAAAGAAGCAAGATATCTACAGAAGCAGAATTGCTTCTGTACCAATTCATCGGCACTGGGCTCTCCTTCCCAGCACACGCCCCACGTCTCCTGTGTGGACAGTTCACTGTACTCCACCTGTGAGCTGCTGAGAGCTTAGATTACTGTAGAAAGTCATGTTGGAAAGCTCTTCACTGAAGAATGGGTTCTGAAGAAATGCCATTCCATGTGGACCAGGAAAGAGCATGGAATAAAATTCCACAAGAATAATGATGCCTATGCTTCCTTTATCTCTCTTTCTCTGTCTATTTTTGACTGTCTCTCTGTCACTATCTTTGTCTCTCTTTCTCTTTTGGTCTCTGTCTCTCTCCTCCTATCTCCCCCAAACACAAGCCCACACACATATATTCTTAAACACCATCAGTCATATTTTTACACCATGACAATTGTCTTGAAACAGTGCCAGTTACCACAGGAGAGATGGGATGTCTCTCTATCCACGGGAACAGTGAAACGGAAGGCATACCTTGTAGATGAGTGCAAGTGTAGCCTTTGAGTGCCTCTGAAAATGGAGCACAGAGAAAGTGTCTGCTTCAAGAGGATTTATATTTTGCAAGAACTTGATGTGAGAAACAGGAGCTATCAAGACTGACATTGTGGGACACATGAATCATGCCTTTATGTTAGTGTTCACCAGGGAGACCAAGGGAAGTATGAAAACACACACACACACACACACACACACACACACACACACACGGGCTTTTTAGATCGGAAAGCGTGGCACTGTGGGCACAGAGTTTCACTGGAGAAACAGAAAGGTATTAGTGTTATTAAAGAAATATTGTGTCAACATGATCTCTTTATAAAACTGAGCCCCTTACCCTGGAATTTTGGGAACAATGTGTGTTCCTATAAATTGCCCCTGTGAGCTGCCTTCCTTCCTGTTACTAACTCAGTATTCTGTTATTTATAGATACCATTTATTTGTCTATTAAATAAAGACATTTATTAAGTTTGGCATTGTGAGATCCTGGAGCAAAGCTGAAAACACGTCATTATTACAAGCTAGTCATTAGTTTATTTGGGGGTTTATTTCCTTTTTAATTTTCACATTTTAGTTCAACCAATTAGAAAGGGCAGGATATTTGATTTAAAAGTGCCTTTCCTGCATTCTTCAATTTCTTTATTATGAAGTCTAAGCACATTTTGTATACCTGACCACAAACATCAATGGTCTATTTGCCCATGGAGTGTGATTCCCCTAGAGTAAAACCATGTAGCCTAAGTCACAGCACAAATTAGATTAGCATAATCATAGACATTCTGTCAACTAATGTAATCATGTTGAGAGATTATTGCTAGATGTTGATCTATATTCTTGTCTCCAAACACTACCTTCCTCCATCTTCCTGCTAACACTGATAAAAAACCAAATCAAACCAACCCCCCCCAAAAAACAAAACAAACAAACAAACAAAAAAACCAGTACCTATTACCCAGATTGTACATGTTCATGGTAACAATATTATAGGGGATTATCAAGATTCAGTGGTCTTAAGATACTTTTTGTTTTTATTCTTTTAAACTTAATTTCATTATGTTTTTAGATTAACATGTATTTCTTTTCTGAAGATTTACCTATTTGTATTTTTATATGATACATGTGTTTTGCCTGCATGTATTTCTGTGCATCATGTATGTGTCTGGTACCTGAAGAGGCCAGAAGAAGGCACTGGACTACCTAGAAGTGGAGGTACAGAGGGTTTTGCATCATCACAGTGGTGCTGGGAACTGAACCCAGATCCCCTGGAAGCTACTCAAGAACATCCAATGCTCTTAGCCATTAAGCCATTTCTCTAGGCACAGAGTCACTTGCATTTCTACAAAAGTGATACAAACAGATCCCTATATGCCTCTCCCAGATTTCCCCAGTAATCATGTCTTTTTCTTCATTTATTATTACTTATTAACATTACATCTCGATTGTTATTCCCAAGCTTGTATCTTCTCTGCCCTACCCTCCCTCCCTCTTCCCCTCACCTAGACCTCTGACCCAATTCCCCTCCCCTAGACCTCTGACTGGGGTAGGGGTTCCACCCCTTCCATCTCAACCACAGCATACTGTGTCTCATCAGGATAACTTCATCCCGCTTCCTCTGCTGCCCCGCCAAGGGGAAGTGATCAAATCTCTAGCAACAGAGTTCATGTCACAGACAGTCTAGGCAACCTCTGCCTGCCATGACATGGAGAATGAGCTGTCCATCAACTACATCTGAACAGGGCATCTAGGTTCTCTGCATGCATTGTCCTTGGTTGGTGCATCAGTTGGTACAGGCCCACAGATCTGTTAGCCTTGATGGTCTCCCTGTGGAGCTCCTGACCCCTCTGGGTTCTTCCATCCCCTGACTCTTCTATACAACTCTCTGTGGAAATCAATCTGGAGTTTTCTCAGAAAATTGGCAATAGCTTTGCCTCACAACCCAGCTATACCGCTCCTGGGCATATACCCAAAGATACTCCACTATACAACAAAGACATTTGCTCAACTATTGCATAGCAGCTTTATTCATAATAGAATCTGGAAAAACCTAGATGTCCCTCAACCAAAGAATGGATGAAGAAACTACAGTACATTTACACAATGTAATACTACTCAGCCATTAAAAAGAAGGAAATCTTGAAATTTGCAGGCAAACGGATTGAACTAGAAAAGATCATCCTGAGTGAGGTAACCCAGACCCAGGAAGACACACAAAGTATATACTCGCTTGTAAGTGGATATTAGCCCAACATAGATGTCCTCGGAGAGATTCCACCCAGCAGGGGATCCAGAAAGATTCTAGAACTTACAGCTAGACTCTGCGCAGAGCTCTGAGAGTAGTCATTTATTATAATTTGATAATTAATGCACTCTGATCTAGAGAGGTTGCGCGTCAGTAAAGAGAATTTACCCTCCTTCTAGAAGAAATGAGTTTGATTTTTAGTACTCATATTAGGTGACGCACAACCTCCTGAAAGGTTAACTCAAGGACAAGTGGTGACCCATGCATGTCTGCAAGCTTGTTGATATATACTAACACAGACAGGGACACATTCATATCAGTAAAAATTTTTCAAAATTCATATCGTTTTCTGATCATATTTTCTTGCCTCCTCCAAGATTCTCCCCACCTCTCTCTCTACCCAACTTCATGTCTTCTTTCAATTTCATTGCTCTCTTACTCTCTTTATCTCAAAAAACTAAATAAGTAAAAAAAAAAAAAATTAACTGTGGTACGTATACACTGTGGAATACTACTCAGCTATTAAAAACAAGGAATTCCCAAAATTTGTGGACAAATGGATTGAGCTAGAAATGATCATAATGAGTGAGTTAACCCAGAAGCAGAAAGACTCAAATGGTATATACTCACTTATATCTGCATACTAGCCCAAGGGGCATGTCACACGAAAGCCTTCACTTACCAGGAAACTGGGACAGAGGGGAGGACATCTTATTGGGACTCTAGATGAGAGAAGCATGGGAGAATAGCAAAGTAGAAGGATCCAGAGGGTCCTAGAAATCTACAAGTAGAACATTATGATAGGCAGATATGGGCCCAGGGGTCCCACTCAAACTAAGGCACCAGCTAAAGACAATACAGGCGGTAAACTTTAAACCCCTACCCAGATCTAGCCAATGGTCAGAACATTCTCCACGGTTTAGTGGAGAGTGGGATATGACTTTCTCACGTATTCGGGTGCCTCACAATTGACCATGTCCCCTGTAGGGGGAGACCTGGTGGCACTCAGTGGAAGGACAGCAGGTTACCAAGAAGAGACTTGATACCCTATGAGCATATACAGGGGGAGGTAATCCCCCTCAGGAACAGTCATAGGGGAGGGGGAATAAGGGGAAAATGGGAGGGAGGGAAGAATGGGAGGATACAAGGGATGGAATAACCATTGAGATGTAACAAGAATAAATTAATAAAAAAAAGTATGAAATAATACTATGTTGTCAAATAAACACTATCCTTGATTTAAAAAATTAAATAAATTAAAATCAAAGCAAACATACTTTAAACAAGAAAACTATTGGACAAATAATAATCTAAACTAAAATGTCCCATATACCCAGACAGACATACAGACACAAAAATAAATCACCAAACTACTATAGAGTTTGTTTTATATTTGCCACCTACTCTTGGGTGTAAGGCTTGCCCTGGAGTATGGCTGGTATACTAAGTGATGCTGTTTGAGAAAACTGTTTTACAATTCACAGCAAGCATCAATTCAAATAGCTTCATGGCTAGGGGTAGGACTTTGTTTACCTCCCATCTGTCCTGGGATTTGGTCTTGTTTGAACCTGTGTAGGTCTTGTTCCTGTTGTCACTGTCTGTGAGGTCACATGTGCATTAATCTTGTTGTAGTGTAGAAGCTCCCTCAAATACATAGATAAAAGAAAATTAAATGCAGTAACCATCCAATAGGGAAGACAATGCCTTCACTAGACATCTTATGGTACCACATAAACCCTCCAGTGCCAGGAATGGGTTTCCTCTTGTTGATACATTGATCAATAAATAGGTTCTGCATACCTCACTCAGCATCACAGGCTATTGTTAATGCTATTGGTTATCCTCCATAATCTAATGATAAGGTCCTGTTGCTGAAGACAACTTACTTATGTCATCAAAGACAGAGAAACTAGCCAGTGGTCAAGTAGATGCTTTACCTTTCTGAATTGTGGTCATAGTGCTGAAAGGGACTTTGCACACTACTGTAAGAAAATAGTAGGTATCAGCACCACCCATCAATGAACCCCTTACCTACAACAGTGACTTGCCTGCAAGATTTATTGGTACAGGTGCCACATATGTTACCAGAGTAAACAAACACTTTTTGGTTGGATTTTAAGCCTACTCCATGAGATGAAATCCAGAGCTGACATTGCAAAATTGGCCAAGAATATGAGACTAAGTAGGTCATGTATCTAGTGGAAAACCCAATATCATTCTGCTAAAGGAATAAAGCAATAAATGACACTTTGTTTTGCCTTTAGATGTGAGAACTACTCAGCCCTCATCAGAAAAGCCTCTTTTATTTTTGTAGGAGATGGTAATCAACACAGAGTTACACAACAGTACCATGTGCAGAGAGTTAGAGACTTTGGAGCACTCAGACCTAAATAAACTATCTTAATCCTCCCTTCAAAGCATTGGGACCTATGCAGAAGAGAAGGAGAGTTGTAAAAGCCAGAGGTGATGGATGACTCTAAGGAAATAAAATAATCCCAAAATAAAAATGTAATATCACACCAGGTTGCTAGACGCCAAAATTCCAGAAAATCCCTTGGATGAAAGATCCAGTGAACTTGTGGTCAGTCATAAGCCACACCCCTACTGACCTCACCTCCTTCCTGGTGTTATAATTACCCTGATTAGGAGATTCTTCTAGAGACGATCCCCATAGTTACATTCTGTCAATAATTCAAAGAACTGGAGTTGTGCAGTCCTCAACTTCAAGGCAGAAGCTCCCGTTCAGTCTGAATCTCTGGTGTTGCCTCATTTAGTCCATGTGAGTCTACTCACTTCCATAGCTGCACCCAGGTGCTCATCATGCAGCTAATTTATTCAACTCCTACACTGCATGGCATCTGTGTCACTGCAGTCTCTGTCTAAGCAGCAGTGGCATAAGCTTTCTTGTGGAGATAGCCTTAGATCTCTAGGACAAAAGCCAAGGCATGGTTAGAATATGGATTTAGTATTCAGAAAACCATAAGCTATTTATCATATCAGCTTCCATATACTTTTCTCCCAGCAATGTGTGACCAGTCAGTTTCCCCTATATCCAAACCAGATTTTGATTTTATCACATTTCAAATAATGTTAGTCTTTCTGCTAAAAATGAAGCAGTCCCTCTTTGGAGATTCAATTTTTATTTTGCTAAGAACTTAGGGTGTTGAGCCCTCCTATGTGGACTTACTGGTGCCTTATGTCTTGTTCAGTGAAATAACTCTTCATAGGTTTTTCCCCTTGTTATCCCGGCTGTTTTATATGGCCTGCTTTTTAGTTCTCCATACACTGTAGATGCTGAGTCCTTGGTTGGCATGACTGTCAAGGGACTCCTTGGGAGTCTGCAGCATACTTATTTATAATTTTTGGTTTTCCCACAAAACAAAGGTTTTCATTTTGATAAAGTAAATTTTATCTTATTTTTCATTTCCCATTTGTGTTTTCAGCATCAGTTTCAATTTCTGCCTTTTTCTATGAATCATCTTGGCTATTCCCTCAAAACGTTGGGCTTGTGTTTTTACTTGAAGCACAATAAGCCCATATATTAATGTGGGGTGCCTTTATAGCTTTACTATTTTGTCTGTAATGAGGATATTTGTATTCATTTTGCATATTTCTTCAACAACTTTCAATGTTTGGTTAGATTTCAATGTACTTATGTGATTTTGAATGATGCAACAGACTTATATTTTCATATTTTCTTTCCATGTTGAAACATCACTTAGCTCACTAACTGTGGAAATTTCTTTCATGTTCCATAACATATTTTACATAGAGCAGCATTTTTTCTCTACATTGGAACCATATTTTTTCTCACTGTGAGAATTTTACCTAATTTCTCTATCATGTAAGTTGACAGCTTTGCCAAACTGTTCAGAAGTACGTGGGACTCAACATCCTTCATCTTTTCTAGTCTTAGTAAGAAAATAAATACTTTCCTACCATTGTGTTGGTTCTTGAAACTGTGACAAAATGCCTGAGAAACAATTTTAAAGGGTGAAAATTTTATTTAGGCTAATGGTTCTGGGGAGTTCATTCTACAGGTAGCATCTACTATTGTTGTGGCGCTAAAGTCCAGCAGAACATCCTGGCCTCAGATGGGTATGGCAGAGCAAAACTGATGCCTTGTGACAGGCAGGAACCAGGGAGAGTAAGAAAGAAGTGTAAGGAAACAAGCTGTGTTCTTTCATTGACACTCCCACTGATCACTTCCTCCAATAAAGTCACAGGCCTGAATATTCAATTCAGCTACAAGTTCACCATTGACCAGTCCACAGGTACAGTTATCCAGGTTCCAGTCACATCAGAAAATCTCTGGAAATATCCCTCCAATATCTGATTATGTGATATTCATTATATATAAGTATAGCCACAGATATTTATAACCAAAATATCTATCAATTTATGAACATTCTGGTCAACATTTAGTTTTCTGAATGTTCATTTTTTGTATCCTTTGTAGGTGTTCAATTATGTAATATCTTCCCTCTGGTTAATATGAGTATCATGATCTGAACTTTTTCTAGGTTGTTCACTTTTTAGCTTGTTAATATGGGAGCCACAATGACTGGTTTAAAGACTGATGAAGTGAAAGAAGTGAAACAAAATTAATTAAAGTGGGTGAGCCAGCACTGTTTGTGAGTTCATGATGTGGTAGGAACAACACCCACTCACAGGACTGAAATTTTTATCATTTAAAAAGAGAACATGTACCCCATAGTAGTTATGGCTCACTCCCTTGACCTTGGTCAGTTTGTTTCTATGTCTTTGGGGGAAGATATACGTGATATTCCATTTACATTAAACTATACATTATATGGTCTTGGGAGTCTGGCTGCTTTCATACAGAATAACATTTTCATTGTTTATCCATTCTGTAGTTTGTACCAGTATTCAATTATTTTCATGTCTGGATAATATTTCACTGTCAAAACATGTTGCCTTTTATTTAACAATTATTGTTTTTCTTTCTGTCTTTTGTTTAACTCTGTTCCAATTTTCCAATGTTTCCTTTTGTCTGCCAGATTTGAGTTTAGCTTTCTCCTAAATCTCACAGATGGAAAGTCAAGCCTCTGGGCTGAGGGGCTGACATCTTTTTAATTTTAAGGTGGAAATTTGCAGCTGTAGTTTCTACCTGGGTGTTGCTTTCTTTCTTTTTAAATATATTTTACTAATTTATTCATATTACATCTCAATTGTTATCCCATCCCTTGTATCCTCCCATTCTTCCTTCCCTCCCATTTTCCCCTTACTCTCCTCCTCTATGACTGTGACTGAGGGGGACCTCCTCCCCCTTTATATACTCACTTATATCTGGACACTAGCCCAAGGGGCATGTCTCATGAAAGTCTTCTTTTACCAGGAAAGTGGGACAGAGGGGAAGACTGCCTATTGAGACTCTAGGTGAGAGAAGCAAGGGAGAATGGGGAAATAGAAGGATCCAGAGGGTCCTAGAAACCTACAAGTAGAACATTATGATGGGCGGATCTGGGCCCAGGGGTCCTACTCAAACTATGGCACCAACCAAGGACAATACGTGCAGTAAACTTCGAACCTCTACCCAGATCTAGCCAATGGACAGGTCATTCTCCATAGTTGAGTGGAGAGTGGGGCCTGACTTTTACACAAACTCTGCTGCCTCATATTTGACCACATCCCCTGCATGAGAGTCCTGGTGGCATTCAGAAGAAGGATAACAGGCTAACAAGAAGAGACTTGATACCCTAAAAGTAATTTCTAATGAGGAAAAACTTACTTTGATCATCCTGACTGTTATGTGTCATGTTGTGCTTTCTAGGTCTTATTTAGATATTTGTCTCTCATTTTCACTATTACCATTTCACTCTCGGCCATTTTGGCTGAGACCGAGGTTAGCATCATCTGTGCCTGCTGGCAAGAGTGTTCGAATATTAACCTTGTACACCTTGATTTCCTCTCATTTCCTCATGTGAATTATTTCCAGCTATGTCCTCAGTTGTAACCATGTGGATAACAACTCACATCCTAAAACTGTAAAGAGGAATTTTAATTGGTTCTAATTTAACTCTAATAAATTTAAGAATAATTTCACAATAAAGTTGTGAACTCTCCTCCTATCTGATATGGACAAAAACTATGACTTCATAGATTATATTACTATATCCATATTTATTGAATTTGAAATTATGTAGAAAAATAGTTGGAATCCAAATATATAATGAAATTTCTATTATCGATGAGACTATGTTTAACTGGAGTTGTTACTTCTCTTTTTGGTCTGGAGTTCACAAAGTTATGTTATTTTAATTCAGAGCTCAGTCCCATTATAGTTTATTAAAGAATTTTAGCTTTGGTTTATGTGTGAAGATCAGAATTCCTACAACTTCTCAGTATAGTTTTTGTGAGTATCCAGGAAGTACTTCGCGTAACAGGCTTGCCTTTGTTCATTTCAGTATTTTAAAGACATCTTTCTCCATTTCATCTTCACTGCTTTTGATAAGAAATATGTTGCCAGTCTTAATCCATTATATAGAACACATAAGTTTTCTCTTGTTGCTCTGAGACTCAATCTTTGTCTTTCCACAGGGTGATCACAGCATGCCTCAGTGTGAAGTTTATGTTCCCAGAAGTAACTGCATTTCTTCAGTTTATGGCTTAGTTTTCACTCAGTTCTTTCACCTTCAGTAGTCTCCCTTTGCCTTTTCACTCTCCTTCCAAGCTTGGTTCAATTTTCTTCATTTGTTTTTATTACATCAATTAAACAAAGTATTGTCAATTATTTTGAATATACTGCTTTTTTGTGATATTGTAATGACCAAAAAGTAAAAGCCATTAGGAGAGTTTAATTTCAGTTGTTATACTTTTAAAATCATCACACTATTGTATCTTGTTTATGTGTATGAGTGTGGGCATGTATTCACTACAACATGAGTGTGGAGGTCAGAGGGTGAGGTTTCACAGCTAGATCTCTCTTTCCATCTCATGTGGGTTCTGAGGGTTGAAGGCAGAGTGTCAAGATTGAGTGGCCAGCTATTTTACCACTGAGCCATCTTGCCAGTCTGTACTTTCAGCTCTATGATCTCTACTTGGCTGTTGTTGTAATGCCTCTCTCCTTACTGAGAAAAAGTGGCTGTTTGGGCAACCCTCCTTCCTCGCTTCCCTTATCTCTCTGTGACATTTTGACATCTCTGAATATATTTAAGACAGGAGTTTCTGTCTTTTTCTGAAAACTCAAGCATCTATACTTTTTCATGAACGAAGTCCATTGCTTCCACTGTGGTTACAGCATCTCCCCTTTTCCCTTTGAAAGCTTTATAAGCTTCTGTAGAAAATGGAAGAGGCTTAATGTTCTAATGTGGTTACTATGGAAATGAGTCTCTACACCTCTTTAGGGCTCCTTCCATGGCTCTTTCTTAATAGTGGAATTAATTTTCAAAGCCATTTTGAGAGACCGTTTTTTTTCCAGTATATATCCTCTAGATTATTCATCTTATGTTAAGTCAGAGTTTTGAAAGAGGTTTCTCTTGATGGTCAGCTGTCTAAACAGTGAGAGAGAAGGGAGGAGGGAAGGGAGGAGGGAGAAGAAGTAAGAGCACAGAAAGAAAATAATAGCAATAATCACTGTGGCATAACAGGAGTGTGAAAGAGAAGGGGAGGGGGCAGAAGAGGAAGGGAGCAAATAAGCAATAAGCTAAGAGAGGGCAAGTCCCTCCCCACTGGTGCAGATTGATACTCTCAGAGGCTGCTTAGTCTTCCCTGGAGTGGCTACTGCTTTTTCCCTGGCCTGAGCTGTCACTTTTTGCTTCTACACCACATAGTGTGCAGCAAGATAGCAAAGACTAAGCATTGCCTGGTGCTTTTCTGAGAACATTTCCCATCCTGGCCATGAGTGTGACTTCCTTGAAGAGATCCATGTTGAATGCTCCCATTAAACAAATAAAGCCTCACCTCAGCTTGTCTTTGTAACCCTTAGAAGCTGTTATTTGCCCATGTGGCAATCTTTGGCCCCACTTGGCTTCCTGGCTTGTTTGAATAGTTTCTGAGGAGATCCACCTCTTAGATGATATGGCCCAGCAGGGTGGGGAGATTATGATGGCAGTGAGACACTGCTTACACAGTCAGGAAACAGGAAGGGATGCCTTTAGCTACTTATATCACGTTATCTTTTACATTTGGTCTAGCATCCCAGCCCAGAGAATGCTACCACCCTCATATGAGGTGGGCCTCTTCACTTCAGCTTACCTAGTCTTAGCACACCCTCATAGAGATGCACAGAAGAGTCTCTCCTTTTTTATTCTAAAGCCTTTCAAGTTGACAGTAGTAACTCTCACACTTCTCATCAATGTGTCCTGATATTTCCTCTTGTAAGTCACTGTAAATCTTTACAAATTTGACGAGGACATTGGGGTATTTAGGGTCTGGAAACAGCTATGATAACAACATAGCATTGACATGTGAATGGCTTCCAGTCTTTGTTCAGTTATGGACATCAAGGCAGCATAGGCAGGTTGGAAGAAAACAAGTTCCTAAAAATGGGAAGTGTTTTCCTATAATTAGAAGAGGGTGAGTGTGTGTGTGTGTGTGTGTGTGTGTGTGTGTGTGTGTGTGTGTGTGTGTGTGAGAGAGAGAGAGAGTGAGAGAGAGAGAGAGCGCACATGTGCACATGTGAGTACATGTGGTACATCTGCATGTGTGCAAGTGCATGCATATTGAAGCCAAGGGAGACTATTATATGTCTTTCTCTTCCACTCTCTGCCTTATTCCCATGAGGTGGGATCTCTCATGTAACCTCCAGGAAGGTTGCTGAAAATAAGCCCTGCAATTCTTCTGTCTCTATACCCCACAAAACTAAAGTTATGGCTCTGAAGCCCATAGACATGTGTGGCATTTTATACGCATGCTAGGGATCCAAATTCAGGTCTCCATACTTGCTAAGCTGTTGTTCTTACCTGTGGACCTATCTCCCTAAAGACTTTTGTATGAAGCAGAAGGACTATGTACTCAGGATAAGTAATAGAAATCAAACAGCTACAGCTCCTTAGGTGGTCAAACATCATCTTCTCACAAAAACAGATTTTGGTACAACGTGCAAAGTGCTCACTGAGCCTCAGTTTCAAACGATAGAGCTGTCCCTGAAGGGCAGCTGCTGTGTGTCAAAAGTCTTCATCTCATACTTATCTCCCTGGGTCCAAGGAGGAGCCCCAACTCTCTTTCCCCCCTTTCTGAATTATTATGGACAGGGGAAGAAGGCAAAAAGCATAGGAGTGGCCGGCCAGCAAGAAGCCCTCCTACAAATGGTTTGGTACACATTAAACCGTCGTTGATATCAAGAAATGAGCTCCCAGGTGAGCATCTGACTTGTAGTGTCACTTCTTTTATCCTTGCATGATAATCCCAGCCTCTCTCTCCAGAGGCTACGACTGACTGCAGAAAAGAATGGATAGGAGCCATACTCTGGATAGTCGTGTCTTCACTCCCCAAGTAACCAACACGCTGTGCTTCTGGAACAAAGGGGATGAGATGGGTAGAGCTAGTGGAAGCTGCTTTCCTCTGGTCTCTCCCCAGGTAGAAAGCAGCACATCCCTGAGACATCTTTACTCAATCCTGTGTTCACTTGAGATTCATTTGAGCTGCTTCCTGGATTGGATGCCTAAGGATTCTCAATGTTTTAAGGCCCCAGAGAGTTGAGACAATGAAAAGATGAACGGAAAACATCCCCAGCCCAACTGGGGTGAAGATGGCTCACATCTGCACAGAAAGGGACAAAATGACAATATGTGGAGTTATTTTTGATCCTGGAAAAACACTCTCAAGTCACATGCATATATGACCTCAATGTTTGGGTGCAGGAATGGTACAGAGTAGGAAGGAAACTGGCCAGATCTGGTAATATCTTCCTTGGTATTACCCTTGAGGCGAGAAGTGGCTGCAGAGCTATTTTTAAAGAATAACATTATGGAAAATACACACCTTCAGAATCCTAAAAGGCTGACACTTGATAAAGACCACTTATTTGCAAATTCAGATTCAAAGTGGTATTTAACATAGTTTAGAGTTCCTGGGAAAAATGTCTGAATATAGATTTTCTTGTGCCATTTGTGTTACGATTATTTTTTGCCCTGGGCAGCTTCGCTCCAGAAGCATCGCATTGAGATCAGGAGCCTCGCAGTCTGTGCATTGACTCTGCGTGGTTATCCGCAACTATTTTAACATACATCGTAAATCACAGAGGAAAGTTTCTATTTTGAAGTCAACAGAAACAATTAAGAACTGGTATTCTAAGCCTGTTTTTGAAAGTCTGATGCCTGCAGGTCTTTAGTTCATTTAAACCTCAGAGTTTTAGACATTATGAAGAAAGGAACATAATATCTCATATATTCAACACTGATGGAGAGGTAGAGCTGTAAATTAAAGCACGTGGCTGGGATGCCCATGTGTCTACTGCAGCATTAAAAAATAAATAAACATCCAACTCCTTAATGGCTCAATTTCAAGTGCTCTTGAAACTTAGTGACCATCACCTTCAACATACCCTTTGCTTGGTGACCCAGGGACTTTGTCCTCCTTTACACATGATAGAGTCTACACAAGGAAAACTCATTTTCCTAATTTCAGTGCTGTCCTCTGTTATCATCCCCTCTCATTATTCTCCACAGAGCCTAAGAGTCAATGAGCTGAATTTATAGAATGACAAATAAATTGGGATGTCTGTCCCTACCGGTAACTAGTCAACTTGTTTCCCCTGCAGGGTATTGTCCTGCAGCCAGGGCGACTTTTTTCCTGACCAGGTGGGCATATGTATTCTCTCCTACAGCTAGAAGGATAGTCAGGGACTTCCCTTTGCATAAAATTCTTATTTCTATCCCATGGACAGATAGCACATGGGAGTTACGCACCTAGTCCAGTGTGTGTTTCCAAGGGACATATTGAGTTTGTAAGCTGGACCTAAAAGATCAAAGGCTCCACAGCTATCCTCATATCCATCTCCATATTGTACAAGGCTGGAGCTGTGTCTGTCTGTCAGCACGCCTGTCTCCTCTGTGCCTTCTTGAAGGTTCTGTGGAAGACTTCTACTCACACAGTGTCTCTGTTCTTCTTAATTGGGCATCAAGTTTACTCTTTCTCCCCTCGCATTTCCTAACCTACTACTTTATTCAGAAATTATGTTAATAAATAGGTGATTCTGAATTTTCTCAGTTCAACCATAGTGCGTTTGTACCTCAGGTGACCTTGAGATTTCACATCATCTAAATGTCTTAGAGAGCACTCGGCAAAAGCTTCGTATCGACATCACTAGAAAATCTGAATTTACTGCCCACGCAAACACCTGGCCTATTGAATATAAGGATTGGGAGGAATTGTATGTATTTAATTTAATTATGAAAGAGGTACTCAGATATGAGAGTCACTTTGAGATAACAATGAAAGAGGCCATCTCATACAGGACAAAAATTGGGGTGGTGAACATCCCCTCTAAAGGAGGTCAGGAGTCTCCTGTGGACTTTAGGCAAGTGTTTCCACTCTATAGATCTTGTGTGGCCAAGCAACTGTCAATTTGTACTGAGTTTAGGAACCTGAATATTATTTGTTCTT
Organism: Acomys russatus; assembly: GCF_903995435.1. NCBI lineage: Eukaryota > Metazoa > Chordata > Mammalia > Rodentia > Muridae > Acomys > Acomys russatus. The sequence continues at coordinate 11,118,505 of NC_067163.1, read as the reverse complement.
CGCTAAACTGTTGGTATAGTCCCATGTGATTTTCCATTTTTGATCATAAGAGATATGTGGGGGAAGTACACAGCTGGTTATAGACCATTACAGAGATGTACAGTGGTGGCAAAGGTGACATTCCCTAGGGGTGTCTCCAATGGATAATAAAGGCACCCTTAAAAGCTGGTTCTCTACAGTTTCCCTTAGATGTGGGAAATTTTCTACTACTGATAATGAAATAAGTACACTTTCCATAAACCAATGACTGAAATATCTGTCACCCTGGGACAGCCAATTGACCTTCTGTGTACAGGCATTTTATGTTGTGGAAATTTGAAGTGGAAATTGCTTTTTTCTCACAGTCAGGGCAAATCTTCTCCCTTCGGCTTCCACTTCTGTCCACTTAGCATTGCATCCTAATTCTCATGTCATCTCCAATAGCAGCACAGTTCTGATTCACTGCACACCTTTGTTCAGTTGGTGTGGCAAGCTGCCCTCGCCTCTGTGGCCATATTCCTTTCCTCTGTAAATATTAAAGGTACAATTTATGGCTGGGATTCACAGGTAATGGTGGCAGCAAATAAATTAATTAGTACTGCCCTGCAAAACAGAGCAACAGGTCTGTGTGTATTCTTGGGGCCTCATTTCTAGTCTACAGACTTGGAGGCTAATCCCAGGCAAAGGAAAAGGACAGTAAGAAAAACCAAGCATCTCTGCTCATAGAGGAATGAAAACCTTGCACAGAGAGAGTTCAATTAGAAATTGGTAAAATAAACATGTGTGGAATTCACCACAGCTTCATGTTTTCTCACTCACAGTTGTAATTTTGAAAAGCAGTTCCTTCCTTTTTGTTGGACAGATTCTAATTCCCTTTGGGATGTCAGTATCATGTGTTATTGCTTCGCAGACAGCAGAACCAAGCTAAAGCTGAGATCTTGGTTCTGCCCTGGCTTTGATTTCTTGTACAAAGCTTGGTAGTGGGTTAAAACTTGAAGGTGAATCATAGCAGCGAGTTCATCAATGGAGCTTTGTGTCCATTGATGCTCACCTGCTATATTTCTCATCAACCGCTTTAGTCTGGCCTTTCCCATACATGCTCAGACATCAGGCCATCTTACCCGACATGTGAGAAACCATAACAGTGCTACATTCTCAGCCATCTTATTGAAATGCAGCTGTGTGAGTGACACGCATACTCCCATCTCCCAGAGTTGTAAAGGGCACAGTCTGTACATCACCCCTGGTCCCACATGCCTATATTGTTTTTGGAATTACAAACCATTTTAATTATTAAATAAATAATACGTGAAACCATAAAAATAAAGTTATTGTGGCATTGCCAGATGCCTATATGGGAGCACTAAGGAGAAAGATTCACTCTTCACTTAGACACAAAAATGCTTTTTTATTTTCTTTCCAGCTTAGGTGGTCACAGCTTGTGGTGACTCCTTGGTTAAAGCATTAGGAGGAAGGTCTGTAGGAGACAGACCTTGCCCTTTACTTTGGGGTACAATGGATAGAAGGTTTTCTAGGTAGAAAATAGAAAGGCTCCTCTGTGCTTCTAACTTGTGGGATCTGAGTCTCAAAAGAAAGGGAGAGATGCTCAGTTCTGCTGCCTGTGCACACATGTGTCACATCATAGCCTCAACTCTACCAACCTTTGGGTTCACAGCAGTGTGGTTAACGCATGTGTGTTACATCGGAACAGAATTACCTGACAGCACATCACACATGTGACCTCTATTATCTTAGAAGAAGAGACCTTATGATGTCTGTGGTGTGTCCCACAGCATGGGCTTCTGAGCAGCCTATTGCCCATAGCCTGGAATATATATCGAAGTTTCTGAATGTTTTGAACAAAGGCATCAGTTTGCAGACTGGGAATCCTGGTTTGAAAGGTGGTTTTTGTTGTTGTTTTTATTTTTGTTTGCTCTGATAACTGATGAACCAGTGTCATTGAACTTCAACATATGTCAAGTCAGGTAGTCTTGCTATTGATGTCTGGGACTTCTGAAAGACAGCAGATGGATCCCGACAATGGTCAGGACCATTCCTTGGTATCCCCAAACTCCAGGAGACTCTTCAGGCTGATCACCTTCCTAAAACAATGCTAGAAGGACCTAATCTCTTTCCATATTCTGCCTTTATTCAGTCAGCTGTTTCTTCAGTCACTGAAACAACTAAACAGACCATAACATCCACTACCTCTGCATGAAAACTGAGGCAAAGCTGTAGACAGGGCATGCTCACTTGTCATTACTATGTACTAGAAACAAATCCCATCTTAGTTGTGTGAAGTCCAAACCTCAGAGCTGTCTGTTCACCACACTATGCCAGCTGTCTTCTTTGACTCTTCAAAGTACAGGCACTTAATCATCACTGGACAAAATGGGGTGACTTAGTGACCACTGGAGTAGTAATATTTCTGTGATGGAAACATCCAGGCATTACATTGAGGCAGTCCCCCGCCCCCTTCCAGGGGCAACAGAGAGGGAAACAGCCATTTGGTTCTGGGTCTGCCTTGCCCTGGGTCAGAGCTTCCTTCCAAAATTCAGAATGAAAATACCAAGGCACAAAGATGACCTTAATTTAACCTAAGTGTGGCTAAGATTATAGGAGAGCTCTGTTTGGGGTGGTGAATGAGGACACCTTCATTCTTCATGTTTATCTAGTCACTTGGATGTGGTGAGCAGGAAGCTCCCTTGTATTTCCCCATATTTTGTATGTGCGTTTCTGTTAAACCAACACCATTCCCCACAAATACAGCCTAGATCATGCAGCCCCTCCACGGACTGCAAACAGGAAGTAAGCAGGGAAAGGCAAGGTTCACTTCTCACTCTTCAAAAGATTTCGTGTGGAATACTACTCAGCTATTAAAAACAAGGAATTCCCAAAATTTGTGGATAAATGGATTGAGCTAGAAATGATCATAATGAGTGAGTTAACCCAGAAGCAGAAAGAATCAAATGGTATATACTCACTTATATCTGCATACTAGCCCAAGGGGCTTGTCCCACGAAAGCCTTCACTTAACAGGAAACTGGGACAGAGGGGAGGGCATCCTATTGGGACTCTAAATGAGAGACGCATGGGAGAAGAGCAAAATAAAAGGATACAGAGGGTCCTAGAAATCTACAAGTAGAACAATATGATAGGCAGATTTGGGCCCAGGGGTCCCGCTCAAACTAAGGCACCAGCCAAGGACAATACAGGCGGTAAACTTTAAACCCCTTCCCAGATCTAACCAATGGTCAGAATATTCTCCACAGTGGAGTGGAGAGTGTGATATGACTTTCTCACGTACTCTGGTGCCTCACATTTGACCATGTCCCCTGGAGGGGGAGACCTGGTGGCACTCAGAGGAAGGACAGCAGGTAGCCAAGAAGAGACTTGATACCCTATGAGAATATACAGGGGGAGGTAATCCCCCTCAGGAACAGTCATAGGGGAGGGGAATAATGGGAAAAGGGGGGGGGGTGAGGGAGGAATGGGAGGATACAAGGGATGGGATAAACATTGAGATGTAACAAGAATAAATTAATAAAAAAAAAGATTTCATGTTAGTTATTGAACAACCAGTCAGTGAGTAAACATCCTACTTTCACAAAGTTGTAGCTGTGGCAAGGAAATGGAACAGGAGCATAGATAGTCAGTCACTCAGTGGGGCTGGGTTGCTGCTTGAGTTGTGATGTAGACAAACCAGTTTTCTCCTAGACTAGGAATCAAGTTCATGAGAGTTCAAGGGAGGGGCATTTGGGAGAGCTGGATTAGTGAATCCAAAGGACAGGGACGGGGGTAAGCCGGATGGCTTCAAAGAAGTTGTACAGACAAAACCTGCAAGTGGCTATAAGAACAAACCTTCGTGGAGGAAGGCAGATGGTTCTCTTTGTATTTGCATAGCCGAGTGAAAATCCTATCTTCCTGTAGGAACCATCAAAACTGATCCCATGGTGCTTCTACAGGGTCAGGGATAACTGAGTGGTCTTGTTCATTCCTGAACACTTGGGTCTTCACAGTACTCTGAAGGGCATAATCTCCCTCATGTGTTAGGATTAAAACACAACCAGTGGCCAATTGCTCCAGGCTGCTGTGGCTGACATTCAGCTGTTCTTGACACATAAATGCAGTGTTTTATGAACTATTTTCAGGGCAGGCTGTCCCTGCAAAATGCTGGAAGATATTCATTGTGAAACACCTTAATCAAGGTCCCAGGAAAGGCAATTAAGCCAGTACTAGTCTACAATCAATCTTATTTCCCAGACCTGCAAATAGCCTAAGAGCCTACAGAAGGTAAAACTGAGGTCAATGCAGGCCTGATTTACTTGCAGCTTCAGAACACACTCATATGATCAAGAACCCTTTTCCTTTGCTAAAATCAGAGGTCTCTTGATATTTAAGATTCCTCAGGTACTTAGAAGTCCACTCTGGCGTTTAGTCAATGTAAGAAATAACACACACACACACACACACACACACACACACACACACACACACACACACACATATATATATATATATATATATGTGAGATTACAGTGGGCTATTAAGTGGTCTTGAATACTTGGTGCAAGACTACCAGGCATGATAATTGGTAGTTATGTATGAACTTGCAGTCAGACTGGTGGAGCAGATTGCCCACTGCACACGCATGCACACACACACACACACACACACACACACACACAGGAGAGAAAGAAAGACAGAGACAGAGAGACAGAAACAGGCATACAGAGAGACACAAAACAGAGAGGGACACAGACACAGAGAGACATAGAAACTCTGAAGGTCAATATCTTATTGAAAGGAAATGAATATGAATATGTTTTCATGGACATATCAGTTTATATAGGATTTGAAACACAAACACTAAGATTTTCATAGAATGAATGTCTGAAATGAATGGAAAGGGGCTTGGAGAGTTTTAAATTTTTGTGTTCTCCCTCCTCTTGAACTGTGCCATTTTAAAAACACCTTGAATGATAATCCAGGCTTGTCAAAAACGTGAGCAAATATTGGTGCTATCCTTTAATGATGTACCTTGTCCGGCTTCCGTTTTCTCTATCAAATGTCTGTATGCTCTCTTGTCACAGACAGCTGCATCTTTGGCTAGTCTTCTTATGTCCCAGTTGTTCTTGATGCCTCTTCTCATACTTTCTTGCACGTGTTAGTAGCACTCAATATGGGGTATCATTTCCTGATGCTCTTTAAATGGTAACCAATACAGACCAGGTCTTTTCTCAATTATGCAACAAAATTCTATCTTAGAGCATTCTTTTTGGTCAGACATTTGTGTTCGGAATGGACATTTTCCGTAGCAGATACTCTCGTAAGACACTGTTCAACTAAAAGCGAATGCCGTTCATGAATCAAAAGCTGAGCTGTTTCCAACTTCAAAGTTTATGCAATAATTAAATGACACAGAATCTTTCAGGTTCTGACCCATGAATATTGAAATTTCGTGTCTGTCTTTCCCCTCTGTAATATTGTAAACTGGGCATAGAACTGAGGCAGCAAAGCTCCACAAGGCACCCAAGAGAGCCTTCATGCACGTGAACTTCCATCATCCATCACATGCTTAAATAAGCCAGAATGCATCACAGAAGAATCCCTGATGCAAATGCCTTATGCTGGGAAAAGAAAAGTGTGCAGTAACACAGCCCAAAAAAGCAAAGATAAAGGCTGCAGAGAGGAACAAACCAAATGTCACTGTGTTAAGAGCAGAGGCCTGCACACCTCAGCATGACAGTCCCATAGCACTATTTAGTCTGCTGATGACTTTCAAAGTATGGGGTTGCTGCAGGGCCCAGAGAGTTACACTTTCCCCTAGAAGGGTTTCTGTCTTTCCCAGAATGGAAGGGGTCTATGCATGGTCAAATACTGTACTCAGCACAGATTCCAGCAGCCTCCTGACTGCACAGTTCTGACTAGCTCTCCTTCTCAGGACCTGAAGGCCAGAATTCCCTGTCAGACCTTGCTGTCTTGAGGCCGATTCATCACAGCCACACTTCTCGGTGTTACCAGCTCAGCAGGGAGCTCAAGCCAACAAATTCTTCAGGAACAAACTGATTTTACTTCTTTTCTTTGGGTATCAGGGTAATAGGAAGGTCAGTCCCATAGCCATTGTGACAGCATTCCTTATCTTTGGTATTGGGACAGTAAGTATATTTTATTTTTGTCTTATGAGTCATCTTTGCTGCGTAGTGGGATTCCCTCTCAGGAATTCTCAAGGAAGTCAGTGCTTCCAGTCACTGCTTAACCTCAATAACTTTCTGGAACCTTGGTGCAAGCCTCCAAGAGCCTATTACTCTTTCATTTTGTATGCCTACAGTGTCACTATCATATGGATTGTGTGCCCTGCTCAAGAAGCAGTGTGCCTCACCTATGACATAGCTTTAGTGGCTCATCAGGCCTGTGGGGTCTGAAAGTAGGGAATCACTTCCATAGACGATTGGGTTAAGAGGCCACCAGTTTGTCCATACTCTCAGTCTGGTGTCTCCTTCAAAATGTACTGGCATTTTTATTAGCTGGGGACCTTGATGGGTGGGCTCAGGTCCCCAGGGCACTTTTCCAGTTATTCTCATGTGATGTCTGAGTTTTACTTTGTCTGCACTCTCTTTGTCTTCAACTTTACAATCATTCATACCCCTTTCCACCAAACTGAATGCATTTCCCCTACTTTTTTGTTCCATTTGCTTCTCTCTCTCACTGTAAACCTGACTAAAAGCAGAGACGAGTAACCAGTCAACAGCGTGAAGGCTGCAGTGTTGTGAAATTCTTCTGTTACCTGACTTACTCCATCGCTCTGTAGTTCAGTCTCAGTTTCTCAGGATATATGCAAGATACAGCCAGAGCTCTCTGATAAAATGAAACACAAATTGTGTATAAGCCAGTTTCTGGGAGAGCCCTTCTTCCACTAGCCCATACCTGCCCCCCTCTTTGTGCCCACAAAGATTATGAGCATGCTCCCTATACCATCTACCTCCCGGTGCCATTAGCTAGAACTGCAATTGCTGCCTGAGCTCCCTTTTTGCTACATTCTAGGCTTTCTCCAAGCTGGAGCTCCAAGTGCTTCCACATTATCCCATAAACCAACACCCAAGCCTTACAGCACACCTCTCTCTCTCTCTCTCTCTCTCTCTCTCTCTCTCTCTGGGTTACTAAAGAAGTCCTCCTTCCTAGGCACCAATGTTCTGTGTGTATCTCTTACCTAATAGAGGGAGATAACTGAGTGAAGCAATGTGGGAAGGGGGGGGGGATTACAAAGCGGTGCGTAGAAAGGAGGAAAGGGTCATACAAGCAGTGTGACGAAAGGATGGAGTAAGGGGTTATTTTGGGTCATTGTCTATAGAGATGCATTCTGCCATGTCAGCAATCGTATGAAAGCAGGAGGAGCAGGAGGCTGAGCACACTGTCTCTGTGCATGGCAACCGTAATCATAAAATGGATTGTGTGTTGACAGTGTCTCCTCTTCCTTACTAATCTGTGAGTGAGCTCCATATGGGACTTTTTTTTTTCACATATCAATGATTAGAAATATGGGCTTCAAATATCTTCCTTTTTTGGATATCTTTTCCAGTTGTCTTTTTTTTTTTTGAAGTTGTTTATTTGTGTGCGTGCATGTGTGTGTGTGTGTGTGTGTGTGTGTGTGTGTGTGTGTGTGTGTTCTGTATTAAAATGCACAGATTTGTATTTGCACTGTTGTCCTTTGGAAATATTATTGTTTTATGCTTATATCTCTAATCCATTGTATATTTTGTGGGACCAGAATTAGTATTTATTTTCCCAGTTGGACATCCAGTTCAAAAGTCCATCCTCTTCCCATCCCCATCCTCATCTTCTGATGAGCCACCCTGTTGCCCGTGCAAAGCTTTGGCTTCGTTTTGAGATGGAGTTGGTAACTGGGTGGGTGTTGGGACCTTTTCTTTTCTTCTGGCAGCTTATCTTAACTACAGTCGATCAAATCCCATTTTATTGACTGCAATGTTCCAATCAACAGTAACAGTGAAGAGTATACAGTCTCCAGATTTATCCTTTCTCAAGGACTCCCTCACTCGTCTTAGCCTGCCCTACTGAACTAGGGTCCATCTTAGGCATGGGAACATTGAAAAACCCTTGGTTGATTACAAAGTACAGCCAGGGATGATAGTCTCATTGTTGAGAACTCTTGAGCAGTTCTTGAAGTTTCTGTCAGAGCCCATGGAAAACTATGTCTCCTGATCAAACACGACTCATCCTGCCCAATGCACCATACTAATTGGTACCCTGAAGGCTGCCTGAATGCTCTTTCCTGGGAACTCTTTGTGTCTGGTAACCTGGCGCGACATGATGGGTGTCTAACAGTGACTACTTCCCAGCTGACATTTCCTGTTGAATTTCTTTTTTCTTTTCTCCAATTTATAATCAAGTCTTCATTTTTTTTATTTACCATGAAGTGAGAAATGCCAGATAAACCAAAAAAAAAAAAAAAAAAAAAAAAAAAAAAAAAAAAAAAGCTGTTTCCTTTAAAGCCCTTTCAAATCCCTGCAGCTTTAATATCCACTTGCTACAGTATTATTGTTAGACTTAAATTTAGTGGAAAATGGGCTTTTTATTAGTCCTTTGGTTTTAAACTCATAAATCCTTTTCATTAAATCTTTTTTTTATTAAGATTGAGCAAACTCCCACAATCATTTGATAATACTACCATGAAAGATTTGAGCTCACTGAGACCTACTATGGTGTATTTTTTAAAGCCTAAAATGTAGTTTGAAATAATTATCTGTTTGCAGTACAACAAAGAAAGCTGGGGTAGTACTCATATCCAAATACTTACATAACATGCCGTAATCAGAGCAAGTCCAGGTTTCTTGCAAACTTCCACCACAGTCTTAGTGTCAAAACATTTAAGAATGCACAATGTGCTGGTGGGAAGTGGCCAATTGAGAGGGAAGGAGAGACTGCAAAGAGCATAGACATCATTTCATGGTTGTCTCCAAAGCAACTAGATCCTGAAACTAACTAAAAAAGCATTTCATTCCCGTCCACATTGGTAATATTTACAGCAGAAAGGAATGCAGTGCAATGAGGCAAAGAGAGCAAGTGGCCTTTCCACACCTTGGTGACCACCCTTTGGTGACCACCCTTTTCCATGGGTCCTCCTGACTTTTAGGTTTTTCAAGGCAGGCAGATGGTTAGAGATATTGGATAGACAAAAGACTATAGTCACAAGGGGACTAAGGGGGATTGCACTGAGGAAGTGTTTAGGATGGTGAAGGGTCATGGAGGGAGGCTCTCACGGGGAGATCTCTGAGCCAAGAAAAGGAGGGAAGGAGCAGAGCAGCAGGAAGAGGTATTAGTGAAGCTAGGGAAGGAAAAGAAGGAGTTTCTGGATGTCCAGTGAGGAGAGGGGCAGCCGATTGTTCATGAGGCTGTTACTAATCTCCCAGAAATGACCTTTATGACAGAGGGTCCTCAGAGGAAGCCTGATCCTGCAGTTTGTTCCAAAGGACTGCTGTGTGGGACTAGGTCAGAGATACAAGTCTATCATCAAGAGAGTCCCTGAGGACTCTCTCTCTCTCCCTCTCTCTCTCTCTCTCTCTCTCTCTCTCTCTCTCTCTCTCTCTCTCTCTCTCTCTCTCTGTTTCTCTCTCTTTCCTGGGAAATAGGCAAAGAAGTGCAAGTCTCTCATCCTATTTCTGGCTCTTATTTCTACTTCTGGTTCTTGTTTAGTGTGAAGTGCTGGACACCAAGCATTTTCGTTAGGAAATTCCTCTTAAGTGTCACTGTCACCTTTGTTCTTCCTGGGAAGGATGTTAAATTCATGACATATGAATCCCAGGATGGTCTAGGTATCTTACGTGGAGAGGTATGAGTGTTCTCTGCACAGTTACAGAAATTCAAAAATTTTTCTTTAGTTACTTCCATCACTCTGATACAGTATTTTCCATCCTCCATACAGGATGCTTTCCCTGTGTAAGGAAGACATTGTTGGTGGGGACATCTTTGTGTTTTGCCCTATGCTATGTTACTAATTTCTTCAAGTGTCATGTAAACTGTCATCTCATACATTCTATTTTCAAGCAGATACACTCTATAGTTTTGTGTCCTACTGTATCTTAACACTCTCACCAACACAGCACAGGTTGAAATCCATTCTAGGAGGGTTAACCATGGTGTTTCCTACCCCTGTTACTATATGTCCAAATCATTTAGCTGCACTGAGCCTGTGTGCTCCCTGCTACTCCAAGTCTCAAACAAAAAGCTGTTTGATGGTCAGGGAATTTTTAGCATTTTATGTAGATCATTGATGGAAAATATGTTCCCATGTAGTCTAAAATTAAAGCTTAACTTTGGTGTGAGATCCCAAATAAGGCTCCGTAATTCTCTTCCATTTCATCTTTAGTTATTCTCCCTCTGCCTTTAAACACTGATGAAAATTAGCGTAAGACCTACCATAATACATCATTAATTTTTTTTTTGTCAAAATGACAGGGGCATTCTTAAAGCCATAGCTTGATGATGACTAAGAGAACATGCTATTTTGTATTTTTTTCTACCTAGGTCAGAACTGTGGTGGCCTGGTCCAGGGACCCAATGGCACCATCGAGAGTCCTGGCTTTCCACATGGGTACCCCAACTATGCCAACTGCACCTGGATCATTATCACTGGGGAGCGCAGTCGGATACAGCTGTCCTTCCACACCTTTGCCCTGGAAGAGGACTTCGATGTCCTATCTGTCTACGATGGACAGCCCCAGCAAGGGAACCTGAAAGTGAGGTAAGGTGCAGCTTCCCCTATCACAGAGTAATGGCATGCTTAGATAAGTCCATTCTGATAAATAACCTATTGACCAGGAATTTAATCCTATAAAGAAACACAAGAGACTACATGCGTGTCACACGGCGAACACTAAGTTCTAACTTTCAAATGTATTATTGAACAGTTTTCAAGATCTGCTCAAGATCTGCTCAGCAGCATTGTCAAGGCAATTTAAATGAAGTCAAAATGGGCCATTGTTTTTTTTTTTTTTTTTTTTTAAGAATTGTGGCTATCAAAGGCAAATAAAAAAAAATTAAATTCGAGGTTCGGTTGATACAATTGCCATGCAAATGTTCTGCCGTGAGAAGGTGGGGTCAGTGAGAACTCTCAGCAACACTGAATTCTGGGGAAACGTGGTTGAGACAATTCTCATTTCTATTCATTATGTTTATGTTCTTTTCACCTGTGATCTCCACTATAAGGAAAACCATATCAATTGGCATGATTTTTATATTATATGTTCCATTAATTAAACAACATATCACAAGTAATTTTAATTGGTAAAGAAAAGATGATATCCCTTTGGGAAGAAATCACATTTTCACAACTAAATTTAAGAAATATGTACTGCATAATTTTTAGTACTATGCTGTGGTCAAATCCAGGCTCTCTTAAATGTGAGGCAAGGGAGCTACCTCCCAGCTGCACTCACAGCCCGACATATGCATATGTAAGGCTAACAACACCTTTATCTTCCTGGCTTCCCATTCTTCACCAATTGGATTGTATTCACTTCCTTGGATTTTTATAGTATGATTGACAGGAAGAAGAAGGAATGAGGCTGCTGAGGCTAGCAGAAATGTGTGTCTACCGCAGACAACTCATCCATAGCTTTGTGGAATGCAAACAACTCTTCCTGGAAATTATTTGTGTATATAGTTGAGAGATTTACATCATTACAAAATACACAGTTAACATGGTCAACATAACTGCTTTCAAATATATTTTATTTATAAGCTGATTTCAGATATAAGATGCCTTTTAATTTTTATGACCAATTGAGGCTATCAGTTCTCTGCCTTTAGGAAACATTCTTTGAATTCTGTCATGGGTTGTGTAGTGGCTGCCCCATTTTTTTTAATGAGTTAGGTGAATTTTATTTCTCTTGCTTAGAATGCATGGTCTTGTCCCCGAGAATGTGGACACAGTATCTACTTATACAGTGTTGATTCACTGGATGTGAAATGTCCTGACATCCGCTCTCCTCTTCTGAATATTAGCTATCCACTTGTCTTTAACCTACAAGTGTTGTGCCTGGTAGTAGCAGTGTGTTGGCAAAGCACTTAGAGCAATAATGGCAGAGCAAAGAAGAGGACTGGGGGATGCTGTTCATTAACACATCAGCACACATAACCATGGGAAAGTTAATTCTTTCCATCTCCATTAAGATGCCCATTCAACAAGTACTCAGCAATACTTCTTTTTATTCTCTTGGTATTTTCTACATTTCTTTCACAAATAGAAAATCTGGTCTCTGTGTTAATTTGATTGATACCTGTTTCATAGTCTTCAACAATTTGCTGCCCTTTTAGGTTTTTGTGGTGATATTGACATTTTATTTTAATAAAGCCTAGAATATTTTTCTTCCTCTACTCACTGTTATAACAGGAGTGGTGATGGAAATTCTGATATTAGACCGCTTGCGTTTTTCAGTGTAGCTCCACAGAATGGTACAGAATCAGATGTCTATGCCCAGGGAGGTACACACTTATACTTGAGGTGACCTGCACTGTTGCTATGCTGCTTCCACTCAGGGACACGTACAGTGGGGCAGGGGAAGAGGGGAAGAAGACTTGTCCTGCAGTTACTCAGCCTCTTTTTGCTTCGCTAGAGTTGGAGATGCCCAGTGGTCACACTTGTACCTGAGTGTGTTCTGAAGGCTGGATGCTGCTTCTTTCTTGACCCTAAATAGCTTAGTCCTTCTTTCTGCTCCACATGTAGAGGCCTCTGTGCAGCCCCAGTCTAGGCATGCAGGAACACCCTTGGAGATTCCTCTAAGTGTCCTAACATAAACTGACTAAACACATCAAAAGGTATCCTACCCAGGTGCTGCTCATTGCTACCCACAGGCCTCGTGGTGTGTTGGGAGGAGACCACAAGTGTTTTCAGGGGAAAAAAAAGAGAGTGTCCCTCTTCTACTATTCAGTGACAAATGATGGGCAAGATGATCATTATAGTTAGTACCAAATTCTAATTAGTTGGGGAGGGGAGGACTACAATCAATGCTGTTTTTTTCTCCTTTACCTTTCATGTTTGTTTCTCAAGGACAATTAGACAATAGCACTTAAAGCAGGTGGATTCTCAGGAAGGATTCCTAAAAATAGGACCACCCAGCCATGATGGGAGTGGCTCCTGAGAGCTGCCCAGGCCTGCTTGCTGTACAAAGGTTGTTTGTACTCACTCTAAATATGCACTGACTGATGCTCTGTTAAGCATTTTGAATACCTGGCTCTAAAGGACAAAGGAAACTTATTTTCTTTGTCATAGCAAGTGATTTTTTTTCTGGATAAATTTTAGATGTGTATTTATTCTCCAACTAAGGAAACACAGGGTTTTCAGTATAGAGCTATAGATTGCTTTGTAATTTGAATACAACTCAGGAATACATACTTTACTACATTTTAAAAGTATCTTAGATTGTCTTTTAAAAAATTAGGGACACTAAGATGACTCTGTGAGTAAAGACACTTGCCCCTAAGCCGGATGACCTGAGTTCAGTCCCTGGTGTACACATGCTAGAAGGCAAGAAACAATCCCCACAGATGTCTTCTATCTGACCTCTGACCCTCGAGCACACCTGTGACAGGTGTGCCAGCTGAGCATTCTTTTTGATCCCTTGCCAAGTGCAACACTCATCCCTGAGGCCCAACTCAATGACATGAGTGTCTTCCTCCTGATCCCAATGATAGCCGCCTCAAAATGCTCCCTGAATCTCTGTCTGGCGAGTCTGTCCCACAATATGTGTGTTTAGAGTTACTCCCTTGGGTCTCTGTTCAGGTAATGCAAAGTGAGGTGAGTGGCACTCCCTTTATGAGGCTGAGGGCACTGTACCTCATGGTGATTAACACCTAGAATGGCCTCTCTGACTTTGGAGCAGTATTCATTTGTCCCAAATCTGAAAACTCTTGAAGTTGTCATCAATTTTCCAGCATAATTCCATAGTAATATCAGAGGTTAGACAGCGATCCATCTAAATCCCCAAAGTGAAACTGAAGGAAAGCTGGAGCCGCAAATGAGAGAGAATGAAGTTGTTATTTTATGCTCAGCACAGCCTGGGAGACAAAGGGAAACAGCCATAGCACTGAGACTCCCTTGCTGGCTCATAGAAGGTTATATCTGGTTTCTCTGCAATAACTATAATGAGGAGAGAGAAAAAAAAAAAAAAAACAAGGGTTAGAGCATTGGGGTTAGGAAATTATGCACTCACAGTGTGGAAATATCACAGTTTTTCTAATTGTTCAACCCTGGCTTGAGTACATCAATCACTGAGTACCCTGCTGGTGCTGATGATGCAGATGGTAGCATGAGAACACAGAGGCTCAAAAGCCTGGGATGGGTTCTGCTGCACAATGAAGACCTTAGATTAAAGATGAAATTCTGTCTTCCTGGCCCCATTGTCAATATGAGGCCTTGAGGGAGCACTGTCTGGATCAGTGGTCAGACAGGAATCAAAGTATCTTGGTAGTTTTAGCTGGCATGGTGATGGACGCCTTGATTAAGGCTTGGGGAGCCATGGTCTGAGCTGCTGTGGATGCTGATGAGAGCTGCTGTCCATGGTCTGAGCTCCTGTGGATGCTGATGAGGGAGGCTGGTCATGGTCTGAGCTCCTGTAGATGCTGATGAGGGAGGCTGGTCATGGTCTGAGCTGTTGTGGATGCTGATGAGAGATGCTGTCCATGGTCTGAGGTGCTGTGGATGCTGATGAGGGAGGCTGGCCTCATGTCTATCCCAGACACAGACTCTAAAACACCTGTCACTCTTGGTCAGACATAAGGCCAGGAACTGAAGAGGCTGATATGCATGTCAGGAGATTATGGGGTGACAGGCCTGGTAGCCCCTGGAGGTAATAGCTGCACAGCTCCTGAAAGCCGTGTTGTCTCTCAACTTTGACTCCCTCAGCCTATAGTTCATAGTCACCTAATTATTGCTGTGGTTGAAACTTAGTTGTCAGACTCTTCCTTAGCACATATGGGCCCTGGGTTCGGTACCCAGAATCAAGTAAAACTAGGAATGATGGCATATCTGGCTACTTGGGCTATGATAAAGCCAACTGTGTTAGAGATATGAATATGGGGTTAGGACTCAGACATAAATGTCTATAATGTCCTTCCCTATCATTTAACACAGTAATTTTAGTACATAATCAAGCTTAGGTATAGCTGCATATATGTGCATGTATCTATTATTTTTTTGAAGCAGTATCTCATTATGTAACATAGTTTGGTTTTGAAGTTACACAATCCGCCTTACATCCCTCCTCTCTCAGTTCATTTCCTTTCTGCTTCCTTCCTCCTTCACTCTTTCTTCTTACCTCTACTGATGCCTCCAGAGAGATATGGTAAAGGCCAAGATGTTTCTGGTTGTTGTACTTTGGTGGAAGAGTTTACTGGAATGTCTCAGGTACACATCATCAGTGCGGATAAGTTACTAACAGCGTGTTGAACAGCCCTGACATGGCACAGGACTATAGGCCATAAAACATCAATAATGTTGAGTTAGATCTGTGAATGACAGCACTGACTGTGACTGTTAAGTACTTTACTGCGTCTCTTTGTACCTACACCATTTTCTCATTCAGAAACCCGGGCTGTAAGAGGTAAGCCAGAGCCAGCCAAGGTAGGATGCTGTGCTGGCAGTCCTGGGGACAGATACCAAGGAGCCGGGCTACCGCAAAAGAGCAGAGCTGGTGAAGGTGTGAACCTGAGCTTCACGTGCAAGGAAGTGGGCTGCCCAGAGCTTCAGTCATAATGAAAGCTCTTCAAGAATCGTTTTTACATTCTTCTTTCAAAAGGCAATAAAATTATCATATTTTTAGCCCTTGGTTTCTGGGAAAAAGGAAGAGAAAGTGTCAAAAAGTCAGAGTGGCATTAATTGACTTTTATTCTTCAAGGTAGGGGATCTGTAAAAATAGTTTGTTAAAATAGCTCACTGGGAAACTATCCATATTAATAAGCAATAAGAGCTATAAATGGATTTCCAGGATGTTGAAGGACTTTTATGTGGATGACCATATTTCTAGTTGAATGATTGATTTTCTTTTCTGTTTAAGATTCATCTGTTTCCTCCCTGCATTTTGAACATTGATTGGCACAAGCCAATTCCTAGCTTTTCCCATATAGCCAAAGGCTGAGAATGCTGTGAGCATGGTGAATTTTCAATCTTCATTGAATACATTTTCATTATATAATTACAAAATAATTTTCAAAAGAATTAATGTTGTATACAAAGATCTCATCTGTCTCCTTTTACATCGTATTTTTAAAATTTAAAATATGGAAATTTTCTTTTTCTCATAATAAACACACTTTCCCTTCCCTTTGTAATGGAACATGCTACACTCTGTATCTGAATATACTAAAAAAAAAAAAAAAAAAAAAAAAAAAAAAAAAAAATCAAAGGTGCAGATGCCCAGCTCCATTTCCCTCTACCTGTGTCTCTCTCGGCTTAACTCATACCATCTGAAAGAATAATAACAAAGGGTCAGAACCTTTGGGTAGGAAACAGGATTCAGCTAGTGAGACCTACAGGACTCCTCTGAGGTCCCATTGGCCTGAGGAATGCATCTGTGTGTGTGTGGGGGGGGGGGGCGGAGAGGCTCCCTTGAGCGAGATTTCCTCCTCTAGACCTGCTTGCCTTCTCTCTCTGCCATGTCTAAATGTCTAGTCTCCTTGGCATTGTGCCTTGGCTCCCTCTCATTGACCTCTTTCTCACTGATGCATTGGTTCAGAGGAGTTTTTCTCATAATCTTGTTTTTAACCCAAATCCCCAACCTCAAAGTCTATATAACACACAGTGATGCAACTGTTGTTTGACTTGCATGTAACTCCAAATATTGTATAATCAATTTCTGTAATTCTTCTTTTATAAGTCTGTGAGATATATGTATGTATGTATATAGTGTATATATATGCATGTATATTATAATATGTATACATACATACATATATACAA
This sequence comes from Acomys russatus, assembly GCF_903995435.1. NCBI lineage: Eukaryota > Metazoa > Chordata > Mammalia > Rodentia > Muridae > Acomys > Acomys russatus. The sequence continues at coordinate 11,101,554 of NC_067163.1, read as the reverse complement.
CAAACAGACACACACATATATGTAATTGTATAGCTAGCTCTGGTACATGTTTAGTATAAAAGGGTGAGTTAGAGAGTAAACAAAAAGAAAATAGGTAAACAGAAGAAAGCTGAGCTATAGACATTGGTGGCTTTATAAAGTCTTTTAATACAGCCTCCTGAGGGCAGAGGCTACCCAGGTCCTAACTTATACCATCGGACTTCTCTCTGATCACTGCAACCATTTCTACAGGTCCCTGGTGGCACTATGAAAAACAAACCAAGCCAGTATTGAGTACAACACAAGGACTGGAGCCATTGTGATCCTTACTGACAACAACAACCATCTAAAAATATACCTATTTAAAAATATTTTCTATTTTTATTTAGTAAATTTAGTTTAACATAAAGGTTGTATTTTCATGTATGTTATAGTGTTAGCCTATAGTAAATTAGCCTATAGAAAATAAAAGCCCAGAAGACGCCTTCATTTATACACACAATTATGTCCTACTCTATGTGGACTGTTGCAGTCACCAGCAAGCAAAACATATTCATGCCTTATCTCTGCGAGCCCCTCTCAAGCACCCAATGTCCGCAGTGTAGAGAAGTGTGTGCACTTGGCCATTCTCAAGGGCTCGGTCAAGCTTGAGCTCTCAGAAGATAATCCACTTCTTCCAGGCACCTTTGAATGTTACATGTTTCTAAACAGCCAATCCTTGCAGTGTTTCTTGTGCAGTGTGATCACTGTCAGTCTGTGTCTGGTAAGGTTAGTAATCTGCTCTCTGATTAAGTGTGGTTGGGTTTGTGATCAAGAGGAAGAGAGCTGGGAACATTTGCTAGCATTGTTTACTAATCATGAACTCATACTCATTAATTCAGAGGTACCATCAAAGAGTCCAGTGCTTTCCAAAATAGTGGGAGTAGCTAACACGGGGAAGGTAAAGGGGTCTTTTATGCTCTGGGGGCTGTTCTTTTAACATGCAGTATAACAAATGTGTTTCCTGACTGAAGAAAACATTTTATCAAAGTTTTCTTTCTTTTGTTCTTTTTTTCTTTCTTTCATTTCTTTATTTTCTTTTTTCTTCAAGACCTAGTGTTTCTGTGTAGCCTTGGCTACCCTGAACTCACTTTGTAGACCATGCTGGCCTCGAAGTCACAGAAATCCTATCAACTTTTAAAAATAGACGAACACTGATGTTTACATTACTGTCACTCAAAGTTGCATTCATGGGCCTTGCTGTTCAGTTACATAAAAAGCGGTGTATACACTGCAACTCCTGACTCTAGACTCCAGGTTCCAGCAATCTCAAGGATAGGTACCAAAAGGTGAACAGAAAGAAGACAAGAGCCTGGCAGCTGCCAAAACTGACGTTCTTCTGTGCATCCTCCTCCCATTTCATTGTACCCGCCATGCTCACTCAGCAATTCATTTCTTACCCATGACATTTCATTTCAACCTGTTCACCAGGGAGATCTCCCCAGAAACAGCCCTATGAGGCCTCCCCTTTCACCATGCTCTCCATAGTTAAAGCAGCCAGCCAGTGATGGCAATAAATGTATACCTTCCTGGCTGTGGATTCATGAAAGTGGCTAGTGGACAGCGTCAGCACAGTCCAGACTAAAAAGAGTGACAGAGCAAAGGCTAACATAGGAACAGTTCGGAAGGGAAGCTATGGTAGTTGGTGTTAGCAATCAACTTGAGAGGCTCTAGAGTTAATCAGGAGAAAAAACTTCTGCGCATGCCTATTAGGGAGTTTCTACATTGACTTAAAGCTGCAATGTGACCAAATGCCTCACACACCCGTCACCATGGCCTTCCCACCATGACAGACTCCACGCTCAGACTGTAGACACAATAAACCTTTCTTTTCTTTCTTTCTTTCTTTTTTTTTTTTTTTTTTTTTGGTTGATTTTTGTCAGGTATTCCGTCATAGTACAAGAAAAATAACCCATATTAGGGTCATTGCTGCTTGCCACTAGACAAGGCCCGCCATGTTGAAATCTTTACTGTAGGGGAGCAAACAATGAGACAGATCACGAAGAGAATAGTGGCGGTGGGGTGGGGTGGGGAGCATAACTTTACACAGAATCACAAGCCACCAGTCATGGTGCAGATCTTGCAGCTGTTCTGTAGTTTCAGGGTTATTTTCCCAATTTCACATCATTCAAAACAGAGGAAATTCCCCCCGGGGTGCAGAGAAGAAAACTGAGCTTAAGGGTCGTCCACAGCCCTGCCCTGTTTAGTCTACATGTTGGTGCTTTAAGATTCATCAGGAGAATCCAGAAGCCCTTACACAGCTTGAACCTTTTCATGGATTGGTTATTTTGTGTTAGAATGGAAGGTTTGTCATGGTTTGAAGATTCCTCTGTGCTGGCTGGTGTTTACCCTCCTGGCAGGAGCCCCAGCCCCAGGCAGAAGGACAGAAAGTTTGAAATCAACCTGAACTTCCAAAGGAAGGAATGTAGGGAGGATGGAAGGAGTGGACAGTAGAGGGAGGGATAAAGAAAGGAAGGAAAAAGAAAGAAGGCAGGGAGCGGAGAGAAGAGGAGAGGAGAGGTGACAAAGAAAAGAAAAAGCAAGAATTCCTGGCATGGTCAACTATGCAGATAAAAGTTAAAATAAAACACCTATATACCTCATCTTTTCCATTGGCCATCTTGACTCAGATTTGTCCTTGACTTTTTCACCCCTCACAGGGCTAGGCTACATTTGTTTTATGCTTAATGAACACTTGTATTAACTTGTCCTTGGTTTCAGCCACCATAAATGATATTCCTGTGGTCACTCGTATCCAAATATTATACTGGCCACTACTTATTAGCACATATTAATTGTTCAGTGTAATGGGATTCATTGTTATATTTCTACTATGTATATAATGTGTCTTATCATGTTCACATATTCAGATACCTCACAAGTCACCCTTGCTGACTATTTGTATTAGTCATGGAATAAACAGGACTTGATAGACATATTTATTTAGATTTTCCATGACATTATTTATTTGAGAGCACCATGTATTTTTGAGAATTTTGTTGTGAAGAAATGATTATTACTTTTAAAAACTCTCTAATTATTGCTTGGAACGAAGATGTTTTCTTCCTTTTTCCTAATACTGAGTTTAATCCATAGATTATATCTCTTTGGCCATAGATCTTACATGTAAGGAATGTAGTTGTATGTCATGGGTTGTCGTTCATGAAATTCCTGTGTCTGTCTTTGGTATAATTCAACAGAGGAAGGCATGTGTCTGGAGTTTTGTTTTGAGAATCATTGAAAAGTAAAGTTAGTGTTTTTGTATGAATTAGGGTTTTTATGACTTTCAATTTCTTCTTGTGTCAATTTTGGAAAATATTTTGCAAGCCACCTGTCCAAGTAGCATTTATTTGCAAGACTGTTGATGCAAAGTCATCTTGATATTACTTCGGGTCCTCTTGGAGGTTCATAGAATTTGTGCTGGTATTGAGTCATTTTCAGAAGCAATTCTGGATCCCAGTCTATCTTAGTACCAGTGCTGATACTCAGTCTCTTTTGAAGCTGCCAACTGACACTTCCTTTGCTTTTGTTTTTGTTTTTTTCATTTTTAGGCAATAGTGTATCCGTTGTTTTTATTGCTCAGTAACAAACATTGTATTTGTTATTTTCCCAACTGTTAATTTTTCTGTTTCATTCTCATCTTTTCTTAGCTTCACACTTTCTATTTGTGGTTTTTTTTTCCTGTTATTTCCATTGTTGTTGAACTGAGATGTAAGGCTTTAACTTTTTCTTCCTTCATATAATTGAAGTAATTAACTCTGTAGGTTTATGTTCAAATTCTATTGAACCTGCACACCTGCTATTGTAGTAATAAATGATATTGACTTCATTTTCAGGAAGCTATTTAATTCCAAACAAATGTATTCTTTCAATTAATTAATATGTGCAAAATGATGGAAACATGATCATTATTAGGACATAAATTCCCCAAGAGCTTTTTAGTGAGTAGAAAAAGGAGAGATACTATTAAATCAGGGGAGCAATAATCTCAGAACCTTCGTGTGAATAGCCTGGTTTTCCCATGCTCTGGAAGATAGAACAGAGTGCATCCAGGCAGCCGGGGGGACAGAAGCCCTTTATAAGAGCTGTTGAGACACTGTGATGAGGATGAGGCTGTTCATCTGGGTCCCCTACTATACCTCCTACTCCACACTAGTTGCCATGTGTCGTAGTTAACTTTCTGCTGCTCTGGCAAAACACCATGAGCAGAAGCAACTAAACAAAGAAAAAAGTATTTTGGCTTACATTTCCAAAGGTGGAGATGGCATGGCAACAGGTGCAAGAAGCAAGATGATCACATCTCTATACACACAGGAAATGAAGAGTGAGGCAGGAAGTAGGGCAAGGCTATACACTCTCAATGTCCATCCAGTGACAAGCTTCATCCTGCAAGGTTCCATCTCCCTAAAGTCCTAGAGAAGCCCCAAATAGCACCACAAATGGGAGACCATGTGTTCAAATGCAGGACTTTCTAGGAGACTTTTCTCAGGCATCCCATCCCACCATGCGAGCCAAGGCTTGAAATATCTATCTTATGGTAATAAGGTGTTCACTCGGAAGTGCTAAGTATCTGTAATCCTTGAGTTATTTAGTGAAATTAAGTTCATTTTACCCATGTTTATAACTTTGTGCTTATGTTTTCAACAAGCATCCAAATAAATAAGATTAATTCAGAAATGAGTAACATAAATAGTCACTCCACATCCTCATATAATGCATGAGACATTTGTGTTTTATTTTATATGAATTAAATCCAGAACAAAAGACCCAAATGACTCAAATAAGGATTTTCTCATTTAGTGCTTTGCTTTAGTTTCAGTTGGGAAGAAATGCCTGAGCAGAGATGTAAATAGGTAAAGCCTTTGTGAAACAGTGTTGTGTTATTTTAATCTCATCTTGGTATTAGTGCAGCCGGTGCAGTATCTGCTACAAATAAAATATGGATTTGTTCTTGCGGCTCCTTGTGTGAGGAATTTATTCTACCCTGCCACATCTATTCCCCAACACGTCTTTTGTATGAAATAGGCCATGCATTAAAGTAAGGTAAAATTCAGGATTCTGCAATATTTTCTCTGTGCAGTGAAGTTGGAAATGTATTTGAGAATCCCCAGGATGTCTAAAGATTGCAAAAGGAAGGTGACACCATTTACCTTCAGCTTGAAACAAAGCCACGTCTCCTATCTACTAGTTCAGCTATAGTCTTGCCTGAAATCTAGCCAAGAATTTTAACTCCTTCCCAGGCAACACTGCTGACTTGAAACTCTTGAAACATCCAAAGCCATTCTGTTGGGTACAGGAGAGAGCTATGCTGTAAGAGAAGAGGCAGCAGAAAGCACATCCCGTACATTTGCAGAAATGTGCACTCTTAAGAAGAATGCAAAGCCACAGGTACAGTGCAAGGAGCTTTCCTGGCTCCAGTTTTATTCTTCTGCATAAGGCCCCTAAAATACACACACACATACACACACACACACACACACACACACACACACACACACACACACCACCCCACAAACAATATAAGGAAAGAAAAAGACATTCTCGATCCAAAAAAATGTTGATTCAAATAAAAGTGGCTGAGAAGCAGGAAATATTGATAGGGCTCAGCCTGTTTGAACTTCCAGGGACTTCAGAAACATGCCCCAAAGCTCTTGAAATACATAATTGATGTCACAGCAAGTATTATTTCCACAATTACAAACCAATTAATAAAGTTAAAAAAACAGAACTAATCTTGGAATATTAAGGAATTTATCAAATATAAGAGGAAAAGAAAGCTGGTTTGAGTATTTCTTAAAGTACGTATGTTATTAATATTATCAGGTCAAAACAAGCTGAAATTTAAAAGCCAATCAAACATAATAAGTTTAAAATTTTAATGAACTCAGGAAACTTAAATGGATTTGTTTGTATTGTTTTTCATCCTAAAAATTGCAAATGGTAGACTGGAGCTTTTTTGTGGCACTATGGGAACACGTCCATGGATGCCTTCCAACATTTATTAAGTGGCATGTGAACATAACTGAACAGGATATGAGCCATTTGCTCTCAACTGAGTCGGCAGTTCTGTGATTACTGTATCTAGTCAATAGAGCCAGATCCAGGAGTTTCTGTGTTCATATTTCTTTTTGTGATAAACCAAAGCTTTGGTGAGTTTTCAACAGTCATATACTGTTGAAAGAGAAAAGAGAATGTGTTTTAGTTAGTGTCCTTCAGAATGACGACTATGAAAGATGAGTTGTTTCCATCATGAAGTATTGTTGCCCATGAAGTGACAGTGTGCTGGATGCACAGTTGTCCTGTGATTTGCCGGTTCTCTCACCACACTTGACAGGCGGAGTTCTTTGGAATCAAATGTTAGTAACACCTCAAAAATGTCACCAAATGCCATCGGCTCTCAGTTTTCTGAGTGTGAAGCTCAGTGGCCAGAAGATAGGAATATCCTGGCTGCATCAGGTGAGAATAAAATGGGGTTAGGAACCCATGCATTTTGTTGACAAGAAGTCTCATGTATTTTATTAATGGAGGCTGTAGATAATTATAAAGGAAGGTAGGCTAGTGGTAGGCACGTTCCTTATAAAACCGGGATGATGAAGGATTAATTAAGGAAGAGGACTTACAGAATTTGGGGCATATTTACTCCAGGTTATGAAAATATGTACTAAGGGTTTCCATGAGAGAAAGCAACATTTTACAGCACACCTAGCCTCTGTCACAATTATAAACAGAAAGGCACATTAACATGCTCTGCATGCATGTTAAAGATGAGCCCAGGAAGAAAGAATGGCCTCTGAGCATGCTCAGATTAAGCCTAATGGTGCCTCTGAGCATGCTCAGTCTGCACCATGAAGTTTCAAATGGGGAGGAACAGATGCTATGATGTGGACTGGTTTTCAGCTAGGAGGAATACTTATGTGGTAGCCCTGAATAGACTTGAAGGATGGCAAGGTCTCACTCAGGAGTTCTCCATGCCATGAGCTTCATGCATAGAACATGAAACTTTAAAAAGAAAAGAAGGCATATTTACTTTGCTGTTTATACTCACTGTAAAGAGATGGGTAACTTCTGGGAAAACTTGTAGGATTTGGGCTGTGTTGACAGACAGGGCTATTCTAGATTGTTCAGATGAAATGAAATAATTTCTTAAAATTCTATCATTTAAAAATTTTTGTGGCTATATCTTTTAATCTGTATTGTTATGTGACCAATATAAATGGGCTATGATTTACCCAATGCAGTTAATATGGAAAGAAACCCATCTAGAAAGAAGTCCATTGGAAGAGTATGGCTGTTTTAAGTTATTAGGAAGAAGAGGAAAACAGGCCCGAGCTCCCTGGGAAGATACATGGAATGAGCCATCTTCTCTCATTGTGTTCTCGGGCCCTCAACAGGGTCTTATGGAATTAACACAGGACTGTGGCAGATATTGCCTGCTCATTGACACTGTTTCTAAGAAGGGATTTGCATGCAGTACTTCATTTGATTTAATTTCCCAAGCTTGTAGTATGAAGACTGATTTTTGAGATGGTCCTCAGGTAGTGAATACTAACTGCTTGCCCAATTTATGACTTCAAACTGAAGATTGCCAGACAAGTTATGGTGAACTCCTGTGCCACAAAATTGGGCAGTATGCTTCACAATCTGTTGTACAGTGTTTGTCCATGTAGAAGGTAAGAAGAAAACCCAGCTGTTGAGTGTTATGTGCTTGAGATCTTCCAACCTCTTGCGGGGAAATGTCGCATGAATCCTTGGTAAAGCATGAGTCTGCAACGTGTTCACTTCTCTGGTTTATAAGCAGCATGCATGTGTGTCTCTCTGTTTATATTAATGTATATATGTATGTCTATTTCTGTGCCTATGCATGCATATATACATATGTATGTGCATCTGTACACATGACTGAAGGTTTGTATGTGTGTATACATGTGAGTCAATATGTGTATATGTATGTTCATGTAGCATATGTGTGTATGTGTTTATATGTATGTATATGTGAGCCTGTATGAATGCACTGTAAAACTGTGTACATGTGTACATCTATGGGGTTATTGTATGCATGTGTGAGTCCAAATATTTATGCTCATATGTTTGTGTAAATCTGTATATGTTTTTTACTTATGTGCATGTGTTTGTGAGTATGGGTGTATGTGCATGTATGTGTATGCGCACACTGATTTACTATTGTGTCCCTTTTTGCAGTAAAAATTCAGCAGTCATAATAGACCTGAGATGGGTAATTGCTTTTTTCTTTTATTGTGCCCCTTTTATTTCATGTCATGGAGTTCTGGAGTCACTAATAGATTATATGGGTTTGTAGATCTGAGACAAATAGGAAATCTTTCTTATCTGAAAATAAGTGTGAAGTCATTAGAGTCCACCAGTTACAATTTTCAGGTTAAATTACTTTCTGCTACAAGTATGATTGTGTTTCAGATAAATCATAGAAAATTAGTAACATACTCTGTAGCTTTAGGTTTCTTCATAAGACTGAAAATTGGGCTGTTTTTCATGTGATTTATGTATTTTAAATTGTATATATGTACTTTAAACTATTCTTTTTGGTGAGAAGCTTTTAAATCTTTCCAGTTCAACTGAGTAGTTTAAATACATATTTGCCCAATGAACTGTTGAGTGCATCCATGACTATGTGTCTACACATGCGTCCACATATGCTTCCGCTAGTGGTCATGTTACTTCTGTACGGCCTTTCTGTGTCCTCTAGATATGTTACATGCGCCATCTTGTGTGGTCCTCAAGATCTCAACACTGCCAACGAGGAAACTGGGTTATTGAAGAGACACAAAGAGAGAGCAATTGGCACTGGCTCTCTGATGTACTAGGCACTCTGAATTGAATCCGGGCCCCTTTTCTGAATGAGTTGCTTGCTAATGATCAGAACATCACCCCAGAGAGGATTTTCCTGCAGGACTTCAGGTCTTGCTGACATTCTACTTAGTAGTGTAGCTCCCTCATGAAACTGCAACTAGCCTTTCCCCTATATGCTAATACTGCAGCATCCTTCCTGGCCCTGGATAGCATTTTGTTTTCCCCGAAAGCCTATCTCAGTTCATAGATTTCCTTCATAAAACCGTATCTCTCATGTGTGTTGCTCTTAGTGTTCTGTTATCTCGCATCCTGGTTTGTCCATAAACCTCAGAATCTATATCCAATTGATTACTAATTATTTATGGTAATTTTTCAAGCAAAGCCTTTAGGGTCTGTATTTGCCTTGTTTTTTTTTTTTTTTTTTTTTTTTTTTTTTTTTGCTAAGGACTCCTGGCAGTTAAAAGTCTGCAATACAAAAGAAGCACTGCCTAGTGCTAACTTATGAGCAGAGAGGCAGGCAGATTAGGGGCTTTTTAGGGCACTGGTCAGGCTTCTGCCTTCCAAAGTACATCAGTATTGTACCATTTCCTTAATAAATCCAACTCTTTATGTGGCCCTAGTGTGAGGAATGAGTGGGAACAGTCAGCTGGGGAGCTAAATTGGCATTCTGCTTTCTACTCTTTTTCCATTGTGAGTGATTTACTGAGGGCATTTGACAGAAAACTGGCTTTTGTCACACATAAGTCATTAAGGGTTGTCAGGAATGGCTTGCTGAAGTCACCTGGCAAAAAGGAGCGGAATCCGACCTCAGATGAGTTGCTCTGAGCTTCAGTCTGGGCCAGTGTGTGATCAAAGGTTGCAGAGCTGATTAAGCACTTGGCTATATGAATGGGATCCACAGGATATTTCCAGGTTTGTGGAGGAGACTTAGAAAGCTTGCTTGGGGGATACAACAAACTTAGACTCCCGGATCCCAGGCATGGGAAGGGACCTGAGACTGCACTCAGTCCTCGTCAGCTCTGTCCATGTGGGCATGAGCAATGACAACTATGAACTTACCTCCTGGAAGGTCTCTCCCAGAGAAGACAGTGTCCTAGAAGCACTGGTTGCATGGATGCTGGGATCACTGTGCCTTTCAATACAGGCAGTGACATCTAAGTATAGGACACCCGCACACACCCCACCATCTTCTCCTTCACACCTACTGAGAAGTGTTGAAATTACATGGGTTGTTTTTGCTTTTTTAAAGAAGACCAGTAATATTCCATTGAGGGGTGCATGCCCTCAACGTGTGTGCATTGTATGTGTGCATATGTGTGTATATGTCTACATCCAGCTATAACATGATGCTGCAAAGATACACCACAGTATTCTTCACCTGATGCAAATGAGGTTAAGACTGCATGCATTAGTTACTTTTATGTTGCTGTAATAAAATACCATGACCAACACAACTCATAGAAGAAAACGTATACTTTTTCATACCATCTGTTCGTCAGATGATCAGTCTATAATCTCTTCTGAGTAAGCACAGTGAATCAGTGGGTAATGGCACTTATCATGAAGTCTGAGGATCTTAATTTGATCTCTGGAACCCCCGTGGTAGAAGGAGAAAACTGATTCCTACAAGATGACCCACAAGTTGCCCCTTGACCTCAACATGTGCTCTGATATAGGTATCCGCCCAGCACACATCATCAAATAAATAAATTATCACCCTATTCCACTGGAAGAAATTGTAGTTACATAGTCCAGTGAGAACTGGCTTAGCCATTTTTTGCTACCAACAAACATGTACACATCTATACTCATGAGCATGTATACACATATACAATTTCATTAGTCTAGTAATTGTATTTGAACAATTTGTAAATGTAACATGTCCCTGGTAGCTTTCTAACATTCAGTTCACATTGACTGTTTTTTCTCATTTGCTTTGGTCCTACGAATGTGATCTACATTTCAGTGATCTTATAAAGTATCAGTAGTCTGGGTAGCAGTGAAGTTTCACATCAACTTATCAAGAGTTGGGCAGGGCTTTGGTTCTTAGATCCAAGGGATGCCTTAATATCTCTGGCTTGGTCCATTGAGGACAAATCACATCTCTGGTAGATTGTAGGTGTGGAAGTAGAGTGCTTAATGGAATCAAGGATCAAAGGCATAGTAAATCATGAATAATTTCCTGTGTGATCAGAAGGTCATGACTTTAGCAGAGCTTTGTCTAGAGGAAAAAAGATAAATTAAAATATATATCAGTATAGGACTTCATATTTGGATTTTCTAAGATTATTCATAAACATTTTTTCCAGCAATATTGTTAAAACCCAGTGGGAGACATCGTTTGAGAAGATGATGGTCAAACTCGTTGTCTTATTTTTGTGTTTCAAAACATGTAAGTTCAGGTTACTTTTAACAAAGTTTAACCTAGGTTTTCCTGTTGTTAAATCGAATATTTAGAAAATTTGAGAGATGGCTTTGGAGAGATGGCTCAGTTGATGCTTTTTTGGAATACCCACCCTGGCTTCCAGAGCTCTCTCGGTAGCTCATAACTATCTGTAACCCCCGGTTCAGTGAATCTGATGCCCTTTTTTGAGTTTCTTGGGCACTGAACACATATAGTGAGCATATACATACACATACACACATGTATATGCATAAAATAAATAAATACATTTTTTAAGAATTAGATGCAAACGATGAGACTTTCATTTGTTAGTTGCCGTACTGATCATGATGAAGTGAGAAGAAACTTTGTGGGTGGAGAAGCTTAGGCAGCACATACCAAGGCACATGAGCTAGATAGCTCTTTCTTTTTCTAGTATCCAGTCTTCAGTCCGAATTAACAGTGTTGTGTGCATAATGAAAACATTTTTGCTGATCCTGCTTAGACCACATATGGACACTAATGGCTGGATTCCATCAGATTTATTTATTACTTATAAATATATTAGCTAATTAAAGTTATAAGGCATAAGGCAAGCCAATGCCTGCTTTTCTCAGAGGGGGCCTTTGGAATTCATTTCTTACTGTAGAACTCAATTTGCATTGTAGACATAAGTGGAAAGGAAATTTTAAAAATTGTTTACATATCTCTGAATCAAAGTTCAAAATTTCTGCAATACTGACATGCTTGCTTCCAAGCTGTGTCAAAAAAAAAAAATCTCTTTGGGGGAATAGATTTTAAAACCTTATAGTTTAGAAAGACAAATTGTCTACAAGAGTCTGTGTCATTTGCGGGATGTTCTATCATCACACAGTCTCAAAACTAATCATTATACCTCTCTTAGCAGCCACTCTGCAACAGATTTTACAACCAAGCTTCTCTGGAACACTGAGAAACTTCTGTGTTTCACTCCAACTTCAGGGGTAATGGGAATCCGCCCAAATCTTCTAACAGATCTCCTGGTTAGATTTCCAGCCAACATTTAAGGAAAAAATAACCTCAGTTTCTGAAACAAAAATTGGTAGGCAATATTATTTTGAGGTGCTTTTGAATGAGATTGAGGTGAGTTAGAAGAAAATTTCAGTCCCACCACCCACTCCAGAATACAGTTTGGCTTTCTTTCTGTCTAAGAATCAGAAAACTCACAAAACTAAAAACAACACACAAAACTCAGCCTCATTCACCCCACAAAGGGCTTGTGCCTCCAAAGTCATCTCACACAAGCATAACACACTGTGCCTCATGTTGGGGTCAGAATGTATGGCTTTGAGTTTACCTGCCAGCATTCCTTTCCCTCCCATATCTGATCAGAACACCACAAAAAACATCTGAGAATTTAATTTACCAAAGTAAAGTCCCTAAGACAACATTAATAAGTAGATCAGCTCATGTTTTGTTATTTCATTTTTATACTTAATTTTTATACTGTGCCTATCCCTAAGTCTTGCTGTAAATAGGCTTTTGTACAATGCAGTTTTAAAGCTACAAAATTATATGTGTGTGTCCATATGTGTACATATGCATTTATGTATATGTGTGCATGTATGTGGGTTGTACATGCATATATGCATGTGTGTATATGTGTTTACATGTCTGTGTGCATATGTTTGAAGGTGTGGGTGCATGTGTCTGTGTGTGTGTGTGTGCACAAGTGTGTGTCTATGTGTATAGTTAAAATACCAGAGACTCTGGATAAGCTCACGTCCATGCCTTCAGTTTGCAGGACAAGGTAAATTATGTCTCCTTTCCTAAGTGCTTAGTTTTCTCCCTCCACCCACTTCTCCATCTTTCTCTCACTCCCATTCTCCCCATCCCTTCATCCCTCCCTTCTTTTCTCCCTGACCTCTTCTTATAAAACTCTACCTTAGCTCTACTCTGGCTCTCCCTGACACTCTCCCCAGGAAGATGTAGTTGTATGCTGGCCTTATGTGGGGGGAACCCCCAAGGAAGGACTCCCCAGGCTGCTCTCCTGGTGGCACACACATGATGAGTACATCCCATGCTGCTCTCCTGGTGGCACACACGTGATGAGTACATCTCAGGCTGCTCTCCTGGTGGCACACACGTGATGAGTACATCTCAGGCTGCTCTCCTGGTGGCACACACGTGATGAGTACACCCCAGGCTGCTCTCCTGGTGGCACACACGTGATGAGTACATCCCAGGCTGCTCTCCTGGTGGCACACACGTGATGAGTACATCTCAGGCTGCTCTCCTGGTGGCACACACGTGGAACACACATGATGAGTATATCCATTTTCTTTTCATATCTGACGTGAAATGGTTTTCAAATTAAAGATTGAGCAAACATGTGGTTATTCAATAGCTGGACATTTTCTTGAATTTTATATTTTATTTCACCTAGTGACTTTCTTTTGGAAAAGTAAGATTACTCCTCTATTTTTTATATGTTGTTTCTAGAAGTTAAAGTGTTAAATCCTGTGTGAGTCAGAGAAGGTTTGCCCACTGGATATGAAGGTGGTTCACAACACTTCTGTGTTTTATGTACAAGGTTTTCATTTTTAAAAATGTTTAAAAGCATTACTAACTTGTGTATTTCAAATAAAAGTAAATTTAAGGTTGATTAAAAAAAGACCTTTGTTGAAATATTAAAATATTCAAAGAGTATCTAATTTGGTGACTATTCACAGTTCCTGCCAGTCTTTTCTTCTGTTGCTCTAGTACATGAGAATTCACGTGTATAAGAACACAATCAGGACTACAGTGTCCCTGAGTTCATTAATATGAACTTCAAAATAATCTGGTCCCAATGACTCCATCTTGTTCTATGCTATGCCTTTTCATTATTTATTTATAATTGTATCCAGGGCTGCATTGGCTTCTTCGTGAGCTCCAGGCAATCTGGGGCTTCGTATTGAGACCTTGCCTCAAAATAAAACAATATAATAAGAAGAAAATAAATTACTATTTTTCTCCTAGTCCATTTTTTAGAATTTCAGCTTTAAGTGAAATCTATTTTTCAACATGTAATTTATCCATTACTGAAGCAATTCACAAATAATTCCTCATGAAGTCATAGTCCTTTTCACTCATCTTGACAGTCCTCATGATGGTCAACTAAAGGTGAACACATTACCCATTCTTGGATATTACAGTATAAAATAGGTTTTCCTGTACAGGGGTGACAATTAGAAGGCAGCATGAAAAAAATGTCCCTTGTGTATTTTCTGTAGCTTATCTCTGGATATACCATGATTTTCTGGTAAATTACAGTAATGAAAATACTGATGCAATTAAAATCTCTGTCTAGAAGCATGTGCCACTTGTCCTAGCAATAGCAAAGATGGCCCCTTTAAACTTTCATGTAATCCATACTGTTAGTTACCTGTGATATCCTTAAAAACTATTTAGCTCTCTCCTGTCTCAGAGTCCATAGTAGCAAATTCTATTTGCTGCTAATATTCTATGCTCATGTTGGAAACATATTAGCCATGTCTTTACCTGCTCAATGATGCTCAGCTTTGTTCCTTGTCATATGTTAGGAACATGCATGATCTTATGTTTGGGGTCTTAAACTGAGTTCTTTCTGCTGCAGAAGGTTTCACTTCAGCCTCCTTTTCTCTCATTGGCTTGGTTTTGGGCCTTGTCAAAGCCTTAATAGATAATCATCTTTCTTCTCCTAAGAATTTTTATCCCTCATTATACTTCCATTAACACCAGTTTCCAGTAGCTCAGGGTGGAAATGTGGTGCCTGAGGAAGGAGAAGTGAGAAACAGCCTTTTTTGCTAAGCCAGTCCACCCTTTAGGACTCCGGCTAACATGAAGATTTTTCCTGAGGCGCTTATCTCAATGAAGGCAATTGGTGACATTGCTAACTATAATCTTTATCTATCTCTATATTTCTGCCTCTTAGGAATGCCTACTAGCAAATGCCATTTAGAGCGAAAATCATCCAGAGTATGATTGCTGTCTCTGAGGCATTCCCCTCAAACTTCTGTGTAACCCTTCACAGTGGGTTTGATCATCTTGGCACTGAACTAGACTGGTATAGACTGTATTCTCTTCTCAGTTTCATTCCATGTGGTATCTGGGGTGAACGAGCCACCCAAGAATGGTGCCTGCTGTATCTCCTGAGGATTCACTGTTTTCAAAGCAAAGAAAAAGAGAGAATGGATTAATTGGCAGATCCTCCTAGTGCCCCTCCAATACTTTCTGTTAAACATGAACAAGAAAAGCTTATTCACTTTCCTTCTCACAAGCACTAAAAGAACATGTTTCCTGTAGTGCTGGGGTACACCTCTAGTCATAATGTCCTAGTTGAGAATGAGGCCCTCTTGGCAGTTAATAATGATGACCATATGCCTTTGGCCATATTTTGTAACCCTCAGTGGTTCAGCATGGGTGGAAATATAACCAACTCCCACCAGTGATCTGTACAGTTTACACTAAGTCTCATCAGCCATGTCTCCATACAACACTGTGCCATGTTTCCATTCTTCCTTTTACATCTGTCCATCAACTTAAGGTTCATCATTACACGATGCAACCTGTGTGAAAGAGATGGAGCCTGTGATGGACTGTACACAAGTACATTATAAAGCTGTCCCTCTAGAGTTGCCCTCCGGGGTTTCTACTTAAGTCTGGACTCCTGGATCAAGGCTTCTTACAGCTTCCCTGTGTCCGGATACAGAGATGAGGGGCAGCCATATTTGCCGATAAGGAACATTGTGATCTGGAAACTTCCTGGGGACACCAAAAACTCACCCAGTTCTCTTAAATGTTGTTATTCTTCTCTCCACCTGTCACACTGCAGTAATTTTTCTCTTAGTAAGACAAACTTTAAAAAAAAATCAAAATAAATGCCATGATAAGGAAGCTTTTATGCTTGAAGTAAGATAATATATGTATCTTCAAGCACATCTGAACTCATCAAAACTGAGAATGTTGTCTCCTAAGTTTATGCCTCTGTGTTATGCAGCGACTTCCTCACGCATCAAAGGTGACTTCAGTTACTTTGTCTTCCTATAATCAGAAAGAAAGCCAGTCCCTGTTTGTGTGACATAGATCCCCTGAATTCTCATTTAGTCTATGTTAATATATTGTTATTGAATTTGACAAATACTTAGATGTTCATTTCAAATAATAAAATTTAAGAAGAAAAACACATGAAAACTCATTATGGACAATACTGGCTTAAGTTGTGATCCTCATAGCACATATATTACATAGATGTGCATACATAATACACATTGACATAATGTATATTTAAATAGTAGCTAAGAAAGCTCAGTGAGTATCACTATGTCTTATTTCTGATAGAGGAAGCAATATACACTTGTACTAATACCTTCATTTTGCAATTGGTAGCAATATTCCAGACTTTGGGTGTCATCTTCACTTGCCACACAAGCTCTACCTTGAGTCGCTTATTTCTGCCTCATCTACAGAGAGTTTTAATGGTCACCATGAAGGGAAAATCTTGTTCCAAGGTGGAATGAAACAGAGAGGAATCTCATGCTCAGTTTACCCTAGGGAGAGTTTATTGATGACACTCATTTTGCCCACATTCTTCAGACTATATCTCATCTTTGTAATATACCCATGGTGAAAGCTGACAACCAATGTACCTCAGAAGCTACATTCACTCACTGATGATACACACTGAAAAGTAAATGTCAAGCTGTTCACTTGAATCATGGGAAACCCCATCGATAAAAGAGAGTGTCTTAGTTTGGGTTTCTACTGTTAAGACAAAACACCATGACCAAAATGTAAGTTGGAGAGGAAAGGATTTATTTGGCTTACACTTCTTCACTGTTGCCCATCATTGAAGATATCCAGGGCAGAAACTCAAATAGGGCAAGAATGTGAAGGCAGGAGCTGATGCAGAGGCCATGGAGAGGTGCTGCTTACTAGTTTGCTCAACATGCCTTGCTCAACTTCTTATTATAGAACCTACGACCATTGGCCCAAGGATGGAACCAGCCACAATGAGGTGGGACCTCACCCATTAATCACATATTAAGAAAATGACCTACAGCTGGATCTTATGAAGGCATTTTTCTTAACTGAGGTTTTCTTCTTTTAGATAACTCTATCTTGTGTTGAATTAACATAAAACTATCCAGCAGAGAGTGGTAGGAGAAAATATGGGTGGTAGAATTCTGTGTGTCTGAGTTTGTATCCCTAAGTATGCTTGAATCATTTTGTAGGAGCTGTTGTTTTGAACAGCTATAGGGAACCTCTTAGAATGTAGCACTGTATGCTCTAAGATGCAAATCATTTACATGTGTTGACACTAATTGTGATATAAACTGTATGAAAAGGTCTTTACAAACAGCATCTACTTCTACTATGCAATTAATGACATCCACTACCAGGAAATACAAATAAATCTTCCATTTCTGGTCTTGTTAGTCAAAGCCTAATCCAGACTGGTAGTCAAATATTGTATGTATCAATGGTTCAAGTAATCAAATAAATAAAATAACTGAACAGAATGCCCAGAAGTGATTAAATAAAAGATATATTTATATTCATTGACTTATAAAAGATATTTTGATAGAGTTTTAATTTTTTAATATTTTATTACTTTATTCATATTACATCTCATTTGTTAGCCCATCCCTTATATCCTCCCATTCCTCCCTCCCTCCCCATTTCCTGCTACTCCCCTCCCCTATGTCTGTGACTGAGGGAGACCTCCTCCCCGTCTATATGCTCATAAGGTATCAAGTCTCTTCTTGATACCTGCTGATTTTTAAATTTTTATTACCTTGAAAATGTATTCAGTACAAACATGGCCCCTCAGTCAAACAGAAATTACATTCTTTCTTCTCTTAGGAGTACAGTAGATTCCATTCCCAGACATTGAAGGTTTTTCTGTAGGATCGCTAGTAATTCTTGGGTTGAGTGACTCTTTTGATGTCTAAACCCATGAGATCACACTACCCAATGTGGCATGCAGCTTGCCTCCACATCTTAAGAACTCTGATAGCGTCATTTAGCCACTTACAGTCCTACCAAGCCTGGATGTTGGTAGCTGCTCTCAAGGCTTAAACTTTCAGAATCCATCTGGAGACATACTACACCAATGAGGGAGGGTCACCTAAAACAGTCTGTGGAGCAGCGAGATGGTGCAGGTGATGAAGACACATTGTGCAGGCTTAACCACCTGAGTTCAGAGTTGCCCTCTGACATGGCATGCATATACCTACAGTGAGAGCGGGTGGCAAGGGAGAATAAATTAAATAAAATTACATAATTTAATATAAGAGTTTATGTGTGGAGTTGCACCACCTTTTAAGTATAAGCCACAGAAATAAACAGTGGATGTAACAAGATATAAAAGTCATATTAGAACTTTTAACAAATATTTAAAATCTGCTTAAAGATTGACAATTGATTTAAAATTCATTTATATGCAATTAAAATTATTGCTTACACCAAGATCCTCACGGAATCTTAAAAAGGCCATTTTCTTCTTCCAAAGTAACAGCAATCACTCTTTTTGTTCATAAAGTTGTGGTTGTTCCTTCTCCTTAAAACTTGCTGCATTTCTGAGGTTTAGCAGTACATACTGTGCCTGGTCAGAACTTTGCCTCACTTCCAGCACCACAAGGCAGCTTGACTCTCCCTCCCATAGCAGCACTGATACTTATTGTGAATGAGGAAAAATCTATGAAGCAAAATTAAGAAACTTGATTCATAGTAAAGCCAAAGTTTACTGATATTACTAATGTGAAAAGAGATCTCTCTAGTCTGGGTGGTTGATGATCTCTCCCAACGTCTGAGTTTGCCTTGAGTTTGTGTGGCAGATACATGGCATCCACCGTCACTCCTGTGACTGGGCTTTGGTGCTCTGTGGTCAAGAACCAAAATCACAAATAGGAAGTCAGCTCAGAGTGCCAACAGAACCCAAAGCATGCATTTCTATTCTTTACATCACAGAGTGGCTAGCCAGTGATGCAGCTAGAACCAGCACATAGTGAGCGCAGCCAGCCTCCAACGCATTTAGCTAGTAATGTTAAGCAGTATGCAGGATGTTCATAATGCAGGCAGCAAATTGTTCTATTTCAGTAGAATGAACACAACATGAGCCGGGAAGAAGAGTTTGGGGGTGCTTAAGCATTGATCCCCACAGCTAGAATAATCCACTTGACTGCAGCTTAATCACCCTAGTTTGACATGGCTATTAGGGTAAGGTTTGCAGGAGTTAAGGGGAGCGGTAGATAGGAAGCATTTTTTATGTCTCTTTTTCTTCTTTCCTCTTTTGTGTCTCATGCGAGTAATGTTATTATTAAGACTACAGAGAAGATTCCTAAAACTGGAGCATAACTTGTGTGTATTTAATCTTATCCAGCTTGCATGCACTCACAGCAGTTGTGACAACACACACAAAACCTGTGCAAGCCAGACAAACTCCAAGCATGGAGAGGGGAAGTAGTAAAAATCAAACAAACAAACAAACAAACAAAGCTCAACCTCTGGGTTAAGAACTGTTGGAATTGGTGAGTGCTGAAGGAGGTAGTCAGTTTCTTAAAGCCATGCAAATGCTGACAGGGCTAAGTGAACTCATGGCCTTTAAAATAATTAGGTGCCTGATGATGTGGGAAGAAAAGCTGTGGGGGATGTCACTGAGGATGTGTATATGCATATGTATGTGTTTGCATGTGCGCGTGTACGCGCGCACACACACACACACACATGCACACACATGCTTGTGTGCATGATATATGCATGTATGAAATTCTCAAACAATAGAAAGAGGGAAAATACTTCCATGACCAACAACACTGACTCATAAGACAACCCCAAAAGTGTGCCACATACACTGTTCTCCATTTCCATCTCACTAACCTTTATCTCTGTGAATGTGTCTTGAGCACTCTGGGGCATGCTCATCTTCAGGCTCAGGGTCGTGAAGGGTGCCTACTGCAGGTGACTGACAAACAAGAATCACTCAGCTGACAGAGATGGGAACAGGAGGAAGGCCAGACTGCACACTCTGGCATGCTGACGTACATTTTAACTACACTTTTTATTCTATATTATTATGTTATTTTGGTGATGTTGCATTACTTTGGCTTCACATGTTTAATATACAATGAGCAGAATTATAAAGTAAAATTCCAGAAATGCATAATTAAGCCTTAAAAAAAGCCCTACAACTTAGATAAAAGTTATTTAAATTGGTTCATATGAGAAATGAGTTTGATTTTGATATAGGAATATACTTCTAGTTAGGTTGACATATTTTAACCTAAAAATGGTCTTTATTTTCCTCACTATCAATTCCAGTTCCTGTTGCCATGCTGATCTTGAGAGAGGGACCAGCCCTAGTATGTGGTCAACCTAACAGATGTCACATCATTTTTTAAAATGTTATCCTCTTGGAATATTCCTGTTCCCTCTTCTGCAATGATCCCCAAGCCTTGGGGGTAGAAAGTGTGATAAACTTAAGGCTGAGTGCTTCACAGAATCTTATCCTATGACATTGATCTTCTGAGAGTCTCAATGTTAATTGGCATTTACTCTAAAAAATAACTTTATTGATGAAGGCTGATGGAGTCTCTGGTCTACAGCTATAACAGTAAATCATTAGGAGTCATTTTAATACTATGCACATTTGGCAGCTCTTGGACACATTAATGGTGCCAATCATGAGTCCCATATCATAAAATGAGCCTTAAATTTTTTTTCAAAAGTTGGTTACTCCTATAATCTTCTTGCCACTATTGCATCAGTAAGCACACCTTCCTAGGCAAGTCATTAACATGGCTTTCAGGGTTCACAGCTGTGTGAGAGTGAGGATTGCTTTTCTCCTCTGGAGGTAAGCATGACATTTTTTCAGCATTGTAAGCTCTAGGTAGTAGAAAAGAAGCTTCTAGGAGAGTATCAGCTTGATTTCTCTATGTTTTGTGGCTCACCTGTGTCCCATCTTCAGCAATAGGGTCTGGTCATCAATTTTTGTAGTGTAGCCAAGAACACTGTCAATAGCTTGTAATGCTTGGGGATCTACATGACCAACTGGCTAACAACTCAAAAGAGACAACTCATATTTGGTTCTATGGTTCTTATTTATGAGCATGAAGTGAGCTGTATAGTTGGGGTATTATCCTCCAGTGGTAGAATATCTCTACTAACCCTCTTTTCATACGTGTGCATTGTGTGTTTTAGGAAGTGCCCACAGTAGTGAGTTTCCATACAGCTTTTCAGGTAACCCATTATACAGAGCATAGTGGATTCAAATTCACAGATATTCAGCTGCCTCTGCCTTCTGAGTGCTGGAACTAAGGAATGTGCCAGAGTACTTAGCTCCCTGTGGTGGACCTTTAGATGCAAGGGTAATTCTTCCTGTAACTGGAAAGGCTTATTTTAAGGATGTATTAACAGAACATATTTATATGTTTTTCCTAAATAAAGCAAAAGCTGCTGGGACAATGGCATCACCAATGCTATTACAACTCAGCCATCTTATCTCTGAATTCAGTCAATTAAAAGGGAACCCTTGTTGTTTGTGGAAGTGTTGACAGGACACAGAAAGGCATGATGTCTTCCAGATGGATGACATGGAGAATGACGTTCGTTATGCACTACAGTTACTGCTGGTTGCTCACCTCAAAATGAACTCTTCAGGAAAGACCTTCAGTTAGAACAAATCTAGTAACATTGTGTTGCATTTTGAAGAGGAAGCAAGGACAATAAGAAAATTAGCAAAGCTTCTGCCGTGTAGATTTTGGGAGAAAGCGTTCATTCCAGAATTAATTCCAGATTATTGTAAATGTTTATCACAAAGAAATTGTTTTATGTGAAAATGACTCCTACCAAGAAACAGTTTCCTATGCATGATAAATGCAGTTTTAAGTTATTTTGCCTATGAGAAAAGTTATTTGCATAAGAGCCAAATCTTAATATTTGTTTCAGAAAACACATACAAATCACTCTCAGAATTCATTCCACACACCACTTTCCAAGGGTCTCATGATAGTCTTCATTGTGGAATCTGTTCTAAATTCAGTCCTGAGGATGGCTCAGTATACTTTCACTATGCTCTTGAGTTTTGGTTAAAGTTCTGACTTGGACTGTGGTTTCTCTGCATGCCCTGGTGTCCATGGGAGAGAGACAAAGAGGGTAAATAAGCCAACCCATGCCATTTAAATCTTGCCAATTTGTTAGTGAAGTTCTTGGGACCTAGGACTGTACTTATCCTTGTGGTCAGAGGGGGCCAGGGAGCCTGAGCTGTTGTGGGAAATCAGGGCTTGTGCATCACGGGTGAAGTGTATGCTGGGGTTTGTTCGGTTATGTGGCAAGGAGGAATCGAGACTTTGGGGACACACAGTTTGTACCATGGGCTAGTGACAGAATTCAGCATGGAGTTGTGAGAGTGTGTAGCAGAATACAATGTCATTTATGAGAATGAGATGAGGTTGAAGGGTGATAGCTTGAGTGTTGGAGGACCAGGGCTCTGAAGAGGAAGGCAAGGTGTGATGGAGCCTGTGGGGATGGTATAGAAATCTGTGCTATGTTTTCAAGTAGAGAAAGACTCCTGTTGACAGGGAAGCATTGACCTGGTTTGGCTGTTGCATATGCAGGTCATGAGTTTGGCAGTCAGGGGGTGAAACTAGGAAAACAAAACCAGACAAACAACAAAAAGCAGCCATTGGAGAGAGCTGTGAGGCTGCAACAGCTGGAGCTCTTAGAGCCATCCTGTATGGGAGCCACTGATGTGCAGTCAGTGATTAATAAGACTAAAACGATGAAAGTATTTTGCCAATTGTTACTTTCTGTATCCATTATGATGTGTGATTATATATAAACTTTAAGTGTAACAAATAATCACTTTAAGAGCTACTGATGATTGAAAATGGATCCAAGACTCTAAAAGCATTTTCTCTTATTTTACACTTCCCACAAATGGACATTTTTCTATTCTTAAGGATATTTCAATTGAGATGGAATAGCATGCCAAAAATACATCATTAGAACTCATACTATTATGCAAATTTTTGTCACAATGCTAACAAAGATTTACCAGCGCTGAGAAGTTTTTAATTAATTTTCTTGTGCATGTTAAAAAGGAGGAGGCTAAAAGGGACAGCCAGATTGTTTCTACATGAATACCTTAACCCTCTTCTCAACCACAGCCATTTACCTGGATCCTTAGTCCCATCTGCATATGCGTCAGTGAACAGCCCACTCTTTTGTGCCTTGAGCAGGAATCATGTTTCACTGCCCCATAAACAGAGGCACATGACTTGGTAGTATGCTGAAATTCTTACAATTCCCAAGGAGGGGCTGTCAGGATGACCAGGCTGATGACATGGTGGATAGACCAGAGCATACTGACACCATAAAGCTATCCCCTCACCTCCAGATTTGAGTCGTGATGAGCCTGAATGCACTTGAGTTAAGGTGTTTACACACACACACACACACACACACACACACACACACACAAACACATGCATGTGTGCACAAAATTAATTAAAGTTGAAAAACCAAATAAATTTAAAGCATTTTTAAAAAACTACCCAAGGATGAATAGCCCTTTCCTTTATAAATATTCTCATCATGTAGAAAAAAATTAATTTTAAAAATGTTTTATGAATCTTACAAAACATAATAAAACCCAGAAAAAGGTGACATTTTACATACTAGACTAACTCAAAACTTCTAAATATGGGAATAAGTTGCAGTCTCACTGTGTACAAAACTTAATACCATAAAATTACAATGTTTACAAAAAAGAAAATTTTTTACAGTCATAGAGTTCAGAAAAAGTTTAACTTTTAATGTGACAGTAATTAACAGATACAATTTGCCACTCAAAGTTACATAAATATCACCTAGTATAATAATATGTATACTTTAAAAACATTTGTATTGTTTTAATTCAATAACTACAGAGCAACCCAGTTACAGGTAAATGTGCCACCTCTTTGTCACAATTATGACTATTAATGCAACTAGAGAGCAAGTTAAACTGAAGCATGAGTTGAAGAAAAATCGTTGGGGGTTTGGAGTACCCCATGGTAGGGTTGCTTATGGAACACGGTTCAGAGAGGGTTAAACATTGAGATTTTTAATTGATTTTGATCATGACTGGAATGGCACTATGCTATGCAGTTATTGGACACCAGTGCCTACATGTCTCCCTAGTGTCTATTAAATGTCTGCCTGTCTATGTCAGCCAAGTTGCTTCCTGCAGCATGTTTTGGCTTGCTTTGAATCTCTACCTAAATGACACTGGCTGCTGTTCCTGCTCTCGTTCCAAGTCTGCTCAAGACTGTGAACAAAGCTCATAACTCTGTATTAGCCAACTCCCCACATCTTTTCCTGTGAGCATTAGACTGTGCGCCTGCCAGAGTGGACACACAGTGGACGCTAAGTCATTGCTGAGACCTTTCCACTGGGCATGTCACAAGTGCTGTCCAAGCCAGATCTCTCTCATCACTTTTCTGCCTTTTGTAACCAGGACAAAATAGTTCACATTAAAATAAAGGCCATCTATCCCTAATGCAATACAAGCATATGGCTGTGCATCATCCCCTACTGGCATGTGGGAACCAGTTCCCTTGGAGAGCAGAGACCTCCATCCATCATCAGTTCCCTTTGTCTCTTTCCTTCTGTATTCTCAACAGGTGAAGACTTGCCTGGCCCTAGCATGACACTTAATGAACAGGTCTGTAGTCCTGCCTCACTGAGCACCTTCCTTTCTGATATGCCGGATCTTCCTCTCTCTGACCCAGTTAACCATATCTTCCCCTCTCACCCTCATCCTAGTACTCTCTTGGTGAATAACCCATTGGTTTGGGGTAACCTAATGTTATTTTTACACCTTTACTGAGCCGGTTCCTAATGGCGTATTAACACGATGCCACAGAGAGAGATGAAAGGAAGGATGCCATTAGAGCTTCTTGTTATAGATCTTGAGGTAACTGCTTCCAAGCTCAGAGCAGAGCACCACGTCCTGGATGTTCCTGTTGAGGCTGTGACTGACAGCAAGGAAGATGGTAAAACATTCCTGCTCAACACTGTGTGACATCAGTCAGCGCGTTTATATAGTTCAAGGCATTTGGTGAACGCCACTGAACCAGAGAACAATGTGTGAAATTGAATTCTACAAAGAACACATGGGTCAATATGAAAATGAAAAATTACGTTGCTGTCTCCTCTCTCTCTCTCTTTCTCTCTTTCTCTCTCTCTCTCTCTCTCTCTCTCTCTCTCTCTCTCTCTCTTTCTCTCTCTTTCTCTCTCTTCTCTCACTGTATAGCTCCATCTCATCTGGAACTCACTTTATAAATCGGCAGCAGCCTCAGACTCATAATGACTTACCTGCTTGTGCTTCTAAAGTGCTAAAATCATAGGGATGCACCGATATGACTTGCTGCATCAGAAAAAGGAAGAGCAACTAATTTTTTATATTAAAAAATTTGAAACTTCCATATTATTAGCCTCTTCAGAGGTGATACAGCGATGGCTCTGTGGTTAAGAGCACTTACTGCTTTTGCAGACAACCCAGTTGCTTCCCAGCACCCACATGGAAGCTTATAACTACCTGTAACTCTAGTTGCAGGAGATCCAGTGCTCTCTTCTGGCCTCCATGGGCATTGCAGGCATATGGTACAATGCATACATACAAACAAAATTAATATAAATATATTTAAGGTTTAAAGTATTCAATTATATACTATTTTTGTGTTCTTAAAGTATCCTTTTATAGCTTTTAATATATTGCACAAGTCTAATATTTTCATCAACACAAATTAATAATATACAAATTTACTTTGGCTAGCATATTTATGCATTATCATATTCAAAGAGTGCAGCTTTAATTATATATATATATATATATATATATATATATATATATATATATATATATTACATAGTGGTATAATCTCAGAGACTTATCTAGTCACTTCCTACGTGTGAAATGCCATTCATGGGCATGTTGTATATTAGGTCAGTCCCAATGAGTATACTTTAGTGATTAAGGTTCAAAATACAATTAGTCTAAAGTACTCTTAAATCTTACCAATATTGACAGAAATTCAACTGTTGAGAATATACAGATTCTGAATAATTTGTTTCTAGAATGATGAACTCTTTTGCACATGTGCTTCCCAGAAGTCCAGAACATGGCATTTTCCATGGTCAGCATCTCTATACTGGCAGGGAAACCCTGGTTTGAACACTTTGAAGAAAAGCCTTTTCTGTTCTGTTATTTGTTTGTGTTTTTCTTTTGTCTTTTAAAGACAGGGTTTCTCTGTGCAACAAACCCTGGCTGTCCTGAACTCACTTTGGAGACCAGGCTGGCATCAAGCTCACAGAGATCTGCATTCCCCTGCCTCTCATATGCTGGCTTAGCTACCTCACTCCTCTCAACATATAGAATAAATGATAGTTACAAGTAAAATCCCTTTTCTATGCAGGAGCAAATGCCACATCCTTATAATTACAGCTACTTAAGGTTCAGAGCTATACAACCTACATCCATGTTTCTTTAAACACAAAAAACAGAAGCAAATAAAAATGGCATTTAAAAGGCCCTGTGTGACACATGAGCATAGCTTTACTCTGAGATCAGAAGGTATCTCAGAGTTTGTGGATTCAAGAGCCTGTGTACCAAGGGGAGTGTGGTAAATGCAGTCAAAGCCATGAATAACTGGTTATGTAGGTGAAACTTCCTGGTGCCATGGCTGCCACATTCTACAAATTCTTTATACAATGACTCCCCAAAACTCTTAAAATTATTCTCATATTTTTGGTATGTTAAAGATGTATATATCTTCCCAAGTTGAGAGCTAAACACTCCTTTATTTTCTTATGCTAATTGCAATTTAGAAAGTACATACTGGTGATCATGGCCTTTCATTAAGCAATTCCTGGAGTCATTTATGCAGGGTCTCTACATCATGAACACACATGCCTGGCATACTGAAGTAGAGCCTGTGACATTGTAATGCTAAGAATAACTAGTCAGTGATTCAAGCAAGTGATAGGCAATCCTCATGAACTCTGTATCAGTCTGTTGCTGTGCACGTGCAAGATCTGGGCTGTGGAAGCTGGTGCTCTTCTCTCCTGCTGAGATCTTCCTCAATGCACACACATCTACCTAAGCTGGATCTCTCATCTCTCATCTCTCTGCTCCTCATTTAAAATAAGTACAACACGCTGAGTGTGATGGCTCTTGTCTATAATCCCAGCACTCGGGAGACAGATGCTGGCCAATCTCTGTGAGCTCAAGGCCAGCCTGGTCTACAAAATGAGTTCAGGACAGCCAGGGCTTTGTTGTACAGAGATACCCTGTCTTGAAAAACCAAACCGAACCGAACCAAACAAACAAAAATCTGAAAAGGCTGCATTTCTGCAAATAAGTATCATTAGATATGTCTATCATTACTTCTTTTGTTTGCAAAGTTTTGTTCTCTTTCTTTGTGTAAACAAAGTACATACTTGAACTGTGGCTCCATCAGGACCACTGCTGGACCACTGTTCAAGCCCACTCTTCATTTTTTCATGACCAGATGCAAGGCATAAAGGAATGCCCCTCCATTTTTCAAGGCACTTGTTTTTATGATTTAATAAAGTTCACAAGTGATTTTTGGGTTCATTTGAAAGTAGAGAGGCAAATTTTCAACAAAGGATACCCACAAGTGTATGCTGGAAAACCACTCATAGTGACATTTACTCCAAACCAGGCAGTTATTTATTTATGCACATACACATGTCCATGCCCATGTGTAGCTATCAGAAGATAGTGCTTTAAACATATGCACATATATACTTATTATTATACCTAAGAGACTATTTTGTTGAAAACAGTTTATGATTTTAATCTGTTGGAAGAAGGAGTATAAATGCAGACATATCTAGAAGCTGCCAACAGCAACAACGACAACAAATGACAGTTTTAGAACTGGCCATATCCTTATTTTCCACAGAGACTGAATAATAGATTGTCACTCTCTTCCATTGCTCTGTCACCTCTCATTACTCATTAAAGGAATACACAGGCAGACCCCAAAAATGTAATTTTTATGAAAGTTGTTACACAGCCCTGAAGTGAAAGATATAAGCTCACTGGTCCTCCACAGTGGACAGAAGAATCAAAATCCTGTCAGAGATGGCACCTGTTCCCTGGCTTTTACAGGATACAGACTGTTTAAGCAAGGGACGCCAAGTTCATAGAATTAGAATGCATGAACAATTTAAAAGAGTTCAGCCAACTCTTGGTGAACACCTGTGCTCCATCCTGCCCATTCTTCTGCAGACGATGGTGTCTGCCATGGACACACGTACCAGACCAAGCTCATCCCTTAGCCATCAAGCAAAAGAGTTAAGGAGCACTATCAAATGTAACTGAGCCTTTTGGTTACTTTACTGGGATCATTTATCTACTATTCTTGCCCACCCCAATTCCTTCCAAGTCCCCAAAACTAGGTAGGAGAGAAAGAAGGATAGAGGGGAAAGGGGGAATAGATCTCTTTAGACTACTTCCCACTGATTAGGGGTGTCAAGTTCCTTGGGGTAAATTTGATCTTCCCTGACAGGATATCCAATTTCTTCTACTCTTCTCTTTGTGCATGACCACCTGACAAACTGCAGCATCAGGAGCGCAGGAACCGCTGACACTTCACAGTGCCCCTGGCCACTCTCAGGGCTCTGACATTTATAAGAGTCCCAAGAATCCCAAATGTAAGCTCTCCTCAGTTGGTGAAATCACACCCTTGACAGAGCAGGAGACACATAATAGTCAGCTGCTGTGGACCATCTGAAGCAGCCCCATATTGCACACCTGAGATTAAAATAAAAGCACGTTACCAGCATGACTGAGTTTTTTTTAAAGAAACCAAAAATTTCACTACAATCAGATCCTTTCCAGTCCTGTATGTTGTGTAAAAATCTTTTAATAGCTCTGAGGAGAGAGGACCCATGCCTACAAAATCCTTGAGCCTCCAAAGAGGGCCTCTGCTCTGGCACCATTTTCTATGGGACAAGGAAGAGGGATTTTACTTAAAAGCTAATAAAACTTTAAAATCAAATCTCAGCTTACTAATAATTCTCCAAGAGGGAATACTTCTCAGCCAAAAACAAACAAACAAACAACAAAAAAAACCGAAAACCAAAACCAACCAAACAAACAACAAAAACCCCTGAGGTAGAGAGATATGAAGTAAGGCAAAACAAACAAACAAACAAACAGGATTTGTTCCAAAAACATCCATTGACCATGGGACTGGTAGGCTCTTCACCATAGCCTGCAAAAGAGCTGGGGGTAATTTAGATACTGAGTCTGGGAAATCCCACCTCTGGGTAGGGTACAACGCTGACTGCATACATAGATAAAGATGAGGCAGCCATACCTAGAGGTAGAGGCCAGATGAGCAGATGAAGAAACACTTTGTAACTCTAGGTTAGCATAGCTCCAATCTATTGTTTAATACAACAAGAGGAAAAGCTAACATTATTTCCAGAAGACAAATTATTTTGGTTTTGAAAGTACCTATAACTTTTAGGTAAGAGAATGAATATATAGAAAATTAAAGTGTACATCATAACCTGATAAGTGAATATCACATTAGATACCCCATATTTCTACAGGAAATGGCTGAAGTGTGAGGATGAAAACTGGATCATTGGATTTGAATTAACCTTAGTTTATTGATATTCTGTAAGTCATTCCTCTTATTGTCATAGGTAGTTGAAGTGTTTTGATTTCTCCCCACCCAAAAATATCCATTGTATGGCTTGTAAGTATTTTCATTCTTTAAAACTTTACTGGAAACAAATAGTCTGTAAAAACAAAACAAAACAAAAAAAAAAAAACCATTCTCACAAAACATAGGTGGTCATTTCACTGCAGCGATGGACAGTCCTAGCCCTTTTGCTTTTGCTAGTGGTTAGGATTATTTCTGCTGCCTTGACAGCTGTGAAGTTTGGTGAAAAATGTCAACTAAGGAGTCTAGATTCTAGAGGCCCCTGAGGAGGTGAGCTCACACATGCCTTGCAGGGGGCTACCTTGATTACATTAATTGACTTCTAAAGGCTCAACTTAATTGTGGGTAAGGCCATTCTCTGGGTAAGTGTCACAGACTATAAAGAAAGCAAGCAGATCCTCAGCATGTGTTCATTGCATTCTGCCTTCTGTTTCTTGATGCTATGTGGCCAGCTCCTTGAAGCTCCTGCAACCTTGACTTCCCTGCCACAAAGACTGTACCTCATAGTGCCAGTATACATAGACCTTTTCTCCTTTAAGTTGCCTCTAGGGGGTATTCTGTTGGAGTAGCAAGAAAAGAAACTAAGAAAATGGCCCTGTTTCAGTTATCTTTAAGATGCAGTGTCTTCCCCCCCCCCTCCCATTCCCCTACACCTCCATCCCATTGATGATGAGATGTCTTGGTGTGTACTCTGTATTTGAATGTCTGCTGTTTGTCGCCTTCAACAGTTGTGGGAGATGGATTTCCTTTATTCTGCACATTTGTTGTTTCTCTTTACTCCTTTCTTCAAACATTTTCATTATATTCCAAAACCCTTTGACAACATTTTTCATTTGTCTGTTTTTTTCTCTACTTCAAATATTTTGTTGGCTTTTTTTTTCTAGTTCCCTAATCCTCTCTTCAGCCTTGTCTAAAGCTAGGAAAGTACATTTCCAATTGCCTTTTAAAATGTCCTAACATCTGTTCTTCTTCTAGATAGACAGCAAGTTTTAGTGATATTCTTTACAGTATCTTCCTGTATGTTAATACATAATCAGGATTAGTCAACTATAATTTTGTAATGGATTTTTCTTGAATCATAGTTATTTTAAGATAGGCTTCTGATGTATTCAGTGTCCTGGCTGCTTTGAGTTTCTTCCTAGTGTGTCTTCTTCCTGGCTTTAGTCATTTTCTCCAGCCATGCTTGTGACTTCTGCTGACTGTGGCATGTTTTACATGATAATCCATACATGTAACTAGAGATTCAGATTGAACTTACCCTCAAAGAGAATTGTCTGTGGTTGGGGCAGGAGCTGAGGCTTGGTTGATTATTTGACTCTTAACCAAGTCCATCTTCTTTAAGCTTAATGAGTCCCTTCTAGGTGTAACCCTCCTAACAGGCACCCTTGCAGGAAGTGCAGCCTTTTAGAAACTCCTTGACCCCGCAAAAATTCCTGTTCACTACACCCTCTCCTTCTTGATTCCTACAATCTCACCTCTTTCCCCTGTAAGAATGCAGTCTCTGTGTAGCTTGAGGTTTGTTTTGTTTTGGTGTTTAGAGACAGGGTTTCTCTATGTAACCTTGGCTGTCCTTGACTCACTCACTTTGTAGACTAGGCTAGCCTTGAACTCACAGCGATCCAGCTGTCTCTGCCTCCCGAGTGCTGGGAATAAAGGTGTGCATCACCACTCCTGACTTGTAGCTTGTGGTTTTACTGTTTGAGGAACGTGAGGCTGTGCTGGGACATGACTTTGGCTCCTCATCTTCCTCCTAATGCCTTAACAAGCCTCCCAAGCCTTCAAAGCACTTCCTATTATCTTTACTTCTATTTACATGGGGTTGTTAATTTTCTCATCAAGAGGCTTGGTTGGAGACCAAGCTTTCCCATCATAGCTTTGAGAGATGTGTCCTGGATGGTTCCTACTAGCCATTTCACATGCAGACCACATACCCATTGATGTCCTAAGCTTCCTCCCTTGAGGTTCTCATGACATTCTGCAGTGTAGTGTCATTGTCCTGCACAGTTCATAGAACTGGTCATCAAGGACACTGAGTGAAACCCTCAAGCCCCTTTCCCACTCATGCCCTCCTACACTGCTACAGAGAACTCCAAACCCACGTCTTTTCTTCTCTTCCTCATCACATCCATGATCCTGAGAACCCTCTTGCACTCACAAGAACTGCCGATCTGCAGGCATCTCCCTGTAAATACCCTCAGGTGGATCTGTCTCGCTGACGGGCCTGTGGAGGAGGGTGATGCTACATTTGGAGCAACCTAGAATTATCTTTCATACTCGGTTTACACACTTACATCGACCCAGCACCCCAGGCTTCCTGGTCCATTAGGTAGGACAAAGTGGTTGATGATTCTTCCCTTATTCTCTCTACTCTGCAATGGCATCTTTCGTCTAAAGTGACCATCCACTGAGAATATTTTGGAATCTGTTATAACTATCTCACTTTTCTGGTCTGTCTTGGGGTCTTAGGTGAATATGGTGCATGCTTTTTATAAGTAACTCTTAGAAATCTGAAAATGAGTTTCTAAGTAAACTCTCACCTGAGTTTGGTGTCCCAGTCATATATGAAATATTTGCATGTTGCTCTAGCAAATGATCCAATGTTATATGTTTTAATTAAACATAGATTCCTTAAATATTTTTCCATAAAAGGTTCATATTAAAAAGTCATTGATCTTAGAAGGTGTTTTTCCACTGCTGACAAGACCTGCTGAGCTCAAAACCCAAAAGTTTGAGTCACACTTTAAACAAAAAAATTTTTTTTTGTAAAAAGAAACTATAATTAGCAGATCTGTCAGAGGTCTAGGGGAGGGGATTAGGATGGAAGAGAGAGGGAGGGTGGGAATGAGAAGATACAAGTGAGGGGATAACAATCTGGATGTAATCTGAATAAATTATAATAAATAAAAAATTAAATCTGAATGTTGTATCACTGCCCTTTATAACTCTCTTCTTTATTCAAAATATAGTTATTTTATAATGCCTATATTATTAATTTTAATATTTTTTTCATTTATGAACTAATCTTGACTTTTGATTTTTTTATCAAGCCAACTGGTATTTAATAGAATTTGTGATTCTATACACACACACACACACACACACACACACACACACACACACACACCCCACTGTTAAATCATCCTCCTTACTACCAGTAGCAAAAGAAAAAGTGGAATTCATGAGAGGAATAGACGTGATGCCATCTCGCCTTCATATACATGCATGTCCACCTGTCCTCCATGAACATACACAACACACATATATACATACACGAATAATATTAAGGTTATATATTTGAATACAAATGAAAATAGTGTAGAAAATTCTCTTGAGTTTCATTATGTATACTCAGTAAATCATCAGTGAGAATTTTATTAAAGCCCAGCTCTGAAGCCAAGTGCCCATGATCCCTGGACATCCAGAAGTCACATGGAGTGGACACTGGATTATTTTGATTTGCCCACACCAAACAAAGCTGCCTATGCAGCTCAAACTGTTCCTCAGTAAAATCTTTGTGTTCAGGGTCAGCCATGGGAAGTCATGGATGTTCTATGGAAAGCAGTTACAGAGTAGAATGGCACGTATGTCACCATGGGGTGTGGTATCCATGCTTTTAGAACTGCTTGTTCCACCTTAGAGTGGGTGGGGATGTTCAGACATGAATCATACATGGACTTGTGAATATTAATGTTCTTCAGAGAGAGGTTAGATCCAACTCGAGGGAATGGGAAATTCAAGGATGTAGGAAAGTCTGAACCCTCACAAGCTGAAAAGAGGGTCTAATCCAGAAGACCTCAAGAACAGAGGAGACACGTGGGGAGGTGATCTACTCTCCAGACGCTGTATAGGGGCTCCAGCAGGTATGTGTGCATAGCAGGGTCATTTGACAAACAAATAAGCACTGTGAGATAGATTCATCTATTATTGGAAATATATTTATTTTGTATTGTATCACATTTATTTATTTATACTTTATTTTATGTGTGTGTGTGTGTGTGTGCGTGCACACTCTATATGCACGTGTTACAACATGCATGTGAGAGTCAGAGGACAGCTTAGGAGTCAGTTCTCTCCTTCTACCATGAGAGACTCAGAGGTTGGATTTAGCTCCTCATCTGGTGGTGAGCATATTTACCTCCTGGGCCATTCTGCTTGCACCTCTGTGAGATCTACAACTTATGCTGCAGGCTAAGGTGGTCATGCTGAAGTTAGGGGTTTTATTGTGCTGCTTTCAGGTAACAGGTGGGAATCAGTTAGGGGACTGCTGTGCAGACTGCTGCGGAACACCCTCTCTCTAACCTTGTGTTTGATGTGTGAAAAGGGAAATTTACCTTCTATAAGAGAAAAAGCATCACTATGAAAGAAGACAGAGGAATAGTAGAGTTTAGGATACACTAGAAGCACATTATGCAGAAAAACACACATTATTACATAATTTTTGTTGGCTTTCTTGCAATAATCAAAGCAATATTAAAGAAATAAAAACTCAAGATCTGGTATCTGTCACCATGGAGATGGGTCCTCACTGTGTTTATTGGATTAAGAAAGACTTAGCTGGGAGATTTGGGGATTTACACTTGCATAAATCTAAACAATAATCCTATTATGCTTTGAAAAAAATCTTTAATCATACTGAAACAAGCAAGTATAATTGTGGAAAATGCATGAACTGAAACTAGATTGTTTTAGGCATTAATGTTTAAATCAATTTGTGTACGTATCTTAATATAATTTAATTAGGATGTACATGGAGAGACAGTAACACATACTCTAAAGAGTTGAGATAAATTTTGAAAAGGGATTTTCTACCTTCCAGTTACAGTTCTTATAGTTAAAAATATGTGTAAAAATTTCTTTTTTCATTCATTAAAATATACACTGAATTATATATATATATATATATATATATGAGAGAGAGAGAGAGAGAGAGAGAGAGAGAGAGAGAGAGAGAGAGAGAGAGAGAGAGAGAGAAGCATACCAGCTAGCCCAGCACTCAAAGAAAATCCCATGTGTTCCTTGTTTTTGGAGTCCAGTGGGAAATGGTGGATAAAAAAGTGTACATGAATCAGCAGGCACTTTGCAGCCAGGTTACAGCTGGGGTGGGAGGTTTCATTAAGAAGAGAAGGTAATCTGTGTAAAGGGTAAGGAAAGGCCCTGGCAATGATCCTTCTTCCTCTCACTGGAGCATGGGCAGGACTGAAGTTGGGAGGAAAGCTATGGATCATGTCTGTGGCCAGAGGAAACCTGGTGCTGATACAGAAGGAATGTAAGGATCCGAGGAACACAGCGAGGAAGACAGTGTAGGGACACTAAAGCTAGAGAGTTAGGATGGCATAGAGTTCACACAGAGCTCCAGGGCCAAGTCATGCCCAGACACCACACCCCAAGGGGACCAGGATGTCAATAACTGGAAGTCACAGTGGTCACATGATCCTAACAATGGAGAGATGGTGGTGATAGGGTATGGATTCGGCAAGACCTTGGTGAATGACAGCAGCTTGTCATCCATTCATACAGGAGGGCAAGTGGCAGCTGCCAAGACCAGGTCATTAGCATTGTTTGGTAGCTCCTGCCAAATAGCAGGAAGAGAAGGAAATATACTTATCTTCTGGCTATGTGCACTAGTTACATATTTTAAAGCTTGCGAGCAATCCTTTATTTTATGTAATTACACTTCATTTGGCAGTGGGGACGAACCAGTTCCCAACAGTGCATCTACTTCCAAACAGCCAGGACCTGGGGGAGGTAGATTCAGTATCTGTGTCAGCTGGATGAAAAAGGTCAGGCTCTTCCCGGGATTCTGGGTGTTTCTGTGAAGGCAGCGTTCTGTTCTGTGACAGTGTTCTGAGAAGTCTACTGGCCTGCCCAGCGGCTCCTGAACAGAGAAGCAAGAATGGAGACAACTCAGCAGGCAAAGCATCATTCCTGAAGTCCTCTTTCCATTTTCTACCACAACATTAATATATAATGAGAGAATAACCTCAAGAAATAAGAAAGATAGCCCAGCCCATCATGTATGGAATTAATGAGGATAACTGCTACTTTCTACTTCCCATAGGAACACTAATGCATGACAAAGAGAAAGCCATAAGCCTGGAACAGCTAGCCTAAGAGGCACAGTTCACTTACGCTTTGCCCATGTACTCTAGGCTCTTCATGTTTGTTGACTAAAACAATGAACTGGGAGCAGAGAAGTGGGTACTTTTGGTTCAATCCAGTCCTGTAGTAAACAACGAGGGTATTTTTAATAAACTATTTCCCATTTTCTTGGTGGGTATTGAGAAAGCCTAATGATACAAGACAGGCAATTGGGAAGTTCATGACATTGCTCATGTAGGAACCTGGGTTAGGTTTCAGTACACGGTTTCATCGTGGGGAAGAGACAGTAGGATGCATTTGGGACCACAGAGAAATGCGAATGTTGTTCCTATTCTTAGTGGTGTATCTCAGGGACTTCCCATCAGAGCACTGGTGTGGATCAGCACACCTGCTTCCCAGGATGAACTGTGTCACTCTGGTGACTCAGAAGAGGGAGGGTCTTTGTCACATACTTGAAAGCCCGGGCATCTAGGACCCTTTGCACTAGCTCCCATTGGCTCCTTTGTGAATACATAGATTAGCACAACATGATGTATGTATGTCAGTATGCAGGTGAATATGAGTCCGAGATTTTTACCTTGTGCCTGTGTCCACTAAACATCTGCACCTTACAAAGCAAGGACTTGTAGCAAGCAGGGGTGCAGAATGGGCCATGTGCCCATCTGTGCTGGCAAGCCACCCAGACCAAAGTGAGTGAGGAGCAATCTCAGTTAGGTGAAAATAAAAATGTAATTCCATGCCATTGAAGAGTTGAACTCATTAAAAAACAAAAAGGATAGATGTTCTTACTAAGCACATTTACGAAGAGTGAGAACTGATGGTAAATGCTAATTACGCAGTGCTGGCTCACATTCACTTCCTTTCTGGTACATGATAATTTTATGACCAGCGGTATTTTAATATAAGTTCAAAGTAGTTCATACACATCATTAATAGCTAAAGGGTATGTGACATTCATATCTGACCAGAAGATCCTCCATCCTTCATGAGGACATGATCTTACAGTAATTGCAGTGGACTTTCTTTACGTGGAATGGTAAACCTCGATTTAGCAACTAGTTTTGATCCCTAATTAAAGAAATAAAAGCACACTTGTGTAGTTCATTTGAAAATTTTAAGTTTGCTATGGAAAGTGGTGTACTAAAACTTATCTTTATTTGTTTTCCAAAAGAGGAGGTGAGATGGGAGAAGGTTCCCATGCCCTGACGTCATCTAGGTCACCACTCCTGCCTCCCAGGCTTAGGTAGAGAAAGTCTCTTCTCAGTCACATTAACTGGTTCTTGTTTGTACAGAGCATCTAAAAGATTTGGGCTGGAGAGATGGCTCAGAGATTAGGAGCACTGACTGCTCTTCCAAAGGTCGTGAGTTCAATTCTCAGCGACCACATGGTGGCTCACAACCATCTATAATGAGATCTGGTTCCCCTTCTGGTGTGCAGGTGTACGTGCAGGCAGAACATTGTATAAATAATAAATAAATAAATATTTAAAAAAAAAATAAAAGATTTATAAGCAGCGTTGTTGCAAGAGCAGTTCATACAACCAAGCATCGTGGGGTCCTGCAGTTAAGTTCTCATTTATTCAAAGTTCTCAAATAATCCAAAGAAATGATGACATGTATATAATCCTACAGACATGTGCTGCTCTGAGTGGAGTCCTGATGAAGAGTTCTGTATCCAAACCATGTATGTATGTATGTATATATGCATATATATATATATGTTTAAATGCACATATACATGTATATGTTTAAATACATTTATCTATTTGTTTTTGTCCCTATGATTTTCCTGTATGTGTGTTGGTATATGTATGCAATTGTTTGCATATGAACTGGTAAAAGTTCGTTATCTCTTTTTACTCTGTAGGTTCTAGGAATCAAACTCAATTCCTCAGATTGACAGCAGGCACCTTTATCTGCTAGGCATCTCATCTGCCTCGAACAATATATTTTTAAACACTGATTATTATCTTTGAAAATGATGCCCCATATTTGACCACTTCCCCTTGATGGGGAGGGCTGGTGGCACACAGAGAAAGAATAAGCAGGCTACCAAGATGAAACTTGATGGCCTATGACCATATAGTGGGAGAGGAGGTCCCCTTCAGTCACAGACCTAGGGGAAGGGAATAGGGTCAAAGCAGGATGGAGGGAGGAACGGGAGGGGGGGGCAATACAAGGGATGGGATAACAATTTAGATGTAATATAAATAAATTAAAAAGTATTTTTTTAACTTTTTTATATGTTTATGGTATGTTTTGCCTCCACATTTAACTGTGTTCTCCATGCATGTTTGGTGCCTGTGGAGACCTGAAAAGGGTGTTGGATCCTCAGAACTGGAGTTATAGAAGGTTGTGTGCCTCCATGTGGGTACTTGGAATTGTACCCAGTCATTTGCAAATGCAGCCTAGGCTTTTAATGTCTCCAGCTCCCATAAGTTAAGATCATAAGCTTACTTCTAGTTACCAGTTACCACAGTGGCTAAGACACAAAGCAAGTGGTTTGAGAAGCCTGTTCTCTTTTCTTTGGATCCCTCAAATAAAACCTTACTGTAGACAATTTGAGTTTCTTACTTTTCATAAACTTTCAGGCTAGTCAATAATTTTGAAAGAAATGATTGCTCATTGATTCAGCAAGACTCAGAAATTGTTTCCAAAAACAAAAACATTAAACTTCATTTTCAAAACCAGTTTAGTACATAAATAAAACTTTTGCCTATATAGATAATATCTGGTATATAAATTATATATTCCCACCCAAAATAACTCCTATAAAATTTTGACATACAGTAAAACTAATTTTTAATATAGTATCTAGTTTTTATTGATTTCTCATGTTTTTCTCTCAAGAATTGTTATATCCTAGAAAAGTAAATTTTTGGATAAGTTTATTTAAAATGAATAAAATTAATATCATATTAGATCAGTTTCATCAAACTCTTCCTATATGCAAATTTTAACAAAAAATTCCAAGAGCACAGAGGCTATTACTAAAAGTCATATGATTTAACTCTCACAGGAAGCTCAGTTCCAACAAATATATCTACAGCACAATTCCTACACCTAAGGCTCAGGGAACATTTTGGAAAGTGGGTAGAAAGATTCTAAGAGCCAGAGGACCAGGAAGCCTGTTTTAATATAGTATCTCCTAGAAATGACAGGAACCCACAACCCTGATGCCTCAACAATGCAACTAACTAAAGAAAACCCAAAGAATAGCAATAGCCATGCCAACAGGGAAGGAGGTAATCCCACATCTCAGACAGAAGCCTCCAGACAACTAGTATCTGCTGAAAAAGAGGGCTCTGTCCTCTCCCAGAGATCAGCCCATTACTTGTTATGCAAAACAAAGTGGTCAGCCCTGAAATCACAATGATACACAGAACCAACACTAGGCAGACTCAGCAGGCTATATTCAGATGTTCATGCACACACACACACACACACACACACACAGAGAGAGAGAGAGAGAGAGAGAGAGAGAGAGAGAGAGAGAGAGAGAGAGAGAGAGAGAATAAATAAGGAGCCCATTAAAGAATCAAAGAAAGAAGTCCTTCAATTCGTAAGGAGAGTGGATATAGAAGGAGCTGAATTGATTGGACATGAAGGTAGAGGAAGAAAGGGAGAAATGATGTAAGTGCATTTTGCTCAAAATAAATAAATGTACAGAGAGAAGGGGCAGAGAAGCCAAAATATGGGGCTATCTGCTATAGAATGGTGTATTCTGTATATGACAGGCACACCATGAGATCTTAACCATATGATCACCTAAACAAAGGTCACAGGGACAAAAGCAGATGATGACATTTCATCATGGATGGTGGAAATCTCACAGTCCCCCACCCTGAGATGAAGAGCTATGGAAAATGAATGGTTACTAAGAGAACAGACGCCCTGATAGATTATCCAATCCCAAATGGACAGCCTAAACATATGTGCAACATTCTGTGGACTGAGCAAGGTGTGTGTGTGTGTGTGTGTGTGTGTGTGTGTGTGTGTGTGTGTGTATGTGCATGCACACATGTGTAAAACAATAAATGAAGAAGATTTCATGAATTTGAGAGAGGCGAGGTATGGGAGTAGATAGAGGGAGACAGTGCGTAGTGGAAATGATGGAAATACAGCAATTCTCTATGAAATTCTCAATAAAATAAAATGAAATGAATGTTTAAAAAAACCAGAATTTGACAGACCCATGTACTACCAGCCCCATGAATAAGGGGAAACATTGAAAGGGGATTCTTTTTCTCCTCAGTAAAAGCACAGCTCCTGTCAGTAGGAAAAGCTCATAAGTATTCCAAGTGAACAAAATCCAAAATGACTGAATTCATTTTAAAAATCTATATTTGACTTGGAAAACTGTAATTGAATGCTCCTCTGCAGCTGGGGGTAGGGAGGTGTGTGGGCTTGCCACAGCTGTGTGCCTCCTCAGGCTGCTTGTACATGGACCATTGGCTGTAGCTGCCTGAGGCTGCCTCAGAAAATTACAGCCCAGAACTTGCTCACCCCCAGTCTCTGTGAAAGTGCAGTGAATAAGGCAGCAGCATCTGATCTTCCTTGAAGTCATTACATATGGCATACCTAAGAGAACATTCTCTCTCTCTCTCTCTCTCTCTCTCTCTCTCTCTCTCTCTCTCTCTCTCTCTCTCTCTCTCTCTCTCTTGCTCCCTCCCTCCCTCCCTCCCTCCCCCCCCTCTCTCTCCCCTAAATCTGGAAATGAATCAAACAACTATAAGACAGAATGCTAAGGAGCTGTTCTTTAATTAAAACTAGGATATTTCTTGAACACACAATACATAGCAAAGTTTATTTAATGGATATCTTCAGTCTGAACCTTAAAGAACATTTTTTGAAGGCAGCTAATGTCTGTTATTACAGTAGCCACAAGGGTTCCCTGCCATACAACCCACACTATCTTATTTTGGGACTAGCATTTCCAAAATTTATGAAGAGGTAATAAAAGCAGCTATTAGCTGAGCCTTCAAGACAGAGGAAAATTAAGCCACACGAAGGAACAGGACATAGAGAAAGTGGGAGGGGGCAAATAGCCAAGCAAATACTAAGTCCATTCCATTGTAATATTATTACTATTTTAAATTTGGGGTGCATTTATCAATTATTTTTAGTTTTTTCTTGCTTGTTTCTTCTTGCTGAATTGTTCTGTAGACACAGTCATATTCAAATATATCAAAATGCCCTTCTCAGGACTGTCCATTCTTATATTCATATGATTTTAGAAACAAGACACTACAACTTTCAAAAATCAATGGTTGGAATATAAAGTGAATTTATGGGAAACAGTAGTTCCTGGGGGTCTCCACACTCTGGGATTTATAATAGCCTTTATTGCCTGCACATGTGATGTGGGAGTGACTGAGGAAACAATTCAGTTCTTCAAGTGTGTACACCTCCTGCAGCAAGCAGAA
Source organism: Acomys russatus (assembly GCF_903995435.1). Lineage (NCBI taxonomy): Eukaryota > Metazoa > Chordata > Mammalia > Rodentia > Muridae > Acomys > Acomys russatus. The sequence goes on along the minus strand of NC_067163.1, from coordinate 11,060,056 downwards.
TGTGAGTTCAGTACCCACCATGCTTTTTTGGGTCTCTCACTGAAGCCACCTGTGACTTTAGATCTTGGAGAACTTGAGGGCTTTGTCCCTATGGGCACCTGCACCCCTGTGCACACACATGTTCTTCTCTGCATGTCCCATTCAACTCTCAGGCACACTGTGTGAACTGCAGACCTGCCCGAGTATTCCTGTCTTTCCCTAATAGTTTGTGTGTACACCCTGCCCATGGATGCAGTGGGATTAGAAAGGTGGCAGGTGGGAGGCAGTAGAACATGAGGGGGTAGTCCCTACCTTGCATGGCATCAGGGCTCTAGAGAAGACTGGAGCCCTCACTCACTAGGTCATGTAAACATGCCAGGAAACAAGAGCCACTCACATGTGTCTCAGACCGAGGCTCCCACCAGATATAAAATTTTATTATCCACAAAAACCAACATGTTTTTCATTTGAGTCACATAGTCTAAGGTATATTCAGAGCAGGCAGAACTAACTAAAATAATTAGATGTCTCCAATATGTACACTAACCATCGATGCATAGTTATACATTAATACAAAAACCTTGAGAGAGAAAGAGAGGGTTTTGTGAACATCTTCCTTGGGTACAGTTGGGAGTTTCAAAGGCTAAGCAACAATTTGACTGTGATCTTTGGGGCTTTTTGTAAGGGCTCACATCTTTTGATTAAAAAGTCATTCACCACTGCCTTTAAAGCACACGTTTGGCACTCCAAGGAGGTGCTAGGTGAGGAGGCTAATGGGGCACAGAGGGAACCGGCTCTGGGAGCTGGCAGAAGCATGTGGTTTGCATGGGGACCTTAAGGTGCCTACACACTGAGGCACTGGGACATGATTAGTGCTCTGCCAGACTCCACTCTGGAACTGTGCCATTCCAGAAACATTTTAAGGAAAATGACTCCTGTTACTTTTCAGGTCAAAGTCTTCTTGGCAGAGACATAAGAAGCTATTATATTAGTAATTCTTAGGACAGGGCCACAAGTTCAAATCCCGCCAAGAGGGTCTGGCAACATTAGCAGGTAACAGTCCTGCATTTCATGCTTGCTGTTTGCATTCCCAGAGAAGTGGGCATTTCTCTCACGTTCTGCAACATACCAAACTTCCTCACCTCTTCTTGTTCTGCTTTGACCCTTTGAGCTAAAATAAGAATTCTTGATTGTTTTTAGTCATTTCTGAGATGGAGGCAGTCCAGAGCAAGGCGAAAGGTTTGAGACGCTAGAGAGCAAAGCAGGTAGAAAGAGGGTTTTGGTACAAACACTGGCCTGGAAGAGATGGGGTGTGAGGTCTGAAAACAGTGCTTGCAGTGTTGGGATGGAGAGACAGACAAGTAGGTAAAGATCTGGCCTTTGAGGCTAAGGATGTAAGCGGCAAGTGATGGTAGCTGCCTCCCCACAGCCAGACACGGGGCCTTAAAAGGGGACGCCACACCATTCTATCATAAAAGCTTCCACAGAACCGACTTTGCAAAGACAAGGGACGGAATGAAACTAAAGCGTGTGGAACAGTTAGCTTGTCTGTGACGCTTGTCAGAAGTATCTTTGTATTGCATCCCTTCTCTAACTCACCCGCGGATCCCCTCCCTCCCTCCACCCGCGGATCCCCTCCCTCCCTCCATGACAGGCTCTTTAAATACAAGCACAGGCAACAATGTGATCTTTGTCTTTGCAAATGTCCATCAGAAGCAGAGCTTAGCTACATGAATCTATTTAGGTCCCTCAGATCTAGAGACTAAGATGGGATTTGATGCACAAAGGATCTGGTGGCCAGACTAGTATGGTTTCCTGAACCCTTGTTGCTCAATGAAGCAGGCAATGGTCTCTGGGCATAGGTTCTCCATGCCCAGCAGTGTGACCTCATGGGTCTGTTGATGGAGGTAGAAGGAGCAGGTAGAAGTTGTCTTCTGAAGGAGATCTAGCAGGTACCTACCAAAGCCTGGCACTACTTATTTCTGATGGCACGGTCAGTAAGACTCAAGTACTGAGGGACCCAAGGTCCTGAAACCCACTCTAGAATGTTCTCCTGGCAATGAGATATTAAGGCTGAAAGCATCTTAAGTAGGATGGCATGGGAGTGCTCAGCAAGTCTTTGTCTATTCCAGCTGCTATGACAAAATGCCTAAGACTGTGTGATTTATAAATAATTGCAATCAATCCTCATATCTCTGGAGACAGAACCTGAAGATCAAGACGGTTCTTCAGAGATGAAGCCTGGTAGCTGCAGCTCCTTCTAGGCTATTTACAAGGGAATCAATCTTATCTTAACAGCCCCACCCACAGGTTTTACCCACCTCTCCAAGGCTCCCACTCAGCACTATTCTACAAAGGATCAGATTTCTACCTAAGTATTTGTGGGAAACAATCATATGGGCCAAAGCAAGGATCAATAATAGCATCCTGGAGTGTAGAGCACTCTGTGACATCATCTGAAATACAAGGGAGTTAAGGCATGACCTTGAGCTAGTAATCCTCCTGTCTCAACCTCGCAAGTGCTGCGATTCAGGTAAATACAACTCAGCTTGCTGAGTTCGTATGTTGTGAGGGCTGTTATTTTTATTTGATCTTTTTAGATATTTATTTATTTACTTATTTTGGTCCTCAGCATAAAATTCAGTGACTTCTGCATGGTAAGCACACACTCAAACCCTGAGTTATTAGCTATGGAACCTAGAACTGAATGTAGCGTTAGAAAATAAGCGTTAAAGATCACTACATGAAGAAGATTTGACTGAGGGCTGCTAAATCCTTTAATCTTTTCTTTTCTCTCTTCTCATTAACAGATTCAGTAAAATATACATTTTTCGTATGCTCAGGAAACTGACTTGTGCCAGTTGTTTCTGGGTCCTCATTTCCTCTTCCGAAAAACAACGGGAACAATGTCTTCCTGAGTGAGAAAATAGTTTTTAGTTTCTGTGTGGGCTGTGCTCAATCATGGATGGTTATGTGGAGATGATGGGGTTGTGTCTGGGCTCTTGAGGAGAGAGTGTGGATTGATTTTACACATTTGACACCAGGATCAGGATGATGGAGAAGGCAAATGAAGAGAGTATGATACGTTAGCCATCTTGGAGTTAGCAATTCATCAAGGTACCTTCAAATCCACAGATCTTATTGTACTTCATAGAGTTCACCTTCTTTCTAAACTTTTTTAAAAAATTCAATGCAATTCATTCTGTAAAAAAATCACTAAGTATTTTTAGTCAATATCTCTGTTACATTTGAAGTCAATGCCTCAAAGAGATCTATCAGTTTGGTTTCATTTAAAATGTCCTTCAAATAACCACCAAGAGCCAAGCTAACCAAGGATAGTGGGATGCTCAGTCTGGATTGCCAGCTAGCAGCCATTATCAAACTGTTCAATGTTCACCTATCTGCTCCACCTCATAACTAAGGTTGGCTCCTGACTCCTAGCCTAGCAATAGGAAGAGAAAGTACAATCAAACAGAATCAGAAACTACAGTCTAGTCCCTCCTCCCTCCCTGCGATTGGCTATAACCATAGCTTCTACATGAAGAGATCCCTGCCTTACTACCTTCCCACTAAAGGTTGGGTGTGTCCTGCCATGGGATGACCCAGAAGGTGCTATCATGTGTATTTAACATGCTCTTCCCTATAGGGACAGATGCACAGTTCAAAAGTCACCATGGCAACAGTGTAATGAAAACAAGCTACTGCCAGATCTCTCAGTAGCAAAGACCAAGGGACACAAAGGGTCAGGGATGCACCCCTGAGTAAGAAGAGACTTCAGAGATGTCCTTGGAATGACAGGTCCTTTAGCATGAGAGCACTGGGAAAAGTAGAAAACTATTGTTAGTCTGGGTTCAAATGAAAGGATTCATTGTTATGACAAAGAGTTCACAGTTACTTTCCCCAGAGTTTTCATTTCTCTTTCTCACCCCTGCAAAGTTCCATGAGCTCTTGGCTTACTGTTTTTATTTTTGGCACTATGGAATATGATATTATTCATGGTATTATCTGGTCCTAGGCACTATTTCCCACACTTCAAGCCCTGCCCCCACCCCCCAAGCAATAGTCCCTGGAGTTAGCCTGTTTGAGGGAAATGGCTGACATATAATGATTTATTTATTTATCAAAACATTATATATATGAATGTTTTGTTTTGCCTGCATATGTGTCTGCATATGATGTGTGTGTCTGGTGCCCGAAAAGGCCAGATGAGGGTATAGGATCCCTTGGAATTAGAATTGCAGAATTGCAAATGGTTGTGACTTGCCTTGTGGGTGCTAGAAATTTAACTTGGGTCATCTGGAAGAGCATCCAGTGCTCTTAATCACAGAGTCATCTCTCCAGCCCTTATGCTGATATATTCTAAGTAACTATGGTTTTATTAAAATTTAAATATGTGCAAATTTTACTGTTATTTGAAGCCAAAAAATAATAAGAAACATAAAGAGACATGGATTTTTACTTAATTCATACTCTTATCAGCTTGAAAACACAAAGTTAAATTGTGTCATAATAAACAACATCCTGCAAAATTAACACACAGGGTAGAAATTTGAAGTAAAGCACATTTCTCAGTTTGCAAGATCTCCACATGATACAAGGACAAGACCCATGTGTGTAAACTCATCGTGTTAGGACATGAGTTTCCAGCAGAGCTCATAGCAGGGCACCAGGGATGGCAGCTGCTTTCAAAGTGTCTTTGCAGTCATACTGACTATTGAGACTCCATGAAGAAGTGCAGATGCTTTATAGACAGGTAGATGGGAGTCAAATGCCTAATTGCTGTGACTTAAAAAACTCCATGGAAAAAGGACATTGGCTTTCTTTACTAATCAAATTGTATTTAATTATGTTTGAGAAGAAAGTTGTGCTATCAGTTTGTGGCAAGAAGGAAAGCATGTTCCCCTGCTTCTCTCTCTCTCTCTCTCTCTCTCTCTCTCTCTCTCTCTCTCTCTCTCTCTCTCTCTCTCTCTCTCCCTCCCCCATGTGTGTGCGTGTGGTGTGTACATGTGTGTGTGTGTGTGTGTGTGTGTGTGTGCAACATTTCTATTTTGAGTGCCTGTCTCTTGCTTTCTATGAGTGTAATGAGATTGATTTTATATCTATATGGAAGTTTGGAAAGATACAGTTTAACAAGGTGACAAACACAAACACACCCCAAGAAACAAAGACCGCATTGTGTGCTCCTAAGCTTTACATCATTGACAGAAAAATGCACGCACAAATACCGAAGCCTTTCTCTTTCAACTGTTTCCCAAAACTACGTATTCACTTATGAACTCAGCATAAATATTTTATGAAATAGTGATTATCGGCAGGGATGTGTTTGGCCCACCCACAGCTCTCACGGGAGCTTTTGATTCTAGATTTGTAGAATCTACATTTGTAGTTGTAGAATCAACATGGTCATCATAACAAATACAAAATAATTCCCTAGCCTTTCTACTCTGTGCCTTTCATTTACTTCTAGGTCAGACTTGGCTGTAATCCACAGTGTTTTATGTAGGGAGTAGTGTATTGCTTGAGAGTGCCTGGCCTACATTCACTCTGTAAATGCAATTGCCCTTCCTTTGTTTCCTAGACTGAAAACAAAATTGTTTATTAGGCCTTTATTCTGTCTGGACTTGATTCTGGTTTCACGTTTCTACCTGGCTCTCCACTTCAGTATCTACACAGAAAAATGTTCTAATCACTTGGACCTCTCCTGTGTGCATCTGCTACTAGACAGAAAATTAAATTTCGAGGAGACAAAAGTTTTCATTCAAAATCTCTTTCCTCTGAATCTCTTTCATGGAGCATCCATTCTAGAGGTAGTTTTGTTTTCCCCTCTTCTTGTTTTGGTTATCTCTTTTCTGTTTTTGTTTGTTTGTTTGTTTGTTTGTTTGTTTGTTTCCTTTTTCCCACACCAGAATTCAACAACTGTTTTTGTAAATTTTTTTTCTTGAGTGTAATGAACTCGTATGGAGCATAATAAATGCACTCTTGTTGAGTATACTGAGTTGAGGACTCTTTAAGGACATTAGCATTGTTGAGAGACTCTAGTTAACCAATGGATCTAAGATTAGGGTAATGCAGCCAGAGAAGGTCCAGGGTACAGGAAAGTGTTGACCAGAGCGACAGGCAATATGGGCTGACAGCTGTAATGGCTTGAGTTTTTTAATGTAGCACAATTGTCATGCTGTTTTTTGTTCTAAAAGCTGTTTGCAAGCTTAAAGCAGGAGTCAGATCTTTCATGGGTGAGAATCTCAAAGAGCTCACTGCTATAGGAATATGTAAATGGTTTGGGGAAAAGGCAAGTCTGGCTGCCATTGAGGCTTTTTTCAGTGCTCACCAGAAAAATGACAGCTCTTCATTAAGACAATAGCTTCAGGCAGGAGACTGGAAGGGGTCAGGGGCAGCTGATGAACTAGGCTCTGCACCACCACATGGAGGATTTGGCAAAGGTTCAAAGAAAGGAGCTTTGGAAGTATACCACAGGCTGCTGAAGCTGGGTGCAAGTGCTAGAAGACTGTAAACTGGACCAAAACAGCTCAAAGAATGCAGAATGCCCAGGTCTGAGACTCAAGTAAGATGTCTGGCCTTAATGTAGCCAAACTTGAAGTGCAGCAAACACAGGAATATTTGTGGTCCATTCATGGTAGGTCATGTTGGTGTCAAAGTTTACAAAGTTATGGATCATAATCATAATTATATAAAGATCATTTGACTTCTAAATCAATATTTTCCACTATAATATGGTTTCCTCTAACAACCTTTCTATGCATAGTACAGGTATGAAAAGTTTAAGTGGGATTAAACGTTCAGATGTTTAAATGTATAATGAATAAATATAAATGGTACTATATACATGTCTATAAGTAATTAATAACATAATTTCACACTTACTAGTTTTTTTGTATTTAAATTAAGTTATGTTAAGTCTCATGAGGCTTTGCTGTTTCCTGGAGGTGTTTTTAATCCCCCCTCCCCATTTCTGGAAACAGCAGTCCATTGACAAGTTACAGTGGGCCTCTTCCCACATTTACACCTATAAGAGAGTAGCAGCCGCTGAGCCCTCTTACATGCTGGTGTATCCTGGGACTGTAACATTGCTTGGCAGCATTATGCTGCGTCACAGAATGAGCTTACAGGATTCAGTGTAATGGGTGTTATGATGACGCTGGCCGCAGAACATGTAAACTTGTGTTACCAAGCCCAATCAGGCAGCCCTCTCACCTAGCTCTAGTTGCAGATGTGTGCTTTTAAAAATATTGCCTCATGTGTTTTTCTTTCTTATTCCTTCTAAGTAATTCTTAAACATTGCCAGTGGATCGGTATGTAATTTGTATCTGCAAAAATAGAAGATGTATTTATGACAAGTTAGAAGGAGAAAGTAAAGAATCATAATGACTGGGGTAGTTTGTAAAAATTACAGCTATGATCATTTAAAAGAGAAAGAGCTTTAATGGGTATTCAGTTTAGTAACAACTGCATATCCACAAACAAGAAACCTAGATGTCCATTTGTTCAGCTAGTGCACACTGGCTCTGTCTCCTTAAGGGTCATTTAATGAAAACTTAGTCTCCTAACTCAAATGCCAATGGAAAAGGTGCCAGGGCCTTTGGAAATGAGCCAGGACCTGATGAGGTCATAGGATGATCTGATGTGATAGGTAGAGGAAGAGAGGCCCTGCTGAGCAGACTTTTAGCAGTGAGAGGCCTAGCACTGCAAGCATTAATGTGTGATGCCACGGACTGGGAGAGACCCACAGACTTGTCAAGCAAAAAGAAGGAGCCACAGTACAGAATGGAAATTTTATTTTCACAGTGATTCCTCGGTTGGAATAAATGTGAGACACTAACCTCATGTGTTAGCGACAAGAACAATGACAGTTAGTGAACAGCTTGAATAGAAGTGGCTTTACATCCTATTTTTCTTTAAACATAACTAAATTTGCTCACATGAACTGTCTACTAATGTTTTTAAATATTGCTGATAACTTGCAAAGCATGATCGTAATGTGGTAGAGGGAAGTTCTCTGAGGCGGGAAACCATATGAAGTACACAAGATATATCAGGGCAGGAGTAACAAGTGACCTTGTCTTTTTTTCTTAATGAGCAAATATGAACTTGTGTGGTCTGAAGGCTCCCAAGTAGTCATCATGTAGTTTCATTTGTTCTTCATGGCCCCGACTCAGTTGTTTTGATAATTTCTAGGAAAGCTCTTGCGTCTTGTTGTGTGTTACTAATGGCTTCTATTTATTTATCCCATTGCCCTCTCTTAGAGTGTGGTGAAGACATGCCACTGAAGGAATGTTTAAGAACCACTGGACAAAATGTCTCCAACCGCTTATGTTCCAATGTTATGTAATTTTTCCAAAAACTTTACTTCAGAGAAATTTGAAGAATGGATCCTACAGATCTGTTCACCTACTATTGATTGTGTTCCTATTGACAATACCACATAGATAAAAGTAACAGTATTTCCAGTTTTCCACAAGCAGTATTGTATGAAATGCTAATTTTCAGTAAGAAATTCAGTGGCTCTTCTTCTTGGGAAGGGGTGTCAATTAGAAGATCAAAATTATTTGACCACATGTGTTGAAAAAACAATACTTATTTTTTAAAAAAAAATATAATTTACATTGACACCATGTTGATGACACAGTTGGGCACCCCACCATGTCCTACACATGAAAGTATGTGAGCTTTATCTTATTCACTCCTTGTGGAATGATTTGCTGAGGAAGAATAGGCTACATGGGTTCCTCCTCCACTTCCTGGGTGGGAAGCTGGAGAGGACACACAGGAGCCCTGGCCTGATGGTATAGGAGCACTTGTTTTGAATGTGTCCATTAATAACTGTTCTTCCATCTCTAGTCAAGCACATAGGTACAGAGGCTTGCCAACATCGATCCTTTAAAAGCGTGAGCATGTTGTGTCCATTGCTCATTGAGCAGTGCGTGCTGCTGACTGTGCAACCTTATCAGCATTTACTGTGCATTCTGATGATGATTGTCAACTGAGTGATGTGAGAGTGAATGTTTTTTACAATGTCTGTGAGATACAAACTATGCATGAGTCACAAAGATTAAAATTCTCCAACATTAAGATCCATTTTTAAAAATAGCATCCCCTGTAATTGTAAAACCTGCTTGGAGGAGTTGCTGTCCATTTCAATGACTACACACCTGAAACGAAGGCTGACCTGTATCAAGACTGGTGACAGGAAGTCAGTGCATGTAACCCCACCACTGTCCAGATGGTAGAACTCTTGGGAATGTTACATGTTCCTCTTGTCAGTGCCCTTTGTTAAAGTCTGGTTTCAGATTTCAATGCTGCAATGTTGAAGGCCTATCCGTGTGCCACAGTGAGCACCCTCCCTCTTGGTTCAAGGTATGATTGGAAATTGATGGTGGCACACAATGGTGAAATGCTATGAGCATAGAGCTAGTAGTCTGCCACGCTAGAGGGCAAAGGTCTTGACAGACTGACATTCTACAATCACTTATTCACTGTGTCATCACCATGAAGAAGATATAATCTGAGAAAGAGAAAGGGGAGAGGAAAGACCATGAGGGAGACTAAGATAGACAGACAAGAGAGTGAGGAGAGAGGGGGGGGAGGGAGGGAAGGAGGGAGGGAGAGAGAGCACCAGCCCAAGGTGACAATATTGGCCTATTCATGACAGTAGAGCCATTCTAATAGACATAATAGATGGCGTTCTTTAAGCTCCTATCACTCAACACCCCCACATTAAGCATGAAATTTTCAAGTGCACTAGAGGTATACGGGTCACAGTCCTAACGGCAGAACAGAGGGCTATAAGTGACACTTACTGAGGTGTCACATGTTGGGAATTTTGCTGCCATTCTTGATTCAGATTTTGTCACCTATAAAGTGTGATGGGGTACTCTTTTGGCTTTGTATAGTCTGATGGGTTTCAATTGACTCACTTGGTGCTTTGTCAATATTGGGTACTTGAGACTTGTCAGTGTCACGTTGCACTCTGAGGCATTGAAAGCCGAGTAAAGTGCTCCCTTCCTTGGATTCTCTAAAGATTTATTTTCTCCTTTGATTTATCACTAGGAATTTTGAATTAAAAAATAAAATATTCTGTTTTTATGGCTGCAGTATCCATTAGTGCGTACTTAGGAGTTACCCTAACTAAGCAAGTGAAGGACTTGTATGAAAAAAATTTCAAAACTCTGAAGAAAGAGATTGAAGATGACCTGAGAAGATGGCGTGATCTTCCTTGCTCATGGATCGGGAGAATTAACATAGTAAAAATGGCCATCCTACCAAAAGCAATCTACAGATTCAATGCAATCCCTATCAAAATAACTACACAATTTTTTAAAGACATTGAAAGTTCAATTCTGAACTTCATATGGAAAAACAAAAAACCCAGAATAGCTAAAACAATCTTGTACAATAAAAGATGCTCTGGAGGAATCTCCATACCTGATCTCAAACTGTACTATAAAGCAATAGTACTTAAAACAGCATGGTACTGGCACAGCAACAGGCTGGTTGATCAGTGGAATCGAATCGAAGACCCAGATATGAATCCACACACATATGGTCACTTGATTTTTGACAAAGAAGCCAAATCCATTCAATGGAAAAAGGATAGCATCTTCAACAAATGGTGCTGGTCTAACTGGAGGTCTATGTGTAAAAAAATGAAACTGGACCCATATTTGTCACCTTGCACAAAACTCAAATCCAAGTGGATTAAAGACCTCAACATAAAACCAGAGACACTAAGCCACTTAGAAGAAAAAGTGGGAAAGAGCCTGGAACATATTGGCACAGGAGACAACTTCCTGAACAGAACACCAACGGCCCAGGCCTTAATGTCAACCATTAATAAATGGGACCTCATGAGGCTGAGAAGCTTCTGTAAGGCAGGAGACACTGTCAAGAGAACAAAGCGACAGCCTACAGACTGGGAAACAATCTTCACCAACCCTACATCTGACAAAGGTCTAATATCCAAAATATATAAAGAACTCAAGAAATTAAACACCACCAAACCGAATAACCCAATTGAGAAATGGGGCTTGGAACTAAACAGAGAATTCTCAACAGAGGAGTATCAAATGGCTGAGAAACACTTAAAGAAATGCTCAACCTCCTTAGTCATCAGGGAAATGCAAATCAAAACAACTCTGAGATTCCATCTTACACCCATCAGAATGGCTAAGATCAAAAATTCAAGCGACACCACATGCTGGCGAGGATGTGGGGAGAGAGGAACACTCCTTCATTGCTGGTGGGAATGCAAACTAGTACAGCCACTTTGGAAATCTATCTGGTGCTATCTCAGAAAAATGGGAATAGGGCTTCCTCAAGACCCAGCTATTCCACTCCTTGGAATATACCCAGAAGATGCTCCAGCACACAACAAGAAAATTTGCTCAACCATGTTCATAGCAGCCTTATTCATAATAGCCAGAACATGGAAACAGCCTAAGTGTCCCTCAGTAGAAAAGTGGATAAAGAAACTGTGGTACATATACACTATGGAATACTACTCAGCTATTAAAAACAAGGAATTCCCGAAATTTGTGGATAAATGGATTGAGCTAGAAATGATCATAATGAGTGAGTTAACCCAGAAGCAGAAAGAATCAAATGGTATATACTCACTTATATCTGCATACTAGCCCAAGGGGCATGTCCCACGAAAGCCTTCACTTACCAGGAAACTGGGACAGAGGGGAAGGCATCCTATTGGGACTCTAAATGAGAGACGCATGGGAGAACAGCAAAATAAAAAGATACAGAGGGTCCTAGAAATCTACAAGTAGAACAATATGATAGGCAGATTTGGGCCCAGGGGTCCCGCTCAAACTAAGGCACCAGCCAAGGACAATACAGGAGGTAAACTTTAAACCCCTTCCCAGATCTAGCCAATGGTCAGAATATTCTCCACAGTTGAGTAGAGAGTGTGATACGACTTTCTCACGTACTCTGGTGCCTCACATTTGACCATGTCCCCTGGAGGGGGAGACCTGGTGGCACTCAGAGGAAGGACAGCAAGTAGCCAAGAAGAGACTTGATACCCTATGAGAATATATAGGGGGACGTAATCCCCCTCAGGAACAGTCATAGGGGAGGGGAATAATGGGAAAACGGGGGTGGGGTTCAGGTGTCTGATCAGATTCTGTAGGCATAAGAAAAAGCTTCTACATATTGCTTGGCATCGGGCAGTGTGAGAATTGATTATTTTGTCAACTCTGTGTCCTTCTCTTTAAAACGGTGCCTCACTTTACACCCACCAGTTCACTGGCTACTCACACCCTGAACCCAACATGGTTCACCAATAGCAGTTTACAGCCATAATTCTGGGTCCATGCACTGAATTGTTTTAAGTATTCTACCTCATCAATTCTGAGATCTTAGATCAGGATTGATTGGCCTGCAGCAGGACACATAAAATAATCCTTCAATAACTTATATTGATACCAAGAATGGCATGGATGAAAAGCCGGGATCTAACTGTAGAATGTTCCATGATACAGATGAAATGTAATGTGTTCCATAGATGGTCTCTGTTCGAATGGATATAAATTATCCTTATCACTGAAATTATAGATATAGGGAGAACAAATGTGGTGAGGCTGCTGAGTGATGAGATCATGGCAGCCTGCTTGTTCACAGCTCTGGGGACTGAAGTCTGAGGTCTAGGTTCCAGCAGTCTCATTCTTTTCTGGGTCTCTCAGGGTACACATAGCTAGCCAACCTCTCACATGCTCTCTTGTCATCTCCCTTCTCATTTGTCACTCTGTGTCTGTATTTTCTGACTTCCTTTTTCCTACATAAATTATGTCACCCTCACCGTGACCGGCCACCTCCCAAAAAAGCTGTCTTCAAAGAAGTCTCGTTCTGAGGTGTTGGAGGATCAGAATTTCCTGTATGGAAAGGCATCCACAGCTTAAACAGTAACAGTTTTACTGCTTAAACTATAGACTTGATACTTATTTTTATTTTTATTTATTTATTTATTCTTTTATGGGAGAGTTTATTTATTTATTTATTTTTGACTCTTTTTATTAATATATTCATATTACATCTAAATTGTTAGCTCATCCCTTGTATCCTCCCATTCTTCCCTCCCTCCCGCTTCCCCCTACTCCCCTCCCCTATGTCTGTGACTGAGGGGGACCTCCTCCCCCTGTATATGCTCATAGGGTATCAAGTCTCTTCTTGGTGACCTGTTATCCTTCCTCTGAGTGCCACCAGCCCTTCCTATCAAGGGGACGTGGTCAGAAATGGGGCCCAAGAGTTTGTATGAAAATCAGACTAAGTATCCCTCAGTAGAAGAATGGATAAAGAAACTGTGGTACATTTACACTATGGAATACTATTCAACTATTAAAAACAAGGAATTCCCGAAATTTGTGGACAAATGGATTGAACTAGAAATTATCATAATGAGTGAGTTCACTCAGAAGCAAAAAGAGACAAATGATATATACTCACTTATATCGAGACACTAGCCCAAGGGGTACATCCCATGAAAGACTTTACTTACCAGGAAAGTGGGTCAGAGGGGAGGACATCCTATTTGGACTTTAGGTGAGAGAGGCATGGGAGAATGGGGAAATAGAAGGATCCAGAGGGTCCAGGAAACCTGCAAGAAGAACGTTATGACAGGTGGATCTGGGTCCTGGGGTCCTTCCTGCTCAAACTATGGCACCAGCCAAGATAAATATAGGCAGTAAACTTTGAACCCCTACCCAGACCTAGCCGATGGACAGGATATTCTCCTCCATTGAGTGGAGAGTGAGGTCTGACTTTGATACTTAGTTTTATGATAAGTGAAGTATGAGAGTTTCATAAGCACCCTGTCCAGTTGGGGATTCTAATATTTTCTGGGTGAGCATTATAAACATATTCATTTGTTCAATAAAAACATATAACTGATTCAGTAGCAGAAGGAGAGAATCCAGAGGATGTAAACACAAGGCTTTTGGCCTTATTGTTAACAGCATTCTGTGAACCAAGTGTAAGCAGTTATCCAAAGAGTTATCAGACACAAAATAAAGGCAACATGTGGAGAACAGAGCTGCCAGTCAGGGCATAGCACTGTGGTCCAGGTGAGTGTGGCACTGTCAGGGAGAATATATGCCTGAATTGGGCTTAATGCATGGCAATGTCTGGTCACCTTTTCAATAAATATGCAACTACTTACTCAAAGAAAAGACCATGTGTGGGAGAAGAAAAACAGTGTTTGTACAGACGCAGGTATGGGATAGAACTCAGCTCTGTAAGGTTCTGAACAGAGAGCTGGAGATGCCAGGTGCAAACAGATGTGGAGAGCCCGAGATCCCCAGAGAGGGGTGGGAATGGTGCAAACCAGAGTAGCCTGAGATTCTTAATGTTTCTTCAGCAAACATTGTTATATATGTAAAGACCCACTTTAGAGCCCACGTGTGCATTGGGCTGAAGATAAGAACATCAACTGGGGAAGAGGGTTCATAGGATAACTTAATCCATTCTCATTTTGTTGAATGGAATCCTGGGTAACATGCTGGAGCAACTTAAAGAGGAGGCTGGGTACCCATGGATGCTATGCCAGGAACACTTAGAAGCAGTTGAATGGAAAGGATGAGGTGAACATGGGCACTCTCAGTGGCATCTGCAAAGAAAGATGGAAAGAAATGAGACAGACACAAGTCAGAGTCCAACTCAAACTAAGATCGTCGGACGGACACCAGTGTGCTGGCACGTGGGGGATGTGGCACTGGCAGGTAGTAAGGGGAGGTAAGGGAGATGGCAGATGGAAACGGGAAGCTGTTCTGAGGGAGGTTTTCATATGCCGAGACTTCAACTTGCTGGTCCAGAGACTAACTGGGATCTTGAAAAAAGAAGGCTGGGGAGCGTGTGTGTGTGTGTGTGTGTGTGTGTGTGTGTGTGTGTGTGTGTCTGTCTGTCTGTCTGTGTTTGTGCATCAATGTGGAATCCAGAAATCCCATGTCAGATGCCTTTCCTGGTCATTCCCCAGGGATATTTTGAGATAGCATCTACCCCTGAAATTGAGCTTAACAATCTGACCAGCCTGGCTGTCTAGCAAGCCCATGGTTCTGTTTTCCTAGGACACGGATTATAAAGATTTAACCTCATTGATTCTGGGAATGAAACGTTGGTCATCATACTAGTAAAGCAAGCACTTTACCAACAGGGTCGTTTCCATCTCCCCTGAGAACAGTATTTGCTGTGTGGAGCAGCAAGCCAGAAGCTAGTCAGAATGTATCTCAAATGCTGTGGCTTAAGTAACTTAAAACTTTTCTCCTTAACTGTGCTTATTCTGAGAAAGATAAAGGTGGTGTTTTTTCTTCCTAATTGTCTTTAAAAAGCAACAGTGCCGATGACTTAAATATTTACCAATCACCTGACGTTTGCCTTTCCCAACTCCTTTCTGATATAAGATGGTATAACAAAAAAATGGGTGAGGTTTGCTCACTTTTATGTTAGGTCATTCTGTTCTCATTGGTAGAGAAACTAGGAAGGGGGGTATATTTTTTCACATGGTTTTAATGACGAGGGTTTTTTTATGCTGATTGAAAGTGCAATCTATCATAAATGAAGAGGTGATTCTACCTTCTGAAAATGTGTCTGCTTGGCTGTGGGCTTCATGAAGCCCATTTAGATTAAAGGTGTCTTAAAAGATGTATCTCACACTCTGAATATGCGTCCTACCTTCCGGAAATATCGCATATGAAAGCTGAGTGCAGTGTTTAGTGTCTCATGACTTATGGCCCTGGCAAACCTCGTGTGCAGAAATGCTGCAAAATAATTCAAATTGCATGCTAATTCACAGAAAAATCCATTTCAGCTTCTTCCAAAGAATACAGTAAGTTAAAGGGCACCATATAATATTAAGAGAGGGAGAGGGAGGGAGAGAGAGAAAGAGAGAGAGAGAGATACAGAGAGACAGAGAGAGACAGAGATACAGAGAGAGACAGAGACAGAGAAATGCAGAGAGACAGAGAGGGACAGCGAGAAAGAGAGATAGAGTGGGTTGAATACATTTTTGGCACTGGATACTGATGAGAAAGAATGCAGACATCTGTAGAGCACATAGCATCTTCGATTTATTTTAGTCCAGCTAAAACTGAAGACAGAATTAGTGTGTTTGCTGAACAAATAAAGCATCCTGTACTGAACGTAGACTACCAGATCCATACTCAGGAGAGTCCAGGTAACCAACAGCGTAAGAATGGAGTCTTCCCTGAATTCCCCATTAGAGATTCTGAAACAAGTTTCCCCTTTGAACTTCTGTTTTTTCATCTGTAAATGAAGAGGAAAATATCTACTCATTCTATAAAACAATTGGATCTCTCATGTATGTCAAATATCAGATAGGGGCTGGCAAGAAGTATGAGAAAAATATAGTCAGACATGTTGCACTCAGTATTTTAGTAGTAGGTTCAGAAACACAACCTGAACAAGAGAGAAAAGGCAAAACATATAGTCATCTATTGACAATTAAATGGGAATCGACAGCCTGTGTACATATTCTTGGTAGGCACTCTGTAGGCTTATGGTGAAATGAAGGCTGGGAGATGGCTCAGTGGGTAAGGCACTTGTTGTACAAGAGAGAGCAGGCGAGTTCAGATTCTGGAGCCTAGGTAAGTTTAGATTCTGTATCCTGAACATCTGCAATCATGACTGTCCAAGGATAAGCCATGGGAGAATTTCTAGAAACTCAAAGGGCAGTTAGCTTGGAGTATACAGAGGTGAATAACAAGAGTCCCAGCCTCAAACAAGGTGGACCGTAAGGACTGACTCTTTGGGGTTTCCTTCTAGTCTCCACATGCATGCTGTGACACACAGATGCCCACATTCACGAAGACATGCACACATACATGTTTATACAACTCTCTCTGTCTATCTCTCTGTGTTTCTATGTCTCTGCGTCTCTGTCTGTCTCTGTCTGTCTCTCTATCTCTGTCTCTCTCCCTGCTCTGTCTCCCCTGCCTCTCTCTCCTCTCCTATCTCTCTCAAAGAAAAGACCATGTATATACAGAAAGAAAAATATAGAATCATTGGAAATAAGAAGCAATTGACAATGAAGAACCATTGTGCTGTGCTTGTGGGGACACTGCAAAACAAACTGAATGATCAGGACAAGCAAGTGAATTTGAGGCTTTGTTCAGAGAGATACTATCCTGTAGGAACATGAGGATTTTCAAGCTTCTATGCTGACCCATCACCCCATAGAGTGCTGCTCAGTGGAATATATATCCAACTCTGCTGGGTAACCACAGCCCTGAGCCTCGCCCTGGCCTGCCCAGCCTATCCAGGAGGACACACTCTGTAAGCTCATGATTGTCTCAGAGCTGTTACCTGAACACACTCTGCATAAATATTCAAGTGAGTATGGGTGTGATGCAGATGCTCATCTTCTTGAACTGTATACATATGATGTCGGAGAAGGGCCACAAGAAGCCAGGGGAAGAAGAGACACAGCAAAACTCAAAAAGTAGCTTTACTTAGAATAAATTAAAACTATTCTATAATCACAAGTCTAAACTCTGGAAGAGGAAAACATCCATTGTGACACCGTGCCTAAAGATAGTAATCACCAAGTAGGCTAACCTTGTGTCTTATTTGGGCACATAAATATTATTCACATAATAGTCTCCCATTGAAAACTGCACTCAATGCCATCAACAGGAGCTCACACAAAGCCAGAAGTTAGGTACCAGATGGGGAGGACTTATTTTGCAAAAATGCCTGCTTCATTTATGATAAGCAATCTCTAAATCAAATATATGCTAACAAATTGTGTTTGCCTTTTCATGATGATAGATAAATAACAGTATTTATTTAGTAAAACACAAAAGGCCCTACTGTTCATTAAACTCACACTCGTGTTTATGTATTAAAGTGTAGGTTACACTTTTATTCTAATTGTGTAGCCTATCTTAAGTAATATTTCCTGGTGTTTAAAATAAAAATGAATCAGTATTTGTGGGGCATTTTAATAGAAATAAAAAATAGAATTATGGCATTCCATTTCTTATGTACCAAACTAAGAAAACCCAGAGATACATAACTTAGTTCATTGCTACCATTTGGAGATGCTGGAGCCCCACAAATTGCTGTTCAGTCACAAAACACCATGACCACAGTGCATGGGAACTAGACATCTAATGAGATTACCCAACCACTGTGGTCTAAGCAACATGAAGGTTTCTGAAAATCCACCCTAAAGTATACACTCAGAAAGTGAAGGAGGCATGAGACCTTTTATTAAACTTAAGAAAACATATTACATACCTAGACATTGTATTTTTTGCATGGGGTGTTTGCAGTTATTAAGACAGGGTCTCACACTACAGCCCTGCTAGCCCATGACTCATTATATAGCCCAGAACAGCCTCAACTTCATGACAATCCTCCTGCCTCAGACTTCAGAGTGTTGAGATTACAAGATATGAGTCATTAAAGACATAGACATGTTCTAAAAATCTACCCATAAAGACAAAGACCTGCAGTAAGTCTGTACTAGAGTAGCATGCAACTTGGATAAAAGACACAAACATCTCCTTGTTATATGGTACAACAGCCAAGATTTGTTAAGTGAAAAAAAAAAAAAAAAAAAAAAAAAAAAAGAGGGTTGAGAGATGGCACACAGGATGGAAATCCTCAAGGGTGGAGGATAAATTTATATTATATAAGGGTTTATTTTTAAAATGATCACACACAGAAAATGGGAGGAAGGAGATGGTGGAAGCAGAGATCCTCTCACCACACCAGATCATGGTTGTAACTTAGAAATGCGTGCAAATGACAGTACAGAATTGAAACATGTGCATCAGGGGTCTTTTAAATCGTGGCTTGTTTACTGTTTGAGGATTTCATACTTCAATATTATGTGCTTGTATTCATTCAAGCTTCACCCCCTTCCTTTCCCTCCACATTGTTCTCTCTCTCTCTCTCTCTCTCTCTTCCTTCCTCCTTCCCTCCCTCTCTCCCTCCCTCCCTCCACATACTATTGCTACAATGGGCAGTGCATGGGTCTTGGGCCATCTACCATCTACTGAAACACACACAGCCTCCCAGGCCCTCATCCCTGAAAAAAGTTGGCTTTCCTTCCCCATCAGCCATCACTGCCGACAGCTCCTCTCCGAGGTGTGGGATATCATGAGACTATCCTCAAACTGTGCTGGGTTTGTGCTGCCTCGATCTTGCACAGATATTTTAAATTGGTTTAAATATCATAATTTTATTTCTGAACCGTTGATCCGCAGCCCTGAAAAACACGTACAGATATGTTCGTTTGTTTTTCAAATAGTGTAAAGAATGTTGACACTGGTATTCTGGGACCTCTCTGTGTGTATTGTTGAATAAAGTAATTACATACACAATGTAAAAATCCAAATTTCCCAAATTATAGTATAAATATCAAGAATAAGAAAGGGATAAAGTTTTATTTTTTTAATTTCGCTGACTTTAAGTGTGATGACTATTTGGCTCTCCTTTATTTCAGTTGAAAACAGCAAATTTGGCAATTTGGTGAATTTTCTTTCTTCCATTATGATTGGTGATTGCTTTACCGTATAATCACAGATATCCAAAGTGCCACTAAAGCTTGATTTTTCAAGGAATAAGTATATAGCAATTTTGTATCATAAAATTTATAAAATAAAATACATATAGTTGACATATTAATGATGCTGTAAGCATTTCCTTGCATTTATATAGATTCTACTATTACATAAAATTTTAAATTGGTCCATATGGAGGAAGATGCTTTTAATATTATAGTCCTGATAAGAATAAAAAGTACATTGCAAATATTTAGAAAATAAAATAAAAACTGATAAGTGAAAACAAAAATTTCAACTGACACATCACCCACTCAAAGCAGATTTTCACAGTAAAATATGCACAGCAAACAGCTAAGCTAAGGTGGAATTCAGGGTCACACTCCGCCATTGGGAGTCTTTGAAGAGAGACCCCTACAAAACATCAGCTTCCTGAGGTAGTATGCCCAGTGGTTTACCAAGGGATACTTGCTGCTTGCTGTAACCACAAACACTCTGTCTGTCTGTCTGTCTGTCTGTCTGTCTCTCTCTCTCTCATACACACACAACCACACACTCACATAGACATATACACACATTGACATTCACATAAACACATATGCAAATGGGCAGATTCATATGCACACATGCATATGTATAGATACATACATATATAGGCACACATATACACACATATAGACATATGTACATGTAGACTTATATGTACATACACACATACATACAAATATTCACCCACATACATACACATGCACACACATACATATGTACAAAATATACACACATATGCATACACACATATATGTATATATACACACATACATACATACGTACATATGTACATACATACATACATACATACATACGTACATACATACATACACATGCACATGCCTCAAGAGTGCCTCAGATAGACTTGGATTTCCATATTTATTATGGCTGAAACACAGTTCTGCTGTGTTTCGCCTGCACTCTAGGTCCAGATCGTGGATGTAATTTTCCACAATATTGTTTAAGTGGCTTGAGGGGCCAGGACAGGAAGATTAGTGGTTAACAGCATTGGCTGCTCTCACAAAGAATCCAGGTTCAGTTCCTGTAACCACATGGTAGCACAACTCTGCATCACTCTACTGCCAGAGTATCTCATGCCTCCTCTGACATCCATGGGCACTACGCACATATGTGGCACACACACACACACACACACACACACACACACACACACAAACACACACACACATATTTGGAGGAAAAACATTCATACTAATAAAATAAATAACTCTAAATAAGTGAGAAAGATGGGATGAAGGTGGAGTGTGAGATAAAGGTGAACATATCGAAGTTAAAGGGGTGGGAGGGTGTGTTCCCTGAGAGGCTCCACACACTGCCCCCGCCTCTGCATGTGGAGTCCGTCATACAGTGCTGCAGCAGAATTTCCATGTTGTGCTTTTAATGGGAACTCAAGTGTTCAGGCTTTGCATTTGGGACTTTCCCATAACACACATGTGTGTACATATAAACACATATGTCCTATCTATCATGTCTCATATCTATCTCTCATTTATTGTCAAGAAAATTATGAGTTTATGTGTACCTTTAATTAAAATGTTTATAAGTTGAAGATCATCTGTGTCTACCAGGCACTCAAACCGATATGAGTGTAAATATATGTGTTTATGTGCATACAATATGTGTGTATATTATATATAAATATCTGGATATATAAAGACATAAATAGGTTTTGTGTATATTTTTATTTTTATATATACATTTATATTACTACACATATGTACAATAAACTACCTACAGCAAAAAGAACCATGAAACAATAAGGGATTATATAAATGGTACATTCTTAATGTTTTGGCTATTTGTATTTGGTAGCATTGAAGAAAACATCTTCCCTATTTTGGTACATCTAAACTTCTGAATGTAAATTGATATCTATCATATCTCCTCCTTGTCAACTTAAAGCATCTATCTAGATCTAAAAACATATTAACCCATAAACAACTAAGTTTAATTGTAAAACTAAAACTATCTGGTCTTCAGCCCGATCAGAGACTTGAGAAGGAATAAAATTAATTAATTACCTGAGTATACAGGGGCTAAGATCTAGATAGCTTTAAAGTATATAATACTTTTAGAATGTTGAGCATAAGAAAATATATAATGTGTTTGTGTTTAAATATCCAAATATATTTGCTACTGTTTCCATTATATTTTACTTATAGTTCTCATAACGTTCAGAATTTTAGATGATATTTGGCTTAGGGTCTATAGTTCATTGTGACATCTTGTGGTGAATTCTCTGCATCATTCACTCAGATTGCTTAATCATGTGGCTACAATGTGAGAAACACTCAAGAATAAGAACTTCTTCTTCAAAACAGGCGACTGACCATGTCCTGGAAAAGTGAAATGACAGTCTTTTTTTTTTAATTAATTTATTCAGATTACAAGTCAATTGTTATCCTATCACTTGTATCCTCCCTCTTTCCCGCTTTCACCCTACTCCCCTCCCCTAGGTCTATGTCCGAGGGGGACCCCCCTCCCCCACTATATGGTCATAGGCTATCAAGTCCCATCTTGGTAGCTTGCTTATTCTTTCTTTGAGTGCCACTAGGCCTCCCCTTCAAGGGGTGGTGGTCAAATATGGAACACCAAAGTTCATGTCAGACAGTTTTAAGAGAAAGCGGAATGTAATTTTTGTCTCAAAAACAATTTGATCACCCTAAGGATAAAAACTGAGGTTAACTCCCCCCGCCCCCCTTCTCTCTTTCTCTCTCTCATATTCACACATAAACTCACACACATATATACACATACACAAACATACAACACATTCATATATACACCCTCACCTACATACATACACATATATACACACTCCAGCACATGTATACACATACACACATTTACACATAAACTCACATGCATACATACACACATACACACATACATACACACATATGCATAGAGAGAAAGAGAGGCAGAAAAACAGAGACAGAAAAGAGATACAAAAGCAAAGAGCGAGAGAGATCCATGTACCCACAGGGATGGACATGTTTACTGGGCACATAAGTCATTTGTATACCAGTAGAAAAACTGTTTCCTATCATTACCATGAAAATAAAATAAAATAAAACTGTAGAATATATGCAAGTTACCTTATACCAAGTATAAGAAGAAAAAAGCCCGGTGTCCTATATTTAGTACAACTTGCAGTCACCTGTGTATTGCATTCTGTCAGATTTCCATGTTCTTTTGTTAGTCTCATTCTATGTTATTCTCATTCTATCTTCTTATGGTATGTGGTGTAGGTGATGCTGGGCTTGTCGTGTGGGTGGGACAGTAAAGGCCGCCTGCATTGTGCAGGTAACACAGATGCTCACTCAGGGCAACTTTGAGGATTGACATTAAAGCCCAAGCCCGCTTCCCCTAAGGCTTTTCCTAGAACACAAGACACACATTGTTTTGACTTTTTGCAGCTTGTGACCTGAATAAATTCCATAGAACATCACATTTAGTTGCTCTTATGATCTTAATTAATGGATTATCACACAGCCCATGAGGATGCCATCTATCATCACTGCTAAAAACAGAACATCAAAGACAGTAACGCTAGAGCTACAGGTGTTGGATGTGGGCACTCATCCAGTGGAGAATGTCCCACTGGCAGGAAGCAGTAATGGCTGTCCATGCTGGCTCGCCGAAGCCCCCCAGACAGTTCCAGTTAACACAAGAAGGCAGAGTGTCATATTATGAACTTGTAGAGTGGCAGGAAGTAGATTTTGTTTCTGAAAGTCATGGGCCTTTGTAAGGGTTCTACATCTGTGAATTTCTATGCTAGTTCATTATTAAACTATGCTTAGCTGCAGTGTTAGCTGCATTAGTGTGTCATTAGTAACTCATTGAGAATCACAATCACATGCTATGACTGGTTGGACTTAAAGCCAAATATCTTATTTCTGTTCTCTCATTGAACTGTGGTGATCAGGATGGAAGTGCCTCAGAGAATTCAACAATAAATTACTGCTTGCTACCACTCTAGGTATATAAAACAAATTCTGAGATAGTTAACCAAAGAGAGGCCTACACTTATGGTTCTTGTGGAACTATTCACGGAAACAGAGACTACAAAACACATACTGTGTCCACCAACAGGTGAATGAATGCAGAAGATGTGGTACGCGCGCGCGCGCACACACATACACACACACACACACACACACGGAAGTATTAGTCAACTGTAAAGAAAAAAATAGAGTTTATCATTTTCAGGGAAAGAGATGTAAACAGACATCATCCTGACAAGTAAAACAAACCAGACATGAAGACACAAACATTTAGTGTTTTCTCTCCCATGTAGACTTTGGAGATGGGGATAAGAGATGGGAAACTAAGATAGGAATTTTAAAATTAGGAATATAGAAGGAAATGGAAGTCAAGAAGGACAAAAGGTTGAAAAGGCTGATAAAAGGATGTATATGAACAAAGTACCCAATGTGTGTATGGAAATATTATCACAAACATTTTTTCTGTAATTTAAAACTTGGATAAAAGACAGAAAATCAGAACCTAGACACAAACTGTGAAACAATTGGTACCACATGCTGCTGGATAGATTTGAAAGATCTCTCTGCTAGTTTGTGTATTCGTTCAAGCCCCATCAGACCCTAAGACTGATGAGAGAAGAACACTGTGTTCAGTTTGACATGGATAAGTCTCAACATCCTAGCAAGCATGCATAGACTGTAAGTTACATTATCAACTTTTAAACAACTAAGGACTTTTATCTAAAATTATCAAAGCAAGCTGCTCTAATTTAATAATATATCAGCCTTTGTGTTAGATTATCCAGGAAATACAAGCTAAGAGAATAGTTATGAGCTTGATGTTTCCAAGGTCATTGTTAGGACAGGTTTCATTCTCAGTGCCCCTGGGGACAAGCTTTACCTTGTGTGTGTGTGTAGTCTCTACATTCTGCCATTTACTTCCGTCTACATTCCCAGGAACTGTTACTGGAGTGAAGTAACTTACCAACTGCTCCAGTTAAAGACAAATTGCTGCAGAAAAGAAGAGTTATCTGTAAAAACACCTGCTGTCCCTGATAGCCTGCATTTGGAAAAGCCATATCCATTCTTCATGTCTTGACTCTGACACCTCACCAACTGTGCTAACAGGATCAGCCAGGAGGGAGCTAACCCCTGTTGCATGGCTTGAAAAAAGGCCAGGCGTAAATCAGGCCCTCACATTATTAAACCTTCTGGTCAGATTTTGCTGTTTGGAGTAAAAGGACGGGAGGTAAGCGAGGGGAATAATGACACAGTGGGAGAGTTACAGGGCTCATTTCTGAGGGTAGTTTTCCAAGGAAGAAGGCAAGTGTTCATGCTTAGTGCTCTAATGTGATTCAAGGGGTCAAAGCAATGCACTGGGATCTAGGAAAGCTTTAGGAAGACTGATGAGATCATATGTGTGCTTGAGTCATGAGATGGCAGCTTATCTTGGGAAAGATCTTAAGTGGAAGCAAGTTAGAGACTCTGAAAGCATCTGGCTTTGATCCAGACACAAAGATAAATGTGCAGGTTCTCTGCTCTAAAGCTCTGCAAAGACATAACCGGTGAGCCATTTGCATCAGGCTCCTGGTCTTTCTTCAAAAAGCAGCACCAAGTAAACTTGGCCCATCTTTGGTTACTCACAATCACTGCTTGTGATCATGATAAACTTATCCCAGGTATCCCTGGGGAAAATATGTCTATGAAATTAGTTCTTTAAGAGAGAAACAAGGGTGTAGATCAGACCTGGGGAGAGCAGGGGCTGGAGGACAGGCAGACAAAAGAGAAACTGTGGGTTGGGCATCTCTGTGACAAGGTGGAGACCTAAGTCAGAATAAGGGAGGATATGAGGGGGATTAAAGTAGACACTTCTAGTAGCAGAGGCCATGGGCCCTGAAGAGGACACCCTCTAACTAGGCAAGACTCCCAGTGGAGAGAAAAGAACACCAACCCACGCACAAAAACTTTGATTCAAAACTTATCCTGCCTACAAGATGTGTAGGGTTGAAGATAGCAAAGATAGAGGAGAGACTGAAGAAATGTCCAGCCAATACCTGGCCCAATCCTAGAGCCACCCCATGGAGGAGAGCCAACCCCAAACACTATTAATAATTTTCTGCTATGCTTACAGGCAGGAACCTATCAGAGTTGCCTTCTCAGAAGCTCCACCCAGCAGCAGTTCCAAATATATGCGTCTCACAGCTAAACATTGGGTGAAGCGTAGGGAGTCTAGGACTTCTACATAGATGTAGCCAATGGGCAGCTCAGGCTTCTTGTGAGTCCACTAATATGGGGAGTGGGGGCTGTCTCTAACATGGACTCTGTTCTCGGCTTCTCGACCCTGCTGGTACCCTGTACTTCTCCCAATGGGACACAAATATTCTCTGGCCTTTTTGTTTCTACAGCCTTATGCATAAATTTGTGGTCTTACCTGTAAAATGGTTTCTTGGTGTAAAATCATCAAGCTGACTGCAGCAATCATGACACAGGCAATAAAGTTCTTACCTTGCAAGGATATGGACCCCAGTTCTAGTCCCAGACCCTGTACAAAGAGGTCAAGAAGAGTGGCATATGCTTTTAATCCTAGGACAAAGGAGGCAGAGACAGTATGTCATCTGAGGCCTGGTGACCAGTCAGGTATAACCTATATCTAAATTCTAGTACAATTATAGATCTGGTCTTAAAGGACACAGTTGACATTCCTGGGGATGGTAGCTGAAGTTGTCCTCCAGCCTCCACATAAACACACACATATGAAGCTACCCACTACATATGTACACACACACACACACACACACACACACACACACACACACACACGTATAAATGTATAAGTCAAGCATTTGGTTTGTGATTTATTTTACATATGTAGAATTTGACATTGGGGATATACAAGTAAATATACTTTCCTCTATAAGGAGAAGAGTGCAATATTCATAATAAAAAGAAATCTACTAACCAATAGTTTGCATAATTTTTCATATAAAATTATAGGTGTCTCCTTAGTTATAGCTCAATTGCTACAAAAGAAGCCTTTAAGAAATACGTTCCACATGAACAGTGGCCATTTTCAGTACATCAAAGTATTCTTTCTTTCTTTCCTTTTTTTTTAAGCTGTTACAAAAGTAGCAGTTCTTTATTTACCAATAAAACTATAAACTAGATTTCAAATAGTAAAAACATAGATTGCTATAATTAATCAAGAAAATATAGCTAGTATGCTAAAAGATAGACTACACCTACTCAATATGTGAGACTTTTGTAAAGACACATTACACCCAAACCGTAACATTCTACCACAGTCTCAAAAGGCTCATATCCATCTCATCATGAGAAATGCATTCATTCCATCTCTATATACTGTCTCCATAGCTGAAATCACTTCGATATTATGCAGAAATACAAAATCAAATCTTTACTAAGACTCAAATCAAATTTTAAGCTGTGAAGTCCTATAAATTCAGAAAGCAAGCGATGCGCTTCAAAGATGTGGTAACACTTATTAAATGTCCTCATTCCAAAATAGAGAAATGGTATATAATATGAAGGACGGGTCAGAAAAGAGCAAGAACAAATTCCATCACATCAAACCTGAAACACCATAGATCCTTGTCCAGCCTATGCCGCACTTGGCGTCAAGCTTGAATGTACGAGGATGGTTCCAGCCCTATGGCCTTGCTGTTGTCACTGCCCCCCTTCTGGTTTCACTCATTGTCTGAAGTCTTCCTGAGCAAACATTCTATTTCCCTGGCTTTGCCAACTTCCTGACTTCTCTGTTGCAGCTAAGGCTTCGTTCTTGCAGCTTCACAGGTTCGCCTCTTCACTTGCCACAGACAGCCTCTGGTTATCTCTTTCCTCGAAGATCAGGTCATAGAGAATTTTGAGAACAACTTGTCCTATGTGGATTCAATTCTGACCAAGAGAGGTCTGTGTGTGTGTGTGTGTGTGTGTGTAAGGAAAGGGTGACTTCTGCTTTTCATAGACACTAATGAAGTCTCACTGAATGACCAAACATTATTCAGTTTCCTGAATATTCTCCTAGGACTTAATCTCAGTATTTAGGAGGTATTGAGTTCGAGGCCAATTAGGGTTACACATTGTGAGACTGCGTTTAAAAAACAAAACAAAATAACAAACAAACAAAAACAAAACAAAACTTAAGGGCTCAGGGCCGTGACTTACTTGGCAAGAATGTTGCCTGACATTCAGGAAGCCCTGAGCTCAGTGCTCAACACTATATAAACAAGTTTTCTGCTCAGGCTTGTAATCCTACCATGCCAGGGGTATGGGCATAGCTCATTCTGGCACAGAACTTGGAATAAAATATATTAACAAACATGTTTGAAGCAAATAACAGAATAAATAGTAAAAGAGTTACATGATCGATCAGTCTTAGTTCTTGCAGTGGGATATGGGAACAAAGGATAGACCCTGGGATTCAGTCAGAAACACACAAAAGTTAGCTTAAGTGTCTAATAGAGTCTCAAGTCACCTTGCAGATGGAGAGAACCAAAAAACAACTGCAAGGGCCCTGCTGCTGAGTTGTACAACCCTCACCCTCACTCAGTGCCCTTGAAGGCTCAGGGGAACAAGAGGCTTCAGCCTTCAATATTGTTCCCTCTATTGAAAAAAATCCCTGTTTTGTTTGTTTGTTTGTTTTTGTTCTGCATATAGTTCACTTGTATTTAAAAATGAACTTATCAAGTATATTCTGTGGATAAAAATAAGCATAATTTTGGAATAGATAATATATGTCAGGTTACAAATTCTTGGGTTTTAAACCCAGGAAGGATGGCTGATGTACCTGTTTAGCGTGTCACATCAGACCTGGTTGCTAGGTTCTCCCTGCACTCCTCAGTCTCAAAAACTATTCTGAGTAACAAAGGATACTCACACCCTGTAAATGTTTATTTCCTCTGAGCATGTGTCCCTTTTTTATGTGCTTTTTCTTTGTTTTAGTTTCTCTAATTTTTTTTCTGTATGTGTGTGTGTGTGTGTGTGTGTGTGTGTGTGTGTGTGTGTGGTGTGTGTGTGTGTGTGTGTGTGTATGTACATGCATATGTGTGTGCCCATTCTTCTGTATACATCTATGTGGAGGTCAGAAGTCAACGTACGGTGTCTTACACAATTGTTCTCCACTTTCTAAGGTAGGGACTCTCATTGAGCCTGAATTTTACTAATTCTAGAAGATTTTCTAAAATTCTAGCTAGAAGAGTTCGGTTCAGGGATCGTCCTACCTGCATCTTCCTGGTACTTAGACTATAGGTGCATACTGATGCAACTGACTTTTTATGTAGGGTGTGGGGATGCAGTCTCAATTTTCAAATAATTACCTACTGGTAAAAAATGTCTCAAAGGCAAGGAATAGACCTTTAAAAAGATGGCTTCCTTCGCCTCTCCACCTTCTATGGAACAAACAGCTCTCACATATCTATAGGGACATCTGCCATGGCCACAACAGTCTCCATCTGAGATCCACATCTCTGTCTGAGGGGAGCAGATAGTTCTAGATCAGGGAGTCAGAGGGAACTGCTCCAAGTCAGCTAGACCTCCAGGGCATTGTTTCTCTGGGTGGACAGTCGCCTTTGCTTGTTGTAGTCACCTGTCACTGTAATGATAGGGTTGTCAGTTGTCTCTTCCTTAACCCTTGCTTGAGACAGTCCCATCATCTATGCCATTGATCCCAAAGGACTACAATTTCTGTTTTAACACCTGCTTTTTGATTATCTCTTTTAAAGGGGGAGGGGTAATTCTTGTCCAACAAGGAGAAGCTACAGTACTGACAGAGATGTGGCTAAGTAGCCCTCACAGCTTAGCACACTCCATTGTTTCACTGTGTCTTGGCTCATGGATGAGTGAATGAGCAAAACTATGCAAAGTATGTCTACTCCTAGGAACTACAGCTGATGACATCTCTGTCAGTATCCAGGATCCTTGAGACCAGAGACCTCTTCATTATGGGTAAAGAAAGCCTTTGTCACACATCTGTCTACAAACCCAGTTGCATATCTCTCTTTCTGGTTTCTTCCTTTTCTCAACTGGGAGACTGTTACCCTCTATAGACTTTCCTCATCTGCCATCATCTTCCTCACCTTCCCTTCCCAGTTCATTGCCCGTTCTTTTTGAAGAACAAAAATCCTGCTATTTTACCTCAAAGAATTATTTGTGAATAGATTGAAAATGTTTCACGTTGACCTGAGGCCATTTTGTGGGAATGGTGATGGATTTGCCCTATAGCTTAATTGGTCTCTTGGACAGAAGACACTGAATTTTCAATTTGAGATAACAGAAACAGCTGTCAAATTCTCCTGAGATGCCCTCACTTCTGACAGTGTATCTGTGCAAACTGTGACACTGTGAGCACTTTGAATCCACAGTAATGTCCAAAGAATAGGTTCTATTTTTGACGCGCATACTATGGAATCTGATAAAACAGAGTAGTCGGCCTTCTGACTCGCCAAACTTTCCTGGATATTTTTAAAGTAAATTAGTAGGTGGAGTGACCTGTATCAATTTGTTTTTTGAGGATTTTGAAGTTAAGAGTCATGTCTGGTTTTTTAAATGGAATGTACATTTCTATGGCTTCATGAGATGAGCTTATGTGCTTCAGTGACATGGGCCACGAAGGGCGATTTTTATATGACCTTGGAAACAATGCTCAGTGTGCTGGGAAGTGGTGAGGGCAGCAGAGGATCCTGTGCTGTTGCCACCCATGCTGTCCCGTGGCTTCAAGGGTGAAGCTGCTGGTGTCATGTCCTCTTCTTTCTGTCAGGGAGAAGTATCTTTGTCCTTGGGGCAGTTCATTGTGAGAGGCTCATATATGTTCTGTGCTGTGCTTAGAAAGACTGGACCGAATATTCCACGTATCACAATCCTCCTTTGGCAGAAAGCCAGCCTGTGCTTGATCACTAATGAATGTCTTCATTCACTTTTATGCTGTCTTCCTGTTTCTTTAATGTACACATTCCCACATTCACCATTTAAACTTAAAATTTTTCCCATAATGCAACTCACTGATTTCTTTGCAGAGTAAAAGGCTAATACACAAAGCCAGATTTGTTTTTCTTTGATGAGTATAAATAATTATTTGCTTTAGAATTTTTATAATTATCAACTTGAAGTTAACTCATCACAGTAAAAAATTTAGATATGCAGTATTTTCATTCTTTAGAAGTTTTTGATTCAATATTATTTTTAACATCCATATGCTGTGGTTGGATCCAGTCGACACTCATTTGCTCCCTTCCACTGGCTTTCCTACGCATCCAACTTTTCCTTCCAAGATTCATGTGTTCTCTCTCATTAAAAAAAAAATTTAGTATCCACTGAGTCCATTTAGTGCTACTTGTGTGTGCATGGGTGTAGGCCATATCCAGGGGTGTGGGTAGCCTCTTGGGGGCTGCATCTCTGAGGAAAACTGATCTTTCCTCTTCTGGAATCCATCATTGCCAACAGCTTTCTCTAATGGGGGGACACTCTTCATGAGTCTACCCTTTAACTTAACACTTTGGATTTATTTCTTTGGAATATTCCAGAATACACTTTTTTTTTCAGTCATTCTTAAAAGAATCCATGAAGGATTCCCATCATCAGAAATTACATTTAGAACTCAAGGTCCTGAAGTGCAGACTAGAGAAGCCTCTGGTCTCTTAGGAGAAGCAAGGGGAAGATTGGAACTAGGCAGTAAAACACAGTTCATGTTCTGAAGAGGCCCAGAAGTTATCTGCATCTTTTTTTTAAATAAACAACAAGCTTTAATAATTAAAGATATGATATTTTTTTTCTTTTTTTATTATTTTATTCATATTACATCTCGATTGTTAGCCCTTCCCCTGTTTCCTGCCATTCTTCCCTTCCTCCCGCTTCACCCCTTCTCCCCTCCCCTATGTCTGTGATTGAGGGAGACCTCCTCCCACTATATATGCTCTTAGAATATCGAGTCTCTTCTTGGTAACTTGCTATCCTTCCTCTGAGTGCCGCCAGGCCTCCCCGTCGAGGGGACATGGTCAGAAAAGGGGCACCAGGGTTCGTGTGAGAGTCAGATCTCACTCTCCACTCAACGGTGGAGAATATCATGTTCGTCGGCTAGGTATTGGTAGGGGTTCGAGGCTTACTGCTTATATTCTTCTTGGTTGGTGCCTTAGTTTGAGGAGGACCCTAGGACCCAGATCTTCCTGTCATAAAGTTCTTCTTGTAGGTTTCCAGGACCCTGTGGGTCCTAGAATTTCCCTATTCTTCCATGCTACTCTTGCCTAAAGTCTCAATAGGATGTCCTCTCCTCTGACCCACTTTCTTGGTAAGTAAAGTTTTTCATGGTACGTATCCCTTGGACTAGTGTTTTGATATAAGTGAGTATATACCGTTTGTCTCTTTTTGCTTCTGGGTGAACTCACTCATTATGATAATTTCTAGATCAATCCATTTGTTCACAAATTTCGGGAATTCCTTGTTTTCAATAGCTGAGTAGTATTCCATAGTGTAAATGTACCACAGTTTCTTAGTCCATTCTTCTAGTGAGGGACACTTAGGCTGTTTCCATGTTCTGGCTATTGTGTATAAAGCAGCTATGAACAGGGTTGAGCATATGTCCCTGTTGTGTGGTAGGGCATTTTCTGGGTATATTCCAAGGAGTGGGATAGCTGGGTTTGAGGAAGCCCTATTCCCATTTTTCTGAGAAAGCGCCAGATAGCTTTCCAAAGTGGTTGTACTAGTTTGCATTCCCACCAGCAATGAAGGAGTGTTCCTCTCTCTCCACATCCTCGCCAACATGTGGTGTCATTTGAGTTTTTGATCTTAGCCGTTCTGATGGGTATAATATGGAATCTCAGTGTCGTTTTGATTAGCGTTTCTCTGATGACTAACGAGGACGAGCATTTCTTTAAGTGTTTCTCGGCCATTTGATATTCCTCTGTTGAGAATTCTCTGTTACGTTCCATGCCCCATTTCGCAATTGGGTTGTTTGGTTTTGTGGTGTTTAATTTCTTGAGTTCTTTATATATTTTGGATATTAAACCTTTGTCAGATGAAGGGTTGGTGAAGCGACAGTCTGTAGTCTGTCGCTTAGTTCTACTGACAGTGTCTCCTGCCTTACAGAAGCTTCTCAGCCTCATGAGGTCCCATTTATTAATTGTTGACATTAAGGCCTGGGCTGTTGATGTAGTGTTCAGGAAGTTGTTTCCTGTGCCTATGTGTCCCAGGCTCTTCCCCACTTTTTACTCTAACTGAATTAATGTCTCTGGTTTTAAGTTGAGGTCTTTAATCCACCTGGACTTGAGTTTTGTGCATGGTGACAAATAAGGGTTTAATTGCATTTTTCTACATGTAGACATCCAGTTAGACCAGCACCATTTGTTGAAGATGCTATCATTTTTCCATTGAATAGATTTGGCTTCTTTGTCAAAAATCAAGTGAGCAAATATGTATGGATTCATCTCTGGGTCTTCAATTCGATTCCATTGATCCACCAGCCTATTGCTTTGCCAGTACCATGATGTTTGAATTTGAGAATTGATCTTTCAATATCTTCAAAATATTTTGTAGGTATTTTGATAGGGATTGCATTGAATCTGTAAATTGCTTTTGGTAAGATGGCCATTTTTACTATGTTGATTCTCCCGATCCATGAACAAGGTAAATCCCTCCATCTTCTTTTTTTTTTTTTTTTTTTTCGGTTTTTCAAGACAGGGTTTCTCTGTGTAGCCTTGGCCATCCTGGACTCACTTTGTAGACCAGGCTGGCCTTGAACTCACAATGATCCGCCTGCCTCTGCCTCCCGAGTGCTGGGATTAAAGGCGTGCGCCACCATGTCCGGCTTCCCTCCATCTTCTGATGTCATGTTCAATCTCTTTCTTCAGAGGTTTGAAGTTTGTTTCGAATAAGTTCTTCACTTGCTTGGTTAGAGTTACTCCTAGATATTTTATATTGTTTGTGGCTATTGTGAAGGGAGTAGTTTTTCTAATTTCTTCCTCTGCCTGTTTGTCATTTGTATACAGGAAATCTACTGACTTTTTTGAGTTTATTTTGTATCCTGCCAATTTGCTGAAGGTGTTTATCAGCTGTAGGAGTTCTCTGGTGGAATTTTGTGGGTTACTTATATACACTATCATATCATCTGCAAATAGGAATAATTTGACTTCTTCCTTTCCCATTTGGATCCCCTTGATCTCCTTTTGATGCCTTATTGCTCTGGCTAGAACTTCAAGAACTATATTGAAGAGATATGGGGAAGAGGCAGCCTTGTCTGGTTCCTGATTTTAGAGGGATTTCCTTGAGTATCTCTCCATTTAATTTAATGTTGGCTGTTGGTTTGCTGTATATAGCCTTTATTATGTTTAGATAAGTGCCTTGTATTCCCGATCTCTCCAGAACTTTAAACATAAATGGGTGTTGGATTTTGTCAAATGCTTTTTCTGCGTCTAAAGAGATGTGGTTTTTCTCTTTCAGTTTGTTTATATGATGGATTACATTGATGGATTTCCATATGTTAAACCATCCCTGCATGCCTGGAATGAATCCTACCTGGTCATGGTGAATGATGTCTTTGATATGCTGTTGTATTCACTTTGCGAGTATTTTGTTGAGTATTTTTGCATCAATTTTCATAAGAGAAATTGGTCTGAAATTCTCTTTTTTTGTTGTTGGGTCTTTGTTAGGTTTAGGTATCAATGTGACTGTGGCCTCATAGAAGGAATTTGGTAATATTCGATCCATTTCTATCTTTCAGAATAGCTTGAATAGTATCAGTATTAACTCCTCTTTGAAGGACTGGTAGAATCCTGTGCTGAAACCATCTGGCCCTGGGCTTTTTTTTGGTTGGGAGACTATCAATGGTTCCTTCTATTTCTATAGGCAAGATAGAGCTATTTAATTTGTTTATCTGGTCTTGGTTCAATTTTGACAAATGGAATTGGTCGAGAAATTTGTCCATTTCCCTTAAATTTTCAAATTTTGTGACATGAACGCCTTTAAAGTAGGTTCTTATGATTCTGTGTATTTCTTCAGTGTCTGTTGTTATGTCTCCCTTTTCATTTCTGATTTTGTTAGTTTGGATAGTGTTTCTCTGTCTTTTAGTTAGATTGGCTAATGGTTTGTCTATCTTGTTAATTTTCTCAAAGAACCAGCTCTTGGTTTTGTTGATTCTTTGGATTGTTCTCTTTGTTTCTAATTTATTGATTTCAGCCCTGAGTTTGATTATTTCTAGGCGTCTACTCCTCTTGGGTGTTTCTGCTTCTTTTTTTTCTGGAGCTTCCAGATGTGTTGTTAAGTTGTTTAGGTGGGATGATTCCTTTTTCTTTTTAAAGGCACTTAATGCTATGAATGCTATGAAAGCTTAGCACTGCTTTCAATGTGTCCCACAAATTTGGGTATGTTGTTCCATCATTTTCACTGAATTTCAGGAAGTCTTTTATTTCTTTCCTTATTTCTTCTGTGACCCATGTGTCATTAAGTAGAAAGTTGTTTAGTTTCCACGTGTTAGTATGCTTTTTGTTATTTCTGTTGCTGTTGAAGTCCAGCCTTAGACCATGGTGATTTGATAAGATACAAGGTATTATTTCAATCTTCTTGTATCTGTTGGGGTTTGCTTTGTGACCAACTATGTGATCAATTTTAGAGAACATTCCATGGGGTGCTGAGAAAAAGATATAATCCTTTGTGTTTGGGTGTAAAGTTCTGTAGATACCTGTTAGATCCATTTGATTCATGACATTGGTTAATGAAGTTATTTCCCGGCTTAGGTTTTGAATCAAAGGCCTATCCTTGATGAAAGAGGGATGTTGAAGTCTCCCACTATTAATGTGTGGTTATCGATGAGTGGGGCAAGCTTTGTTAATAACTCTTTTACAAATGTGGGAGCCCTTGTATTAGGAGCGTAGATGTTCAAAATAGTGATGTCGTCTTGATTGACTTTACCTTTGATGAGTACGAAGTGTCCATCCTCATCTCTTTTGATTAATTTTGGTTGAAAGTCTATTTTATTAGATATTAGAATGGCTACCCCAGCTTGTTTCTTGTGACCATTTGCTTGGAATATTTTTCCCCAACCTTTTACTCTGAGGCAATGTCTGTCCTTGTGGTTGAGGTGTGTTTCTTGAATGCAGAAGAATGTTGGGTCATGTTTATGCATCCTCTCCATTAGTCTGTGTCTTTTTATTGGAGAATTGAGACCATTGACATTGAGAGATATTAATGACCAGTGATTGGTAAGTCCGTTCATTTTGGGTATTTGTAACAGTCGAGATTTTGTGAGGTTGTGATTTTGCAATGGTATAGTTACCTATTTCCTATGTAGTTTTGGTTGTAGTTTGACCAGTTGGGGTGGAGTTTTCCTTCTACTAACTTCTGTAAAGCCAGATTTGTGACTAGGTACTGTTTGAATTTGTTTTTGTCATGAAAAAACTTGTCTTCTCCGTCAATGGTTATTGATAATTTTGCTGGATATAGTAGTCTTGCCTAGTATCTGTGTTCTCTTAGGGTTTGCAGCA
This sequence comes from Acomys russatus, assembly GCF_903995435.1. Classification (NCBI taxonomy): domain Eukaryota; kingdom Metazoa; phylum Chordata; class Mammalia; order Rodentia; family Muridae; genus Acomys; species Acomys russatus. The sequence continues at coordinate 11,023,996 of NC_067163.1, read as the reverse complement.
CCTCTGTCCAGGCCCTTCTGGCGTTCATGGTCTCTGCTGAGAAGTCAGGAGTAACTCTGATAGGTATGCCTTCATGTGTTACTCGGCTTTTTTCTCTTGCTGCTTTGAATATTTTTTCCTTGTTCTGTATATTTTGTGTTGTTATTATTATGTGACGGGAAGATTTATTTTTCAGGTCTATTCTATTTGGTGTTCTGTAGGCCTCTTGTATGCTCGTATGCATCTCCTTCAAATTGGGGAAATTTACTTTCATTATTCGATTAAAGATATGTTCTGGGCTGTGGAGTCGGCTATCTTCTCTTTCCTCTATCCCTATTATTCTCAAGTTTCGTCTTTTCACGTTGTCTTTTAATTCTTGAATGCTCTGTGTCAGGAATTTTCAGATTTAGCATTTCCCTGAATGGTTGTTTCCAGTTCTGCCATTGTATCTTCAAATCCCAATATTCGTTCTTCCATTTTTTTGCAATCTGTTAGATAAGGCCACCTCTGAGATTCTTGCTTTCTTCTTTGATGCCTCTTGATCACATTTTTCTTCTGTGTGTTCCTGCATCATAGCTTCCATTTTTATCTTCATGTCTTGGACTGTTTTAATGATTTCCATCATCTGGTTATTTATATTTTTCTGAAATTCTTCAAGTGCCTTTTTATATGACTCTTTTAACTCTTCAGCCCTCTTATTTGCCTCCTCCTGCATTTGTTTACAGATTTTATTTGTTTCTTCCATTATCGTCTTCTTTACTAAGGACTTGAGGTAATTTTCTTGCCTATCCATTGCTGTTAGGTTCTCTAGGTTGTTTTCATTGGGAATGTTGGGATCCGGAGATGTCAAACTGTTTTGGTGTTTGAGACAACTAGGAGTTGAGTGTGCTCTGGGTCCATGATGTGAAATTCCCAAATAATCAATTAAAAGAATTGTGGAATAAAGAGAGAGAAAAAAAGCTACAGCAGGACCCACTTTGATACTACTGCAGTAGATCATTGTGTGCCTGTATCTTCTCATTATTTTCACCAAACATACATTCAAGATAAAACCAGGTACAGTCTGAGCTCCTAAACATGGGAGATATTTACACCTATTTTGAATTAGGAAAAAGATCATTATTATGAAGGGTAATCATGAAGAGATGGTGCTTCGTATTTGACTACTTCACCTTGGTGGGAAGCCTGGTGAAACTCAGAGGAAGAAGAAGCAGGCTAGGATGAGCCTTGATAGGTTGTGATCATATGGTGGGGAGGTGGTCCCCTTTTGTCATAGATCTGGGGAAGGGGAATAGGGTGACAGAGGGAGGGAGGGGGTGGGAACATACAAGTGAGGGGATAATAATTGGGATATAATCTGAATAAATTATTTAAAAATTAAAAATGAAAACAAGAAAAGATGCTTAACATAAGTAGCATCAACAGCCAGTGTGCAAGAAAAGCCTGGATCCCTCCATCAGTGCATTTGAGGTTCCATGGCATCCAGGGACTGCACACATTGTATGATATGTGTGGGACATGGTAAGTTCATCACTCCTGCACTCTAGGTTTTTCTTGAGTCAAGCAGGGACCTCAAACAGGCAGACAGGATCAAGAGTGGCTCTGGCAGCATCCTGTGCAGCTTCACTTATCTGCATTTTGTCTTCATCTAACATGTTATCCCAGAAATGAGGACCATTCTGTCCTCTACAAAGAGATGTGGGTACCTAGGAGTGGAAGTGTGATTTATACAATTTGGTGGATAACTAAGGTGGCCTAACAAGTGAAGAGTTGGGCAACAGAGAAAATGTTTCAAGCTTGTCATTGAAGTGTCTCCCAAATGCCACAGTATTTATTAATAAAGAGGCTTGAAATAAATTATCACAGAAGCATCATTGGAACTTTGGTAACACTTTATATAGAAAGGATTTTTATATGCCCTTTTCAAAAAGATGTATTTATTTGTGTATTTTATGTCTATGAATGTTTTGTCTACATGTCCACACCAGAAGATTGGTGTCAGATTACATTTTAGTCAGTTGTGAGCTATCATGTAAGTGCTGGGAATTGAACTCTGGACCTCTAGAAGAGCAGTCAGTTCTCTTAACTGCTGAGCCATCTCTCCATGCCCTATTGATATAGTCTTAATTAGCCCACTTTAAATCTCTTAATACTGATTTATAATCCCTTCTTTTGACCTGCAGGAAAAGATTTGTCACCTTTCTTATACCATCCCTTGTGACTTGTGTTCACCTCTAATTTCAGTATTTTGGGAAACTGAAATGGGAGGATCATGGGTTTGTTGTTAGCTTGGGTTGCATAGTGATACCCTGTCTCAATTCATTTTTAAATTAATTTGATATGATATATAAATTTATTGAACATTAGAGGCTTAAGGAAGGACTACCTAAGATCTTCACTGATGCTTGCCTGTGATGTGCGAGTCCTACTACAGAGTGTCTTTCCTGGTATTCTTCACACCCAGTGTTTCCTCAGCAGGGGTCTGCCATTATGGGGTTGCTGAAGCTAGAGTGAGCACATAGTGGGTTAATCGCATACACTTATTTTCCTCTCATTGTCAAGATTCTGCTATTACCCTTTTTCTCAATAAATACCTCTGGTTCTTAGGACACTATCAAAATGACATGGGCAGGCTAGGGAGAAGACTCAGTCTGTAAAGTGCTTGCTTTTCACACTTTAAGCTGAATCTGATATCTAGAAAATATGTAAAAGACCTGGGCATAGTGGCATGTGCTGTGGAGGTGGAGATGGGCAGGTCTCTAGGGGCTTGCTAAGCAGCCATGCTGGATTACTTGATGTACTTCAGGCCACTAAAATATTTTGTATCAGAACTAGAAGGTGGAGAGCCTTTACCCTCTGTGTACATGTGCATGTCACCCACCATGGTATCCACTTACACAAAGCATGCACATTAACATATGTGTACACAAACACACACACACACACACACACACACATACACACACACACACACAATACATGGTGTTCTTCATGATAGGAGCTAAGAGACTTATTGACCCAGACAAAGCAGTCGTGCTCCTCTGCTACCTTTCTCTGTTTCTCTTTTTGTCTTTATGGGGAATCTATCAGAGAATAAAATGAAAATGATTCCTCTATCCTATTTGTGTGTTTGTATCATTTATCATTTCTCTATAGACAAGAAGGAAATTTTCATCCATTAAACCTTTGAGGTAGAATTTTCTTATATAAATGCAAATTTTTAAGAACACCATATAAATGCAATAGGTATATCACTCTCTAAAAATACAAATAATGCATGCAAGTCCCCATAGCTATGCATGTCAACGCTATTTAAGGACGCTTATCTCCTGCACCCAGCTCAGTTACCCATTACCCGTCTTGACTCATCCTTCTGGAAGGTCATCTCATCTTGACTTCCCAGTCTCTCACCCCATGACCTCATGACCTCATGACCCCAAGGCTGCAATTCTGATTCTCCCTGTTATATGTTAATATTGTTATACAGGAAAAAATAAATATGGATATGTCTCAATAGCAAAAGTTCACAGCATGCATGTGAGCATGAGGGTCCGAGTCTGAACCCAGAATCTAACTGCAAATTCTGGTGCAGTTGATGTGAATTTGTATTCCCAACATGGAGAAGGCAGAGACAGGCTCTGTGGTTCTTGCCACTCAGCCTATTGCAACTGGAGAACTCTAGGCCAATGAAGAAGCCCTGCCTCAAAATTAACAGTCATTCTGTGGTATCTCAGGCTTTTGCCTCAGGCTGGCTTTCTCTTCCCTGAGATGCTCAGGGCCATTTTCTGAGTTATTTGCACATAACCTGAGTATATCCTCCCATGCATGTAGATTATGTCAGTGCAAACATTGTATAATTATATACTCTATTATTAATGGAGAATCAAGTGGAAAGTGTGAATTCATATTCCAAACAGATGCAATCTTCTTCATGATGTTTCATCCCAGCTGGTTGAGTTTGCAGATGCAGAATATGTGAGTTTCTTTCTTTCATTTGGAGAATTAATTGCAGGGACAGTCATTCTAAAAGGAGACTGTGGTAAAATTTAAAAGTCATTTAATAGAGCTTTGTGTTTCCATCATAATCCATGTCCTGGGATCCAAACCCAATGAATTCCCTCATCCAATAAGATCTAGCTCAGCTGTGCTTTAAACACAGTACCAACTTGCTGTAAAGATCAGGTATCCACGAACCCTCCAGGACTTCTACAACATATCACATGGACCCCTTTCAATTCACTATGCAAGTAGTAATACATACATACATACATATATACATACATACATACACACATCTATACACATACATACATTTATGTGTGTGTGTAATTCATTTTCCGTTTCCATTTTACCATTTTTATCAGTGAAACTTGTTTTAGTCATCTATCATTTGTTCAAGAGATATTTGATTGATTTATGTGGTTTGTCATGCAGGCACTGGGCATATATTGAATAATGAAGTAAACCAATCTCCAATATTCAAGGACAGACTTATCAGGAAGCCATAACTATCTAGAGAAAAAGCTTCCATGAACCGATGCTGTAAAAGACAGCAGTATTGAGGTTATAAACAGCATGACCAGGGTAGAAAACTTTGGAGCTGGATTCCACGTGTTCTGAAAGTTGATAAAAAAAAAATATAGGCACAGAGACTGTGAATGCTGGATTGCTGTAAGCCAACAGGAGGCATAAACAGAAGTCGTGTCTGTCGTTATCTCCTTCAGCCCTGACTCTTAGGACATTCATGTTTGAAAAGTAGACACCTTGTCTTTAGAACACACAAAAAAGAGGCTTCTGTGATTTCTTTCAAGTTACTAAAGACTTACAAATTAATAAAAAATAGTGAGGATGTAATTAAGCTGCTAGGTTGATTGCCTATTATATATGAAGTCTGTGGTTTGCTCCTTGGCACTGTATATACCAGTTGCAAGTGCACCTATCTACAATCCCAGCATTTCAGAAGAAGTGGCAGAAAGTACAAATGCTGAAGATCATCTCTGAGTTGAAGGCAAGTCTGGGATACATGGGAACATGTCTCAAAGTTAATATAAAATATAATTTTTATAAAAGGATTGTTTTTAAAGACCCTATGATGGCTTTGTGGATGGCTCCTTTGTTCTAGTGGTGCCCTACTCAGTGACACTCTCCCCACTGCTCTGAGCTGCTCTGGGGCATCAGTGTTGCTTTGCTGTCTGAATGGTAATGAGAAATGAAAATTCCATCCACTTGATGTGACCCATGGCACCCACCTGCATGAATAGCATGAGTGTCAACCTCTTTCTTCTTGTCTTTTGTGAATTTATATGTGCAGCAAAACAATAAAATCATAATTCAAAATGTTTCACAATGTTTGATTTTCTTATGATTCTAGACACTTCAGTATTTTAGCAATGGTTTCAATGAGCTGTGTGGTGATTTTCTACCTTTAATGATGTTCACGTCAATTTAACAGCAATCAATACAAGATGAATTAAAACTCACATTCTATCATAGTTACTTGAAAGACAATAAGCCATGTGAGAGCCACATCTGCTTTTAGAAGGCAAACAAAGCCTGTTTGTTTCAAAAACCTTGAACCATGAATATGTGCAGCTCCTGTACTCAGCAAATGTTGAATGGTTTTCATAATCATATTAGAACTATATTTTTATTATGTACGTTTCAGACTGACTTTGAGGCACCTAGTTGTCCTCTTTCTTCTATAAACAGTATTTTAAAGTATTTACTATGTTTTATGTTTATAGATATAAACCCCATTTATTGAGTTTTAATAGTATGATAGCCCTTAGGTGATTAAAATGTCATGCACATGAAATACATTGTAGACACTGGGTGTACTAACATGCTTGGATAAAAATTCTTTACTTGTGTAGTAAAGGGAGTTAGAAGTCAGTATGAGTTAAACATTTTCATGCTATAGTCAGTTGTGACAGGAGCATTTTCTGGGTATCTAATATATTGTACAACCCACAGAAAGTAGGCCTACATTTTGAACCCCAACTTCAGAGGCAGAGCAGTTATCTTTAGTGCTTTTAATGTATTAGTCTCCAACATCACTGAGAAGAAGTGAGTGGTCAGATAGTCAGTGCTCAGAGATGGACTCTCACAATGTAGCATTATTACTGTGTGGATCTGAAGTCATCTGGCAACATATTGCTAGATCATGTGTCTTTTGAACTGGGTTGTGGAGGCAGGCACACACATTCCACTCCTTTTTCCTTTTTATTGCTCTTTCATTCAGATAGTCTTCCAGTGGAAAAAGTCAAAACACAAACCTAAGCTCTCCATTCTCAGTTAAGTATAGAATATTTGAGATCTGAATAATTAGCTTTTCAGTCTGGACTCCATCTGATATATTCCATTTCTCTTGGGGTCTTCATTTTTCAAATTTACAGGTGATAGCACAGAAAAGTCATGATCTGGAGTGAGAAGATTTACACCTTTATTCAACAGTTACATTTGACACCAGGATGATTCAGCAGAAAAGGTGCCTGATAACTCGAGTTCAGTTCTTGGGGACCCACATGGTGTAAGGAGAGAAATTACCCAAGAAAGCCGATCTGTGATTGCTATGCCCACCCCCATACACACTGTGAGTCATCCCACCTCAGCCCCAATCTAGAAATCTCCTTGGAGATAAATCCAGAGGCTTGTCTCCTCAGGGAATTCTAAAACCTATTAAGTTGGAGATCAGTATCAGCCATTGCAGTATCCTTGGTCCAACCATGCTATTTCATGACTTGAGAGTGAATTTTGTATTACTGTTAACTGATATTTCACTGGCCAAGAGTGGAGGTACTGCAGTTCATGTCTCCAGTAACCTACTGAAGGGTAGCTCAGTAGCTTCAGCATTTTGGACAGCTTCATATAATTCTCCTGTAAATATCTGGACAGAAGTTCACAAGTGAGCCAAACCTTCCCATGACATTGACCAACTGCCACAGATCACGACTGCAGCATCTCATGGTGAAATTGTCCCTTCTTTTTATGACTTAGCAGTAACAGTGAGTTTTACTTTCCCACCAACAGAAGTGAGTTACCAGCACTTCTGTCTCAGTCAGCATTCAGTTCTGCCAGTGTTCTGACTGTGTTTTGTGTGATAGGTATAACGGTATCTTATTTTTACTGTGCCCTCTTTTTATTGGTTAAGATTTTAAGGTAATTTATTGTTTAGATAATTGTATTTTAATACTTATTTTTAATATTTTTATGTTCATACAACATAAAATTCTTTTGCTAGCTGGGTCTAACATATTTTTATTATAATTTATTTATATTACATCTCAATTGTAATCCCCTTGCTCTTATCTTTCTGTTCCCATTCTCCCTTAATTTTCTGCCCTATTCCCCTCTCCTAGACCTCTGGCCAGTGAGGTTCTCCTCCCCCACCATCTGACAGTAGCCTATCAGGTCTCATCTGGATAGCCTGCATCCCCTTCCTCTGTGTTCCCACAGGGCCTCTCCACCAAGGGGCAGTGATCAAATCGCGGGCACCAGAGTTCATGTCAGAGGCAGTTCCCCCCCCCCCACCTTTCTCCATGTGGAGAATAAACTGTCCATCAACAACAAAAAGCAGGTTCTCTGCTTGCAATGTCCTTGCTTGGTGCATCAGTTTGTGCAGGACTCCTGGGTACAGATCCTCCAGCCTTGATAGTCCCCTTGTGGAGCTTGTGACAGTCCCCCACCCCCGTCCTTACTTCCTCCATATGTTCCATACAACTCAAAGCTCTTAACCAGCAGACTGGCTTTGAGTCACAGTATCTGTTCAGATGCCCTACTGGGGGGAGTTTCTCAGAGGATGTCTATATTGGGCTAATATCCACTTGTAAGTGAGGATATACCTTGCATGTCTTTCTGGGTTACCTCACTCAGGATGATCATCCTGCAAATTTCAAGATTTCCTTGTTTTTGATAGGTGAGTAGTATTCTATTGTGTAAATGTACCATAGTTGGGTGTTTTGCAGTTATTTTTCCTAATGTGTGGCTGGACTTCCCAATCTCTAGGCACTGTCTTTTGAAGGGAAGGACACACACACACATACACAAACATACACACACACAAATATATGTATATATATAATATATATATATAATATATATGTATGTATGTCCCTATTTCCCCCCCCCCCATATACCACATACTCTTCCTCAGTTTCTTTTTAGAAAAGGACAGGCCTTCCATGAGTATCAATCAGCCATGGCATATTGAATTGAAGTAAGCCTAGAAACCTCCTATCCTATTAAGAGCTTAGAAAACCCTAGCTTTTCAGAATCCTAGCTTTTCTCTTGTGAACTTGTACCACCCAATGTCATTTACTCCAGTGTTGTCTTTGATGATCTCCGCATGTGACCTTCCTTTAGTTATTTTATGAATGCTTAAAGACTGTCTATATACTTTGTTTTGCCCATGGATATCTAGTTGTTATTGAACATTCTTTTGAAATGATCATATTTACAGAATTGTCTTTTCTTTGCCCCTATGTCAAAAACCAGTTGACTCTTTTGGGGATCTATTTCTCAGCTTGTTGTTCTTTTCCACTGAAGTCTCTGTGAATTAGAATGCCAGGACCACCATTACTCTGATAACCATGAGATTTCTCAATAAAAATATTTATATTAGGAAGTTTCTTTACTCTTTTGAAGTCTATAAAACGAAATAAGATAATATCAATCCTCTTTACTCCTCCAATTTTTCCTGATCCTTCCATCCAAATGCAAACCTTTTTTTTTTGTACCAATCACTTCTATTTCAGTTCTGTGTTGGTTACAGGTCCTCTGTCTCTCTCTATGAGAACTTCACAGCTAACCTTTCCAAAAATGACATTTTGAAATTTTGTTTGGTACAGCCTTGAATCTGCAAGTCAGACTTGAAAAACTGACATCCTATCAATCTTGTATCTCCATGTCTGTAAACTTCTGATGTCTGCACTCTTCACTTTTATTTTTTGCCCTTCAATTTCGTTGTGTCACATATCAGATTTTGTAGATATTTATGGCTAAGAAGTGCATTTCCAGATTGATGGTGCAAATTGTACTGTGGATTCCAAACCGCACCTCTTCCTTACAGGAATGGAGACAATCCGTTGGTTGTTTAATCACTCTGTACCTTGATAATGCTGTAGCTGTCTCTATTCCTATGAAGCGATTGTTCTTGTTGCTCACTTTATTATATCTTCTATTAGACAACCCTCTCCTCTTCAGTAAAGAGCCTTGTATATTTCCTTTATTCTTAACCTTTAGTTTTATTGCCTTATTACATTTGTTAAAATGATTAAAACTAGGATAAAATGGGGGATAACCTTGACTTGTTCCTAATGTTGTTTTGGAGATGCTTTGAGTTTCTTAATAAAAAGATGATGCCTCTAGATCTTTTTTCTGCAGTTAAGGTTTGTAAACTTTCTGAAATTCCTCTCTAAATTGATGAAATTTGATTGAGCACAGATTGTGATGCATTAGATGCTTTCCATCATCAGTTAATATGACCCATGTGCTTTGTACCCATAGTCTGACAAGTGATGGCTGGAGTGCATTTAACTGATTTCTGAGTGCTGCACTAGCCTTTCCTACCCAGAATAAGCCACAGGTGCTCACTGCGTGATTCTAATGCACTGTGGGAGCTAGTTTTGCAAAGATTGTATTAAGTAGTATAGTTTTTCATTATGTTCAGGAGGGAATCATATGTGGTTTGCTTACAGTGTCTGCTTGGTTTTGGTGTTAGGTAAAAATAGAAGAACTTGATACAAATAACAAACTATCTCAGAATATTTAAGACCTATTTCTTCCCTCTCCCCTCTGGAAACTGGAAACCTAAGATATTTTTACTCTTGGATTCACCATGAACCTGGCAGAGCTGTGAGACTGAATCCTATAGTACACACAAGCCTCCTGCTGGCCTGGAGTGTTATGTCTTAGGTTTGCTCAGCCCGAGTCTGCAGCAATTCATCAATTACAGCTCATCTCCATCTATGCCCCCTCTGGTTCCTGCAGAGAACTGTGCTCATGAGTTGCTGCTGCTGACCTCCCCTCTCTCCTGTCCCCTCTTTCTTCAATGTCAAGTACTACAAGATGTCCCATGACACCACTCTGAATGATCACAAAATGAGTTTGGAATTTTGTAAGTTTTTGGTTTTTTCTGTCAAAGTAGAGTGACAACTCCAGAGTTTTACACATGACTGGACATGAAACCATCTTTGTATTCCTTCTAAAACAACAATTTGGCATGAACCAGAAAACTGAGCCAAGCCAACTGGCAGCTAATGCCAGTTTATATCCTCCTGTG